>NC_052048.2:27351933-27675683 GCF_903992535.2 Arvicola amphibius | reverse complement strand
CTAGTCCCAACCACTCAGCTATGTTGTGCTGTCACCAGGATATCAGGTGATGAAGTCCAGGGTGGATTCACAGTTGCTGTGTATAGGGCTGATTCGAAACTAAGCCACCAGCCCAGACCAGAGTGAAGAATTTCACAGTTTTTGCCCATAAAACAGGGTTTTCACATGGAGATTAAATACTCTTTTAAAAACATTTTCTTTGCAGGGCCTCCTTTCAGATGGCAGCCAACTCCTCCTTCCAGCTTTATCCTTTCTCCTGTGCCCCTTTCTCTCTTGCCTAGTCTGGACCCATTTTGACTCTGCCTTCCCCTCTCAGTGCACAGAAGCCGACTGCGATTTGCTGCAAGCCCAGGCAGATTTCACTGGCTAACAATTCAACTCAATAAATCCTACACCAAGACCTGTGGCTCAGCAGTAGAACACTTGCCTAACATGTGCAAGGCCCTGGATCTCAGTCCCTAATCCAGAAACCCACTCACAAACCCGGCGGTGGTGGCACACACCTTTAATCCCAGCACTCGGGAGGCAGAGACAGGTGAATCTCTGCGAGGTCAAGACCAGCCTGGTCTACAGAGCTAGTTCCAGGACAGGCTCCAAAACTACAGAGAAACCTTATCTCAAAAATCAAAAACAAAACAAAAACAAAAGAAAGAAACAGAGAAAGAGAGAGAAATTAAAACATTCTTTCATTCACTCTTCTCAAACCCTTCATCATATCAAAGGCTATGTTTCTTTCAGCAGACAGCCTTGATTTATTGTCTAGGAGACATGGGGCATTGACCCCTTATGTAACTCACCTAATCTCACTGTCTCTATCAGCACTGGATCTCATTTGTTCCAGTAACTTTTTTTGATTGTTTGCTTTGTTTTGTTTTTGTTTTTTTTCCAGACAGGGTTTCTCTGTGTAGCCCTGGCTGTCCTGGAACTCACTCTGTAGACCAGGCTGACCTCCAACTCGCAGAGATCCCGCCTTCCTCTGCCTCCCAAAGCTAGGATGAAAGGCATGTGCCACCATTGCCTGGCTCCAGCATCTTTCTTTTTTTTTTTTTTAAATTTATTTATTTATTCTGTATACAATATTCTGTCTGTGTGTATGCTTGCAGGCCAGAAGAGGGCACCAGACCCCATTACAGATGGTTGTGAGCCACCATGTGGTTGCTGGGAATTGAACTCAGGACCTTTGGAAGAGCAGGCAAGGCTCTTAACCTCTGAGCCATCTCTCCAGCCCCTCCAGCATCTTTCTTATCAATAGCCCCTCTTATTCTTCTGTCTTGAAATCCCTTTCTCTGGTCTTTTCATTTTAACCTACAAAGTGACTATGTCTTCCCCAGTCTAAAATTGGAAGTGTCCCAAGAAGGACTATCATCTCCATAAAGTTTTGGTACATGCTACCTCCTGACATGTGAGTGAATGTTTCAATAACCTTCCTATACCCTCCATGTATTCAGCTATCTATAATCTGCAAATCTTACCTTTTTGGCTGGTGTTTTGAACACCACTGCTCTTGGTGGTTAATGCTTGCTATGGCTGGAGGAGTTTATTCCTTTTATGGGTGTGGTCACTGGTAAGTTGTTCATGTTCCAGGAAATAACACCAACCAATGCTTATGCAACCAACCCTAATTAAACTCAGTGGGTCACCAAGGGGAAAAAGCCATAGCTAGGTATGGGGGTGTACACCTTTAATACCAGTACTTGGGAGGCAAAGGTAATCAGATATCTCCGAGCTTGAGTTCAGCCTGGGCTATGTAATGAGACTCTATCTCAACAAACAAAATAAAAGAAACAAAAAGCCAGAAAACCAAACCAAACTAAAGACATAAAAGTAGGAGGATGACTCCACAGCTTGTGGCATGGTGGCTCAGCGACAGGGCAGATCACACCTCTAGGTCTCTCTTATTATTAAACTTAAAATCCCTGCAGTTCAAAATCGTAGGTTTTCCATACAACATGTGACTGCTGCCATTTTGACTGAGGTCAGGCGACCTTACCATCATCTTAACTGAGGCCAGGTGACTTCACTGCCATCTTAACAAAGTGGCTTCTCCATATAACATGTGACTACAGCCATTTTGATTGAAGTCAAGTAATCTTACCACCATCTTAACTGAGGTCAGGTAACTTCCCTGCCATCTTACCTGAGAGCCAGGTCAGTTAACCAAGTTCTACCATCTTTACTGAGGTATTCCCTGTCTGGTCCCCCAATGCTGACTCTGTTGCATGTGTGTTTTGGGCAGTAGAATGCCTTTGGTAGGGCCCACCAAGAGCATCCGCTTTGCCCAATTCCTTTTTACTGTGTGTGTGTGTTCATATATGTAACTTAAATGCACCTATGTTTACTGTTAAATGTTATAATTGTCTGTTCATTGCATCTCATTTCAGACTACAAAAACAATAAGTCTCATGTTTTAAACTGGCATATACTTTTAAGTCTCTTACAAAAATACTTTATATTTAATCCAACCCTCATTTAAAATATATTAAGATGTTGTCTACTATTGTTAGTTCTGCCGTTAACCTTCTATTGCAAGCAGTTTTTTCTTCTTTCTGTCCTTTTACAAGTATAAATCTTACTTCTTAAGAGCCAGTACAGTCAAGCTCAGATCCAGCTCTCCAGGCAGATTCTATACTGTAGTTATATCTGATAAACAGCCCTCAACTGCTCAAAGATCTGGGGAATATGGTATTTAAATATTTAATTATTAAAAATTTTTATAACAAAAAGAGACAGGCTGGCTCCTAGCAGCAGCACTCTACTTCCTCCAAAGAAGACAGAGGAGAAATGGGCACGGAACAATGTCCATCCACAATTCACTTCAACTACCAAGCGCTGATTACTGGACAAAACTGCCTTTCTTCTACACTAAAGATCACCAGACAGTGGGAAGAATCACTGGAATCGACAGCCTAGCTGCTCAGGTCAAGGTAGGCTTGTCTTCCTACAGATTTCTTAGCCCACGAGATTTTCTGGAACCTAAACAGCAAAATGTAAATATGATCTTCAGCAACCATGGAGGACCCTGAGGAGTAGCTCTAGGTGCCAACCAAGTAAGTTCTCTGCCGTTTTTTAATAAGTAACTCAAGTAAAATTTTATCCTTCTCAAAGATCTCTGATGCAGTTTGACAGCTGAGAGGTTTTGTCCTTTAAAAGGACAGCCTCGCCAAACAAATTTCAATAAACTACAAGTTAACAAAATTCTCTCTCATGCATGCCTTTCATAGTCTTAAAAACACTTTTCATTCTGCAAAAATATCTGTCACAGTCATTCTGCTGCTGTTTAAAACTTATGTTTTCACAAACCCAAAAAATTCTTGTGAGTTCCAGGGAGGCGAATTGAAGGATCCACCTTCAACAGATCAGATACACCCCTCTCAATTCCCTGGCCTCCCAAAAATTTTCCCTTAACTTTGTCCTCTGTTCTGCCAATACCTTAAACAGGTGTAAGAAACACCAGACATTTCCATACCACAAATACCGGACAGGAACAAACAGACCAACTACACCAGGATATGACCAGCACCCAGCCTTCTGAGGTTCCCCCAAAAAGACGATGCCCACAAATAAGCAGGAAGCAGTCTTGAGAATCTGCTACCCCAATTCCTACAACCTGTGGTGCCTAACCTCCCACCTTTTTATTATAAAAAAGAGATGGGAATGTAATGGTCTGTGCTGTCCCTCCCCACCTGCACCCTCCCCCATCCACTGAGGCAGGCAGATCTTCCTTCCTGCTTGTAACCCAAGCCCTTTTCTTTTTCTGTCTCTCTCCCAGAGAGGTAGCTGCTGCTGTGGCTCCTCTCCTCCCTCTGCTCTTCTCCCCTTCTCCTTTTTCCCTCCATAACCCACTAAATAAATATCCAACCTCACTCTGCATGGCGTGCCTATCGTCTGTCTCTCTCCCACCTGCCCAGGACCAGCCACCTTCGGAGACCTGCAGCATGGTCTCATGGCGTGCCCATCCATCTGTCTCTCCTCGTGGGACTGGCTGCCCCTTCGAGGTCTCTCACCCACCACACAGCTCCCTGCCTGGGACTTACTGCCCCTCATGGCCCACTGCAGCCACTTGGAGAACTGTGCCTTCCCTGCCTGAAACTGGCTGCTCTCAGGACCCGCAGCCCACTGCTTGCCACCACTTCAGGGACCTGTGGTGTAGTCTCATGGCCCACTGCCCAGTGCAGCTACTCGGGGGCCTACAGCATTTTACTCTTACCGTTACAAAAGGGGGTTAAGCAGGAGCAGGAGAGGGGGTGAGAAAATGGAATGGACTGGTTGTGAAAATTACTCAAATATGTTACATACATGTGAGTTATTATAAAAAGTAATCTAGTTCATCACTGTTTTGAATGCATATGTCACTCTAGGCAATGCCCCTCTTGCCAGGCTTCAGTTAGATCTTGTCAGGGCCTGAAAGCAGGAGGGATTTTCTGCAGCACACACTTTACTCTTGGAAGATTCTGGTACGATGGAACAAAGAATTAAGCTCATATTTTTGCTCTGAGCCTTTCAGATGTTTCTGCAAAGCCAAATCCTTTTCTTCCTGACTTACTCACCCATTCTGTCATTTAAAAATTTATTTATTGTTGTTTTATGTGTACGTGTGCATGCCTGCCTGCATGTATGTGCATCATATGAATGCCTAGTGCCCTCAGAGGACAGACAAGGGCCTCTGATTTCCTGGAGCTGGAATTACAGGCATTTGTGGTCCACCATGTGGGTGCTGGGAACAAATGTGAGTCCTCTGTAAAAGCAACCAGAGCTCTTCACTGCTGGACCACCACTCCAGCACCTCATTCCTTCATTTCATCTTCTGCCTTCTCTTTTCATGCACACCCAACCTTCTCTGCCTTCTGTGTGGGCCTGGTCAGCTTGGTTACTCACCTTCTTGGACCTGGGGGGAGTTGGGAGGACCTTGGACTTAACATAGAGTAGGGAACCCTGATGGATCCTTGGCCTGGAGAGGGAGGGAGTGGGGGTATGGGTGGAGCGGAGGGGAGGGAAAGGGGAGGAGGAGGGGAGGAGATGGAAATTTTTAATAAAAAAATGAGAAAAAAAAGAACCTTGGGTTCAGTCTCTGTGCTGGTTGCAATTGCCTGTGGCCATACTAGCAACCTAGCAAATTCTCCATCCATCCCATTTACAGAGGGTGAGGTTACCCCAACAGTGGGCACTATAGTGGCATTTCCTGTTAGCCCGAACTTCCAGACACATTGTAAAGTCATAATCCACCTCTTTAGATTTGGGGATTATTTTTTTTTCTGATGCTGAGAAATCAAAAACAGGACCTCAACACATATTAGCTAAAAGTTCTACTACCACATTTAGATAGTAAATGCCCCACCTCTCCTTTAGGAATTCTGACAAGAGATTCAAATGTAGGGTTCTCGTTTCCTGCTTGAAAATTGTCTCTGTCTGCAACAGCTGCAGTTGCATCCTTGATCCAGGGATGTGCTGGCTATGTTTATGCCAACTTGACAGGCTAGAGTCCTCCAAGAAGAGGGAATCCCTGCTGAGAAAATACCTCCATAAGATTGGGCTGTAGACAAACCTGTAGGCTATTTTCTTCACTCTATTTCTTTCTTTTCTATCTTTCTTTCTTTCTTTCTTTCTTTCTTTCTTTCTTTCTTTCTTTTTTCTTTTTTTTAAGTGCATTGGTGTTTTGCCTAAATGTATGTCTGTATGAGGGTTCTAGACACCCTGGAACTTAAGTTATAGACAGTTGTGAACTGCCATGTAGGTGCTAGACTATTTTCTTAATTAGTGATCGATGTGGAAGGACCCAGCCCATTGTGGCTTATGTCACACCTGGGCTGGTGGTCGTGGGTTCCATAAGAAAGGAGACAGCAAGCCATGAGGAATAAGCCAGTAAGCAGCAATCCTCCATGGCCTCTGTGTTAGTTCCTGTCTCCAAGTCCTGTTTTGGGTTCCTGTCCTGACTTGCTTGGACTATGATATTGAAGTGTAAGCCAAATAAATTCTTTTCTTCCCAACTTGCTTTTGGTCATCACAATATTAATAACCCAAACTATGACAAGGGATCACTTTGTGAGACAGGAAAAAAGAAAGTGGAGGTAGTGGGGGTGAGGACAGGACAGTAGCTTCATTAACACCTTTCCCTACTTCTTTTCTCTAGAAAACCCCAGAAAAAAAAGGACTTATTTACTATGTCTCTCAAGTTGAATGTGAGCATGAATTCATGGAAAAGTCAGCTCCTCATCTTGTTTCTTTCTTACTTTTAAGAAATCAAGCCAGGTCTGGCAATGGTGACACAGTCTTTAATCCTAACACTAAGGAGACAGAATAAGATGGATCTCTGTGAGTTCATTCGAGGTCAGCCTGGTCTACAGAGCTAGTTCCAGGATAGCTAGGGCTGTTACTCAGAGAAGCCCTGTCTTGAAAAACACAGAGGGGGGGGGGGAGAAATCAAGCCAAGCAATTGAGGCACACACCTTTAATCCCAGCACCTAGGAGGCAGAGGCAGGCAGAGCACTGAGTTGGAGGCTAGCTTCCAGCATAGCCAGGGCTACACAGAGAAACCCTGTCTTGAAACTGTAATTATTTCAGTCACAAATAAGGCTATACTTCCAGGTTCTAGAGCCATGCACGTGCAGACAAGCCCTCAGGCAGAAATGCCTGGATGTTAAAGGACCCCGTGTGAACCATGTGCATGCATTGTTACATCCACTATAACTCAGCTAAGCCCTTGCACGCATGCGTGAGCCCGTCATCTGCATATGACGTAGTAATGCCAACCCCCTGTGCACATGCACTAGGCAGCTTTTAAAAACCTGGACACGCCATCTCTCTCTCTCTCTGAACACTGATTCCCCAGGCCTGTACACGCCTCCTCTAAGAAACTCCTAAGCAGGTTTGTTGCGTGTTCTGTGTTTTCTTCTCACTCATGCCAGGTAATTTCACTGGTGCCATGAGACTCGGGAGGCTCTCCCACCCCAAGCCCCTCTCCTGGGGTTGGGATCTGAAACTGGGTATTTTCTTCACAACAACCTCGTGTTCCATCTGACTAAGCATTATTTCTCCACACAACAATTGGTGAGTTTCCCCATTCTGGTCAGCTTAACCATTTCTCTGAACCCAAGGAATTGACCACTGAGCTCCGGTAATCTTCTACTGTTCCTAGAAATGGGGGTGTTGTGTTTTAGCACCAATGTTGTGTTTCTTTTTTTTTTTCTTCTTTTTTTTCTTTTTTTCTTTTTTTTTCTCATGGTTTTTTTTTATATTTAAAAATTTCCATCTCCCCTCCTTCTCCCCCTTCCCTCCCCTCCCCTCCACCCATACCTCCCCTCTCTCCCTCTCAAGGCCAAGGAGCCATCAGGGTTCCCTACTCTATGCTAAGACCAAGGTCCTCCCAACTCCCCCCAGGTCCAGGAAGGTGATCGACCAAGCTGAGAAGGCTCCCACAGAGCCCATCCATGCAGAAGAGTCAGAGCCCAGCGCCATTGTCCTTTGCTTCTCAGTCAGCCCCCACTGTTGGCCACATTCAGAGAGACGGGTTTGGTCGCATGATCCATCAGTCCCATTCCAACTGGAGTTGGTGATCTCCCATTAGTTCTGTCCCACCGTCTCCGTGAGTGAACGCACCCCTCACGTTCCTGACTTTCTTTCTCATGTTCTCTCTCCTTCTGCTCCTTATCAGGACCTTGGGAGCTCAGTCCAGTGCTCCAATGTGGGGCTCAGTCATTTTCTTCATCTATCGCCAGATGGAGGTTCCCTCACGGTCCTGACTTTCTTTCTCATGTTCTCTCTCCTTCTGCTCCTCATCAGGACCTTGGGAGCTCAGTCCGGTGCTCCAATGTGGGGCTCTGTCATTTTCTTCATCTATCGTCAGGTGGAGGTTCTATGGTGATATGCAAGAAATTCATCAGTATGGCTATAGGAACTGGCCTTTTCAGGCTCCCTCTCCTCAGCTGCCCAAGGAACTAACTGGGGGCGTCTCCCTGGAAATCTGGGAACCCCTCTAGGGTCAAGTCTCTTGACAACCCTCAGGTGGCTCCTTAAATTAAGATATATGCTTCCCTGCTCCCATATCCACCCTTCCTGTATCCCAAGCATCCCATTCCTCCGGCATATGCTCATCTATGTTCATAGCAGCATTATTTGTAATAGCCAGATCCTGGAAACAACCTAGATGCCCTTCAGTGGAAGAATGGATGAAGAAACTGTGGAATATATACATGCTAGAATACTACTCAGCGGTAAAAAACAATGACATCTTGAATTTTGCAGGCAAATGGATGGAAACAGAAAACACTATTCTGAGTGAGGTAACCCAGACCCAAAAAGATGAACATGGGATGTACTCACTCATAATCGGTTTCTAGCCATAATTAAAGGACATCGAGCCTATAAATTTGGGACCCTTGAGAAGATAATAGGAAGGTGAACTCCCAAAAAAAGATATAGTAATCCTCCTGGATATTGGAAGTAGACACGATCGCCAGGCAAAATTGGGAACTTGAGGGTTGGGCGCGACTGGGCCAAGGGAAGATGGGGAGAGAAAAGTGTGAAGGGGAGAATGGGGGGAGCTTGGAGCAATGTTGTGTTTCTTAAAAAAAAATGCTACGGAGTCCCAGGCGGCAGCTGTAGGCAAGCAGCAAATGGTATAAAGTCCCAAATGGTGGTAGCAGGCCATGTGGTGGCAGACAGCAGGCCCTGTGAGCTGCCAGTCCCAGGCAGAGACGGCTGCTGGTCTTAGAGTGGTGGCCTGAGCAGTGGTGGCGGCCCATGTGGTGGCAGGCAGTGGGCTCTGGGAGCAGCCAGTCCCAGGCAGAGACAGCTGCCGGTCCCTGAGCAGTGGCTGGTCCCAGGGAGGGAGACACATGGCGGGCGGGCAGAAGACTGAGACATGGGTAGACATGACTTACAGAGTGAGGTTGGATATTTATTCAGGGGGGTTATGAGGGGGAAGGGAGGGGAGAGGTGGGGGAGAAGCAGAGAAGTGGGGAGAGAGGCAGAAGTGAAGCTGCCTCTCCGAGAGGAAGATGGAAAAGAGAGCAAGCTCAGGCCAGAAGCTGAAGATCAGCCTGTCTCAGCGGATGGGGCAGGGAGTGGGCGTGGCTTGTCTCTTAAAGGGAAGGACCAAAACCATAACAGGGGGGACTGCCCCCAACCATAGTCTGTAAGGCTATGGTTGAACCCTTCACTGACATTCCTCTCTGGATTGCTTCTCTTAGCAAAAATTGTGTTTGGAATGGCCCGGGGCTGATCCCTCAGATACTTCTTTCTCCTTTTTCCTTTCCTTTTCTTTTTTTCCCCTCGCCTCTGGCCTCTCTGGCTTCCAAGTCACCCCAACTGGATCCAGCCAGGCTATAGAATCCCACCTATGGGCAGGGGATGCTCTCCCACAGGTCCTGCGATGTTCGCGAGCTGATTGACACACCACCCATAGTGGAGAGATGTCTCACTATGCACCTTGTGGTGTCGATGTTTTTTGTGGGTTTTCATGGTTTCAGCTATGGGTAGCAAGCCATCAAAGGCCTCCCCCTTGGGATGCCTTTTAGAGGCCCTGAAACCCCAGGCCTTAATGCCCTACCTGCAGATCCCCACACTTGTCCATCTTGTTCAGAAAAAATGGCCTCGCGGGGGCTGGAGAGATGGCTCAGAGGTTAAGAGCATTGCCTGTTCTTCCAAAGGTCCTGAGTTCAATTCCCAGCAACCACATGGTGGCTCACAACCATCTGTAATGGGGTCTGGTGCCCTCTTCTGGCCTGCAGGCATACACACAGACAGAATATTGTATACATAATAAATAAATAATTAATTAAAAAATGGCCTCATTACAATTTAAATGGCAATCTAAAGTGGCTGCCTAACAGCACCTTTAATCCCAATATTTTATGGGAGCTTTCTAACTACTGTCAGTGCACAGGCAAATGGAAGGAGTTTCCTTACATCCAAGCCTTTTACTCTCTAGGCTCTAAGCCTAAGCCCTCTGTCCTAGCAAGTTGTTTGCCTGCTCACATGTTCCCGGCTATGCCATCTGTACCAGAAGAACCCTCCACTTCAGCTCTGGACCCAGCTAACAAACCTCTGCCTTTTTTTACCTCAGCGGGCAGCTACCCCCATTACCCCAGACCCTACCCCTGCTCCTTTAGTTCCTACCACTGTTCCTTCAGCTACTGCTCTGGACCCCACTAAGGAATCCACACTTTCCCGACCTCAACAGACAGATACTTCTGTTCCTTTACTTCACGCTGCCTTGCCACCTCCCTCCGCTCACTCTTCAGCTGTCTCGCTCTCTCCCTTCCCCACTAACTATTCCAGCAGCCCTGCTGAATCATTTTTCCTCTCTGGTGCATGGCTGTAGCAGTTGCCCAGTATTGGCACCCACCTTTACCCCTCTTCTCACATGCTCACGTGCTGCTATGGAACCCAACCCTGACCAAGCTAAGGCCGTTGCAGTTCTCCTGTTGCGAGAGGTGCACGGCATAAATGGATTGATTAGGGTACATGTTCCTTTCTCATACTCAGAACTTTCCCATATAGAACAAAAACTGGGGTCCTATACATCTAATTCTACCTCTTTCATAAAACAATTTCAACATATTACCCAGTCTTATAATCTCACCCTTTATGATATCTATATGATCCTATCTAATAACCTACTTCAAAAAGAGCACAGGCAAGTTTGGGAGCAGGCCAGACAATATGCAGATGAGACTTACCAAACTCGTGCAACACACCCCTGGGGCAGAGGTGGTCCCCAAGCAGGAACCTCGCTGGGACTATAACACTCCAGGTGGGATTTTATCTAGGGACCGGTTTTTGACTTGCCTTCTGGCAGGCCTCTGCAAGGCTACCCTCAAGCCAGTAAACTATAATAAGCTCTCAGAGGTTATTCAAGATACAAAGGAAAATCCTTCCACATTTTTGAAATGCCTCACTAAAGCTCTGTTACAATACACTAACTTAGATCTAGAAACCCCGGAAGGTAGACAGTTACTCATAACTCATTTTTTTCTCTGTGCTACCCTGATATTAGGGATAAATTTAGACTTTTGGAGAAAGTCCCCTTGACCCCACAGGCAGAAGTCTTAGAGTTGGCTTTTAAGGTGTACCATGTGAGGAATGACAAAGCCCGCAATCACTGTCACGTGCAGACATGTCCTCAGGCAGAAGTGCCTGAATGTTAAAGGGCCTCACGTGACCCATGTGCACACATGTGTGGTTACATCCACTATGACTCAGCTAAGCCCTTGTGCCATCATCTGCATATGACGTAGTCACACCAAACCCCTGTGCACATGCACTAGGCAGCTTTTAAAAAGCTGGACGTGCCATCTTTCTCTCTCTCTCTTCACACCAATTCCCCAGGCCTGTATACTCCCCCTCTAATAAACTCCTAAGTGCGTTTGTTGCATGTTCCATGTTTCCTTCTCACTCGTGCCAGGTAATTTAAGAAACCCCCTCCAAGATATATAAAATAAAATAAAATAGTTCTTTAAAAGGAATCTACATAAAGGAAACAGAGCTACTTTATAGGAAGTATTCCAAAAATTCCAGTTTCTCAGGCAGGGAAATGGCTAGGTTGGTAAAGACACTTGTCACCAAGTCTGATAACCTAAATTGAATCCCTCAAATCCACATGGTCAAAAACAAAGCAAGCTGTCCTCTGACCTCCAAGCACACAAAATGGCATATGTCCCCATACATAAATGCAAGCACATAATATGTACAATAAAAAATGTTAATATCTATTTTTTTATCCAAGTGTTCACTGTAGTCTTATCACCTGTTGCTTTGTCTACATTTTCCCAACATAACCTCCATCCCCACTATGATTGTGCCAACAGGCTTTAGGATCACAGCCCACAGGGCTCCCATGTCATAAAAGCCTCTTCCCAACATGACTCCACCTACACACATGTGACTCCATGTTTCTAGGTGTGAATAGTCCAGTGGGCCCTGTCCTTTAAGTTGATAGACTCCATTGTCTTCTGACAGTTTTGAATTTATCATCTTCATCTTTGTTTCTGGCTTCTTAAATCCCTCTTAAATCCTTCTTAAATTGAGTGGCCTTGCTTGGGATACTGTAAGGTTTGGGGAGCAATTGGGAAATCCACACAACTTTGACAATATTACATCAACATTTCAGATTATTATTAATAATCTGTGTGTGTTTTTGTTACAACCAGATACCTTCTCACTGCCACCTACCCACCAAGCAAGTCTGTCTCACCAAAGTTTACAACTGGTTTTGAGACTAGTGTGGGTTGTGGGCTTTCCTGAGGGTGAGACTGCAGTCTGTTCTTACAAGGGTCCCCAGCTTACTTTTTGGACAAGTCTTTCTTCCACTCTCCCCTACCCAGGAGGCTTCCTTTCTATACACTGACAGCCTGTCTTTTTCTTTGTACTTTTCAGGTATTGTATCATCCACTACCTTTTTGAGGTTCTTTATCTCTTTTGAATAGACCTGGATATTTTTTCTTATTCTGACTCTTCTTTTCTGGGTCACAGGGAAGGAGCTTCTAAGCTACCAACTGTTCTGGTTTGAATAAGAATGGCCCCCATAGGCTCAAATATTTGAATTGTTAGTCATCAGGAAGTGGGCACTATTTGAGAAGTAAGAGATGGTGGCATTGTTGGAGGAAGTGTGTCACTGCAGATGGGTGTTGTATGATATTTTGTTTGTATTCTGACAAATAAAGTTTGCCTGGTGATCAGAGGGCAGAGCTAGTTACCAGTTAACCATAGAAGCTGTGTAGTGGTGGCTCACTTCTTTGATCCCAGCACTCAGGAGGTGGAGAGGATATCCTCTCAACCCTTTTGGTCAGAGGATCAGGAGAGGAAAGAAGTCACTGGTGTTTGTTCCTCTGCATCTCTGATCTTTCAGGTTATTACCCTGATATCTGACTCCAGATTTTTATTGATAAGATTAATTGGATTTATGCTTCAGATGGGCTTTGAGTATAGAGTCAAGCCATGACAAGATCAATAGAGGCCTGAATTTCAGATTACCTGGATATCCTTCTTAAGTGGGCCCAGTCCAGAATCGTAAGAACCTGTTGATGGTCTGAGTGGACGTGTGCAAGATGACCACAGGTGGTATATCTGAGAAGACATTCTGGGGCCCATTTGTATGGGAATGGATCCCTCTGGTTAATTTGGGTACCAGGACTTTTCTGTATGGTATTGGATCCCTCTGGTTTCTATAAAAAGAGGAGTGGGTCGCTCCTAACTTCTGGCATGGAGCCTGTGTCTTCAGTTTAGTTTTTCCTCTAGGCACCAGGAGTACTCTGTATTGATCTGTACACTGTTTTGTTTTTCTTTTGTCCATCCTCTCTCTGACTTATGAGACTGATATAATGGGACAGACTTAAAGCATGACTCCTTGAACTCTGATGTTGGATCACTTACAGGACTTTAGAGATAGGGACATAAGTGTATGGTTTGAGACTTTAAAAAGGGGTATATTTTCCTGAAAGGTATGAGACAATCTCTACCCACCTTCAACATTTCATTGAAAAGAGGAAGCCTCAGCCCATTGCACAGGGGAAACCTGGGCAGTCAGGGCCAGGCTTGTCCAGGTATGCCATCCCATCTTGATAAACGTGTCCATATAACTTAAGTTATTCAAGGAAAAACAACTCCTCCTAGCTGTGAGGGCCAAACTAGATGACTTTCTACTATTTTCAATCACACTAACAAGCCTCAACCCATAGTCCCTTCTCTTTCCCTCCAGCCTCTCTGTTTCCCTTTCTTCCTTTTCAGCAACAGGCTGTCCATCTAGTCAGGGCTGAGGCAGTCCCTGAACAGGACCCTGAATAAAATTAAAATACTCCAGGGGGCATCCTTGCTAGGGATCAGGTTGCAACTTGTCTCCTGGCTGAAAACCTTTCAAGAGGTAAATTATGAAACAATCTAAGAGGTCATGCAGGATAAGCACAATAACCTATCTTAATGCCTAGCCTGCCTCACAAAGGCCCCTCTTACAGTATACCAATTGGATCTCAAGACCGCAGATGGAAGGCAATTCCTTATGACCTACTTCCCCCAGAATTTCCCTGAGATTAGGGCCAAATTTAAAGTCCAGAGAAAGGATCCCTTACTCCAAAGGTGGAAGTCTTAGCAAATAGTCTTTAAGGTGTACCATGGGAAAGATGAAAAAATTACCTGATGCTAACAAAGGCCTTTTGATTGCCCATACAACTTCCCAGGCTTCCTGGATCCCTCTTTCAAATGCAGTCAGAAGGGTCACTGGGCCTGCGCCTGTCTGATCCCTCATAAACCACCCAGACTATGTACAAGGTGCCGTCAAAAAGGATATTGGGGTGTTGACTGCTCTCATGTCTGTCAAGGCATGGGAACATCAAGCCCAGGTGTCCCTTCAGCCAGCCTTCTAGATCTGGCCATGTACATCTGAGGGGGTCCAGGCTCCTTTGGCCTGACCACTGCTATCTCTCACTGAGAGCCTCAGGTAGACATCACATATCAGGGTGATCTATTTTTCTCCTTCTGGACACGGGGGCCCACCTAGTTAGTCTTTTTTTTTTTTAACATTTATTTATTATGTATACAATATTCTGTCTGTGTGTATGCCTGCAGGCCAGAGGAGGGCACCAGACTTCTCATCACAGATGGTTGTGAGCCACCATGTGGTTGCTGGGAATTGAACTCAGGACCTTTGGAAGAGCAGGCAATGCTCTTAACCTCTGAGCCATCTCTCCAGCCCCCACCTAGTTAGTCTTGATGGAGTTTTAGGGACCCAAATCTTCTTGTTATCCTATTGTCAGGATAGGGTTACAGCTTTAACAACCTCATAAAAATCTACCAAATTTATCTCCCAGTCTCACTATTCACTCTTTTTGTACTGCCCACCACATGGGCATATTCCCTGCAATGCCTTCACAGCCCCACCACGTGTGCAATTCCACTATGACACCTGTGCTCCAGTGTTTGCTCCTCCACCTGCTCTGAGCACTTGCCTCTCCCTTTCACTATGGTGCTCTCACCTTTGTTTGCTCTTACTACAAAAGCTGCACAGGTCAGCCAGAATACCTTTGCCTTCAGAGCTGTAAAACATTTTGGTGCCCAAACCCCAGGCTGACTACTTCCTTGGCTATTTACTATCAGATTTCCTCTCTCGGTTCACCCAGGATCTGCAGCGGGTAGCTCAGACCAGCCTTACCCTCCAGGGTCAAGTAGACTTTATTAGGCCACCATAAGTACTACAAAATTGGTGAGGATTAGATTTACTTACAGCAGAGAGAGTTGGTCTTGGTCTCTTCCTCAGGGAGGAATGTTGCTTCTACGTCAACAAGTCAGGTATAGTAAAAGACAAGCTATGACAACTCTAGATGGATCTCCAAAACCATAAGAAACAGCTCAATGCCTCTGGTTAGTGGCTCATTGACAATCCAATATGGAATTGGACACTACCCTTCCGAACACTCTCTTTTTCTTAATCCTACTAGTTACACCCTGCCTTATAAACTTCTTGTCTAGATTTCTTCAACAACAGATTCAAAAGATCTCTAACCAGACTTTCTATCAGTTGCTATTACAGGAATACCAGCACTAGGTACAGAGCCAGAAGCCAGTGACTCCCAATTATTTCCTGATGGTGAAGATCCATTTCACCCAAAGGACTTCAATGCCCAGATTCAACAGGAAGTAGTCTAATGATAACATCGTTCCCTTTCCTGTGACCAGGTTCTTTTTTTTCCAATAATAAACAAAAAAGGAGGAATGTAAGCTCCTTGAGCCACATGAGTAGCCAGGACCCTTCCCCCAGGAACCTCTAACTGATAGGTTCCACACACACAGACTTGTTGATGGAGGCTGTTCATTCGTTCCTGGTTTCCCAGACCTGAAATAATCACACAGAAACTATATTATTTGCAATACTGTTTAGCCAATAGCTTAAGCACATTGTAGCTAGCTCTTATATCTTAAATTAACCCATTTCTATTAATCTGTATATTGCCACGTGGTTGTGGCCTACTGGTAAGGTTCTATCTGGCATCTGTTTCCTGCAGTGACTTCATGACTTCTCTTTAACTCCGCCTACTCTCTCCTCCTCTATCTGCTTAGGATTCTCACCTTGCCTATTCTGTGCTACAATAGGCCCAAAGCAAATTCTTTATTAATCAATGACATTCATAGCACACAGAGGGTATTCCCACATCACTGAATACTCTAACTGCCCTAACTGCTGGACCCTGCCCTCATCCTACAGAGTAATAAGCCCAATCTCTGGACATGAAATCCCACCAAACTCTACCCTGGAAAGCACAACCTTGAAAAGTTGCACCCCCTTCCCAAGAAACTCTATATAAGCCCTGTATCCTGTTCAGTTTGCTGCTGTTTCTTGCCCAAGCAGAGGCATCCACCCTCCTGGTGTTTTCACTCCCAATAAATCTCTGGTGTGAGGTTTATTGTGTAAGGTGACTTTGTGATATTCCTTGGCTCTGGGTTGCCAGGATACCTTTCCATCTGAGCTGTAGTCCTTACAATAGGTAAGAGCTTGTTTCTAGGATGGACACCTTAGCACAATACCAGAAGAAACTCTTGTTTCTTTTATTTTCTTGGTTAGGTTTATTCCAATTTGTTTTTGTTTTAAAGGCTACGTGTACTTGGTGCATATGTTGAGAATGTAATGCCCCCTCGACAGCTTGTCCTTTATTTATTTACTTATCAGTCAGCTATTAGAGTAGCAATGCCTGCTTATTCCTATTTTGATTTGCTTGGAATACCCTTTCCAACCTTTTATCCTAAGATAGTATCTACCTCTGGTGATGAGAAATCTCTGGGAAGCAGCAAATAGATGGATCCTGCTTTTAAATCCAGTTTGTTAGTCACTGTCTTATGATTGGAAACCATTAATAATCACAAGTGTTATTGAAAGGTGTGTATTAATTATTGTCATTTTGCTGATTTTGTAGTGTTTGATGGTTCTCAAATTCTCATTTGTTTAGCTATCATTGTAGCATCTAAAGCCTCTTAGCTATGTTCACCATTCTCTTCAGTCCAAAGAACCCCTTCCACGGGGCTGGAGAGATGGCTCAGAGGTTAAGAGCATTGCCTGCTCTTCCAAAGGTCCTGAGTTCAAGTCCCAGCAACCACACGGTGGCTCACAACCATCTGTAATGGGGTCTGGTGCCCTCTTCTGGCCTGCAGACATACACACAGACAGAATATTGTATGCATAATAAATAAATAAAATATTTAAAAAAAAACAAAGAACCCCTTCCAGTATCTTCTATGAATCTGGTTTAGTGGCCATAATTTACTTAGTCTGCTTTTATTAGAGGGTATTCTTTTTCTATCAATCTTAACAGATAGTTTTCCTGGATATACTTGTTAGGTTCAAAGCAGACCCTAAAACTGGCTGGTGACAATATCCTAAACAGGACTCTGAGCAGATAAACAGAAGGATGGTGTCTCCTAAGGAAACCCCACCACCTCCCTTATCCCCTTATCTACCCCAGCTACCTAGAGCTAGAACATCTAGTTCCTGATGAATTGATCCTAGCAGCCAGCATCAGCTCAAACACCCTCCTCCAGCTGGCTGTCATATAGAACCTGCTCGCTTTCTTGCCAAGCTGCTATTATCTATCTGTTCTTGGAGTCAGATTGGCAGTTTGTTCCTCCAATAAACTTTCCTTTCTACCCATTGAGTAGTTCAGTTTGGTGGTTTCACTGAACCCTTACTAACAATACTAATCTGGGTGGCCATTATTGTCTTTCCAAGCCTGAAGCATATATTTCCATGTTCTAGCTTTTATTTAAAGTTTCCATTGAGAAATGAGCTGCTATTCAGGTGGGGATGCCTTTATATGTGACTCGTGTTCAGTTGGAACATCCAGCTCACCCTTACAAGATCCAGAAAGCCCCATTCCTTTCTCTCCAAACCCTACCCACTCAGAGACTCAGAGAAAGGGAAGGCATCAAAAACCCCCAAGCCCACATTCTTGGCTGCTGCAGCTTCCTTCCCTCAAGTCTCATCTGCTCAAGTCCTAAAGCGTTCAGCTTTTGACCACACTTGGGCACAAACCCAACTTGTGGTGTTATACCCGAATTCCGGAACCCAAAGCACCACCATGAGACCTACTCCAATACAAAAGTCTTTATTCATGAGGTCACTCAGGTCCCTCCACCTGTCCAAAGTGGCAGTGGCAGCCACGACATCAGTAGCAATAACAACAGCAGCACCAGGAACAGCGCAGGAGAGACGTGGGGTGGGGGCAGTTTTATATAGGGGAAGTGGCTGTGGGAGGGGGGGAGTCCAAGCCTCAGGGCTTGTGATTGGCTGCCCCCTAGTGGTGTGATGGGGAATTTCAGACTTCCAGGCTCGGATGATGTGCATAAGGGCCTGAGGGGAATTCCCAACTGCCAGTGACCGCTGAGGCTCTGATTGGTCCATTTTCCCTGCTCAGGGATCTGTTAGTTTCCAGCCAGGGGCAGAAATGGCTCTACTTCTGGGGCCAAACTGTTTCTTTTCTGGTTCTTTCTTTTTTAATCCTAATCTTTGGTATGTCCTGAATCTAGGGATTTAGTGCATTTGTTTGGTCCTAGAGTCACGGTTTGACGGCTTTTGTCCGGCTCTAGGTTTGGGGTCAAAGTGTCTGTTCTCCTGGCTCTGATTCCATTTTCAGATTGTGTTTTTTCCCCTGGGTCGGGGCTTGGAGCCTAGTAGTACGTGGTCTGTGTGGGGGCTGCAGATCAGGGATTTTCTAGTACCCGGGTCTCTCAGTAGCAGACACATCATCACCCCTTATCCACAACTTATGTGATGGTGCTTTTGTTTGGGCACGTGGATTCTCTGGCCCTAATCTCTGGAACTGGAGAACCTGCCCGGGAGTTGCTTTGCTCAAATAAACCTGTTATTATACTTTTTTTCACTTTGGCTTCATCTGACTTATCTGCATCAGCACAAAAATCTATTATGGGGGAGGGGTAGAAAAACCTATTATCTTGGTGCCAAAACCCAGGAGGAGGTGAGTTCTCCCACTTGGTGGACCAGATCCTCCGGCCATGTGTGGGGACCCCCTCCTCTCCCTTTATTTGTCTGTCTACCATATGATCGATCAACTTTTGACTTGGGGTAAGTCACTCATTTCCTACTCACCCTCGGAATCCCCTACCAAGCCACTGCTGCGGCAGGGCAAGCCCGATCTGTTTCCAGAACAGAAACAGTCTCTGTTGGGGGGAGTGTGTAAGGAGATATCCTTCTCAAAGACTACCCAACCCCCACTGCTTCACCCCAGGCTATCTCTTGGGCACCTTGCCCTAGTCTTCAGTCTCAGACTTGGAAATGGGCAACACTGGGTCTAAACCCAAATCTCAGTCAGCCCTGGGATGTCTGCTGCAAAATTTATCCAAATTGGGGCTGTCTCACACCATACACCCAAAGCAAGTGGTTTGAACTCCCTTGTGTGCAGGGTTTTTTGAGATCTGCACTACCCCGCCTCCCCTGTTGCCAGTGTTCTGCAGTCCAGGTTTTGTTGGCCAGGGTTGTGGTGGCTCCAGACACCATTTCACCCAGAGACTGATCCTGAGCCTCCACCCTGACTAAGCCATCCAAGTCACTGGCACCCCCATCTCTCTTCCTCCTCTCTTCCCTGTTCTGACTGTCTGCCTACCTGCTTCTCATGTCCCCACTCCGAGACAGCCTTTTGATCTTTCACTACTCCCATTCCCCAGTAAACCTCTTGCACTAACTCTGTTGCACGTGGTGTGTTCTCTTAGTGGCACACCTTGACAGAGTCCATTGAAAAGTACCTACTTCACTTTTTTTTCTTTTTTCCATTGCTGTCAAAGACGTACTAGGTTCTCCTGGTATTTGGTCTGGCCATGCTGGGATCCTACCTGCCCATTCCACCCACAACAGATTTGATCTCTGTTTCTTTCTTTCTGCTCTCCCACCCTAAACTTTGGAAATGTCTGGTCCATACACTTATTGCAAGGTGGGAGTCAGAGCCAGAGAGGCCAGCTGCCACATGCCCAGCACATACCTATCCTCTTTTGCAGCATCTGATGATCTAACTCTCAAAAAGACATGCCAGCTCCTGGCAGCACCCCTATCTCCTCCAAAGAAAATGGTTGTGTGCAGAAGAACAGCCCACATTTCAGTACCAAGGCAATAGGTTTTCTGTCCCCCCAGTAACAGGTTTCTCCAATAATGAAGTAAGCCAGATCAAGCCAAATTGAGAAAGCATAACAACAGGTGTATTTGAGCAAAGCAACTTGGAGTTTCTTTGTTCTGAACACTTAGTGTTTAACTATAATACAATGTAGAGAGTTTCTCTTTTGTCCTGTCTATTTGGTGTTATATATGCCTATTTTTCTTTAATTCAATGGCCTCTTTTCCTCTAGATTTTGAAATTTTCTTAGTATGATTATACTGAAAACATTTTCTATGCCTTTGACATGAAGTTCTTCTATGCACATAATTTATAGATTTTCTCTTTTCATCGTGTCCAAAGGCTTTGCATGTTTGTTTTTTATTTATTTTTATTTTATTTATTTTTTATTGTTTTGGTTTTTTGAGATAGGGTTTCTCTGTAGCTTTGAAACCTGTCCTGGAACTAACTTTTGTAGACCAGGCTGGACTTGAACTCACAGAGACCCACCTGCCTCTGCCTCCTGAGTGCTGGGATTAAAGGTATGCACCACCACTGCCCAGTTGCATGTTTTTAAAAAAAAAAACTACCATCCTTGACTAAACGTACCAATTAATGGTAGAAACCTTTTTTTCAAGATTTATTTATTTTTTATGTATAGAGTGTTCTGTCTGTATACATGCTTGCAGGCCAGAAGAGGCCAGTTTTCATTACTGATAAATGTGAGCCACCATGTGGTTGGTGGGAATTGAACTCGGGACCTCCAGAAGAGCAGTCAGTAGTCAGTGCTCTTAAGCTCTGATCCATCTCTCCAGCCCCCTAGTTGTGGAAATCTTGTCTTCAAGATCTGATACTCTTTTCTTCCTATAAGCCATTCTATTGTCTATAACTAAGACTTTCCAATGATTTTTTTTAATTTTACTTATGGATTTTTACTTGTTGGGAACCAGGCCCTAATGAAAGGACAAAGAGAATGCTAATTTTGTGTCCTTGCCCAGGGGCAGTCTTGGGAAGGTCTGGTCTGGGGCTGGAGCCAGTGTTTCAAAAGAGTTAAGGTTTAAATTCCTAGGAATGTGGCTTTTTCCTTTGAAGAGACTGGAATGTTTGTGTTATGCAACAGTGCTCAATAACATTCCCACTGACTTCATCCCATTGTATGAATGCTTTCTGCTGACTAGGTTCTATATCCTTCTCTACAAAACATACATAAGATACTGTACTTCTTTGTAAGCTTGCTTAGTAAGCTTGTGCAAGACCTCCTGATTCCAAACTTTTCTATCTTCATTTTCTGATCTCCTGGTCCTTCCTCTCAGAAGCACTGGAGAATGACCTGCTGGTCCACATTACTCATTTATTTAAAAACAGTTTGATTATTTTTATTTCTTTGGTATATATGTTTGTATGTGCACACACACATGCCAAAATAGTACACATGTGGGGGCTAGAGAGATGACTCTGGATAAGAACACATATCATTCTTGCAGAATTCAATTCCCAGCACCCACATTACACAGTTCACAACTGCCTATAACTCTAGCTCCAGGGATCTGACACTCCACTGACCTACATAGACTGATACACACCCACACACTAATAATAATTAAAATGAAGAGAATGGCTTATAAAAAATGTGAAAGTTAAAGACTAACTCAACTTTAGAGTTAAGTTCTAGATAGGGAGTCAGTTCTAGATAGGTTTCTAGATAAATTCAGGTCATCATGCTTGGCAGCAGGTACCTAGCTGGGCCATTTCACCCACATTATTATTATATATATTATTGTGTGTGGAAGATGGAGGTGGGCATGTGCCACATAGCATATGCAGAGGTTGGATGACAACTTCCAGGAATGGGTTCTCTCCTTCCACCATGGTCAGACTTGCTGAACACCCCCCCTCCAGTCTCCCAAGACAGGGTTTCTCTGTGTAGCCCTGGTTGTGCTGGAACTCACTCTGTAGATCAGGCTGGCCTCAAACTCAGAGATCTGCCAGTTTCTGCCTCCCGAGTGCTGGGATTAAAGGTGTGCGCCATTGCTGAGTGATCCTGACATGGATTTACTCAGCTTCTATTTCTAGCTAGATTTCTATTTAATTCCACTTGTGCATCCTACATTAACTCTGGGCATCATTATCTGAGATTTGTAAACTTCAGAGAAAAAAACTCCTTGGTTTTTCAAGTTTTACATGTGTGTGTGTGTGTGTGTGTGTGTGTGTGTGTGTGTGTGCAGAAACTTGCACATCAAGAGTTAAATTGTTGTCAGGCAGTGGTGGCACATGCCTTTAATCTCAGCATTTGGGAGGCAGAAGCAGGAGGATCTCTGAGTTCAAAGGCATGGCATGATTTCTTTTTTTTTTTCAGACAGGGTCCTACTAAATATATTTGGCTGGTATAGAACTCACTATGTAGACCAGGCAGGCCTCAAATTCAGAGATCTACCTGTCTCTTCCTCTGGAGTGTTAAGATTAAAGGCATACACCACCACACCTACCCCTTAAATAATCTTTAAAAACAAACAAATCTAGCCATGATAGTGGCTATGAATGGAAAGAGAAAAGAAGCAGAAGAAACAAACACAGCAAGACTAGTAATTAGTACTGGGATTTTAGAAAGTAGAAGAGAAATATAAACTTCAGGGACCAAAAATAAAAGTTGGGGGAGGATGGGAGAATTTTGCTTAAGTAGACTGAAAAGACAGCCTCCTGAGAGTCTTATCTCTTATCAGACTCTCAGGAGGCTGAGGCAGCAAGACTCTGCAAACCAGGCCAGACTACATTCTTTAGAGGAAAAAAAAGCCAGGGAAAGAATAAGGAGAGAAGGCTCTCACAGGGGAGGGGTAGATGTGGGGGTAAAAGCCCAAAAGCAAGATAGGACAAAAAGGGCTAAGCCAGCCTGCTAAAGTAACACTGGACATTAAAAAGGGGAATTTCTTTTTACAGGATATAAAAACTGACTGGCCTCTTTCACATTCCTACCCTGCTGCCAGGAGGTGCTCTGTGATGGGTGTCCCATTTTGATGAGTCTTCGTTTGGTTGATTATATCACCAGTGCTGTCCAGTCTGTGGGCAGTGCTTCACAAGAGGGACCACAGATCTGCTCAATCCTGTTAATACCCTCGGGGCATTGCTGCTTGGAGCCTGTGAAGGTTCTGGTGTATCCTTCAGGTGTCACCAAGTTATCAGCTTCCTGGACATTGATTTTTTTGGGTTTATCAAGACAGGGTTTTTCTGTAGCTTTGGAGCCTGTCCTGGAACTAGCTCTTGTAGACCAGGCCAGCCTCAAACTCACAAAGATCCGCCTGCCTCTGCCTCCTGAGTGCTGGAATTAAAAGCATGCGCCATCACCTCCCAGGTGACACCAAATATTTTGAGGTATGCTATTTGTCAGGCCCTAGCACATAGCATTTTACTTACACTTAGATTCCTGGGAGTGTGGTTCACAGAGGGTCTCAGGTTGCTGAACTGTAAGAGAAGGTATTTAAATGATTCAGCCACACAACATGGCTGACACTTCTGGGTTCCAGGGCCACACATATGTGGACAAGCCCTCAGGCAGAAGTGCCTATTGGCCCCGGGAATCTTAAAGGACCTCATGTGACCCATGTGCAGTATGGTTGCATCATCTATATATGACGCAGCTGCGTGAGCCCTTGCACATATGCTTGAGCTGCCATCTGCATATGATGTAACCACGCCATGACCCTGTGCACATGCGCTAGGCAGCTCTTAAAAGCTGGAGGCACCATCTTCAGTTCTTTCTCTCTCTCTCTCTCTCTCTCTCTCTCTCTCTCTCTCTGCACACTGATTTCCCTAGGCCTATATGTGCCCCCTCTAATAAACTCTTAAGCGGGGTTGTTGGGGGTTCCCTGTTTATTTCTCACTTGCACCAGGTAATTTCATTGGTGCTGTGAGACTCTGGAGGCTCTCCCTCCTGGAGCCCCTCTTCCAGGGTCGGGATCGAGAACCGGGTATTTTTCTACAACAACCACGTGTCCCATCTGCCTGAGCATGACCTCTATGCACACCACTGGCTTCAATTGGTGAGTTTTCCCTTTCTGGTCAGCTTAACTGTTTCTCCAAACCTGAGGAATTGACCGTTGAGCTCCTGGCAATCTTCAGGTCTTCCTGGAAATGAGGGGGCAGCCCCCAACTGCGGCCTTCACGGCTACAGTTGAGCCCTTTGCTGACATTCATTTCTGGATTGCTTTCCTTAGCTAAAATCTTGCTTGGGTGACCCCGGGTCCCTCAGATTTTTCTTTCTCCTTTTTTTTCTTTTCTTTTGTATTACTTGTCAGTGGTCCTTGTCGTGGCCTCTCTGGCTTCTGAGTCACCCCGACTGGAGTCAGTCAGGCTTTAACACCCCACCTATAGGTAGAGAATACTTTCCTACAAGACCTTCGGTGTTCGCTGCCATCACACCCTGCCTATAGAAGGGAGACCTTCCCCTATAAGCCTTGTGGTGTTGCCATTTTCATGGGTTTTCAGTTTCAGCTATGGGTAGCAAGCCATCCAAGACCATCACTCCAGCCTCCCCACTGGGATGCCTTTTAGAGGCCCTAAAACCCCAAGCTGTAATGCCCTACCTACAGATTCCCACACTTGTCCATCTTCGTTCAAAAAATGGCCTCATTACAATTTAGATAACAATCTAAAGTTACCACCTAACGGCACCTTTGATCCTGATATTCTACAGGAGCTTTCTAACTACTGTCAGCGCACAGGCAAATAGGAGTTTCCTTATATCCAAGCCTTTTACTATCTAGCTCTAAGCCTAAGCCCTCTGTCCTTGTTCACCTGCTCACATGTTCCTGGCTATGCCATCTCAGCCAGAACAGTCCACTTCTGCTCTGGACTCAGCTAATGAATTCCCACCTCTTTGACCTCAGCAGGCAGCTACCCCTGTTCCTTCAGCTCCTACCCCCATTCCTTTAGATCCTACCCTCACTCCTTCAGCACCTACCCCCATTCCTTCAGCTCCTGCTCTGGACCCTGACCTCAGCAGATACTTCCTCTCCTTTACTTCCCGCTGCCTCGTTACCTCCCTCCACTTGCACCCGCGCTGCACAGGCTCCACTGCCCTTTCCAGCTCTCTCTCTCCCCCAGTAACTACTCCATCAGCCCTGCTGGATTATTCTTCCTCTCTGGTGCCCGACTGCAGCAACCACCCGGCTCTGGCACCCACCTTTACCCTCCTCTCACACACTTACGTGCTGCTATGGAACCCAACCCTGACCAAGCCAAGCCAGCTGCAGTTCTCCCATTGAGAGAGGTGGATGGATTGGTTAGGGTACACGTTCCTTTCTCCCTCTCAGAACTCTCCCATATAGAACAAAAATTGGGGTCCTATACATCTAATTCTACCTCTTTTATAAAGCAATTCCAATGCATTACCCAGTCTTAACAATCTCACCTTTCATGATATCTATATGATCCTATCTAATAACCTACTTCAAAAAGAGCACAGGCAAGTTTGGGAGCAGGCCAGACTACATGCAGATGAGATTCACCAAACACATGCAACACCCCCCGCCAGAGGCAGAGGCAGTCCCCAAGCAGGAACCACAACACCCCAGGTGGAATTTTAGTTAGGGACCAGTTTTTGACTTGCCTCCTGGCAGGTCTCTGTAAGGCTGGCCTCAAGCCAGTAAACTATAATAAGCTCTCAGAGGTCATTCAAGATATGAACGAAAATCCTTCTGCATTTTTGGAATGCCTCACTAAAGCCCTGTTACAACATACTAACTTATATCCAGAAACCACAAAAGGCAGACAGTTACTCATGACTCATTTTTTTCTCAGTCCTACCCTGACATTAAAGCTAAACTTAGATGTTTGGAGAAAGGCCCTTTGACCCCACAGGCAGAAGTCTTAAAGTTGGCTTTTAAGGTGTACCATGCAAGGAATGACAAAGCCTGCAATCATCACCGTCATGTGCTACCCACAGCCCTCTCACCAGCCAAGGCAACAGACTGCCCGATCTGTGCTGCTCGCTTGTCCCCCGGGGCTTGAGAATTGCCAGGCCCGTGTTTAAATGTGGTAGAGCTGGCCACTGAGCCCAAGCATGCCCTAACCCTCATCTTGGTCCCATGAGACCTTGTCCAAGATGCCATAGGGAAGGACATTGGGCAGTCAATTGTTCTCGTGCACATCGTGGCATGAAGACATCAATCCCAGAGAATTCTCAAGTAGACCTTCTAGGTCTGGCCATGGATGAGTGAGACTGCCCAAGGGCCTTTGACCACAACCGTCATCTGTAAAGGGGAACCATGGGTAAACATTATGGTATCAGGACAGCCCATCTCCTTTCTTGTGAACACTGGAGCCACGTACTCAGTACTGAGGGAATTCTGGGGGCCTACCTCTCCTTCTAGTTCCCTTACTGTCAAGGTCAGGGGACAGTTTATCTCCCTCAGCAGACCCCACCACTTAACTGTATTTTTAGAGGTATTTATCTCACTCATTTATTTTTAGTCATGCTAACCTGCCCAGTTCCTCTTATGGGAAGAGATTTTTTAGCAAAAGTAGAAGCTTCCATTTCCTTTGCTCCTTCCATTCACCTTACTCCACACTCACCAACAGCTCCCCTCCTCCTCCTTCTAGCCTACCAACCTCCCAGCTCCAATGTGTCTTTTCCTCTACCAGCCTCTCAGGTCGATCCCCATGTCTGGGACACCCAAAAGCCCTCTGTTGCTAAACACAAATACCCCATAGTTATCCAATTACAAGATCCTACTACGTACATTACCTAAGTTCAGTACCCACCTTTCTCCAGAGACTTAGGGGACTTAAGCCTATTGTCTCTGACCTTCTAAGAAAAAGCTACTTCACCCCACCTCTTCTCCTTTTAACACCCCTATACTTGCTGTTAAAAAACCTAACGGAACCTAGTGCCTGGTTCAAGACCTCCAGTTTATTAACTCTGCAGTGGTCCCTCTCCACCCAGTAGTCCCTAATCCTCACACACTTCTTTCCACTATCCCTCCAGGAACCTCCCACTTCTCAGTTCTAGATCTTAAGGATGCTTTTTTCTCTATTCCTCTCAGCTCTCAATCTCAAAATATCTTTGTCTTCACCTGGACTGACCCTGACACTCACCTCTCCACACAGCTCACCTGGACCATCCTTCCCCAGGGATTACAGGACAGCCCACACATATTTGGTCAGGTTTAGCTTCTGATCTCTCACTGTACCTGTCAAAGAAGCTGGACCTCACCACTCAGAGCTGGGCACCCTGCATACATGCTTTAGTGGTTGCTGAGCTTCTTATTCGTGAGTCAAAGAAACTAACCTTTGGGTCACCCACCACTGTCTTCTCCCACCACAATCTGTCCCATCCCTTAACTTACAAAGGCTTACAAACCTTACCCCCTTCCCGAGTTCTTTCCCTCCAGGGGGCACTAGTCGAAGATGCCACACTCACTTTCCAATCCTGCCTACCCCTTAATATCTCAAATCTCCTACCTCAACCTAACACTAATTATTCTCCATCTCATTGTTGCATAGAAACCTTGGAGGATCTATTGTCCCACCCCTCACATATACAGGAGGGCAAACTGTCCCAGGCCACTTACTTATACTTGGTACACATATGGCAGCTCCTTTTTATGTGAAGGGACCCATAGAGCAGGCTATGCCATAGTATCAGATACCTGGGTAGTGGAGGCATTGAGTTTTAAATTTATAAAAAGTCTCAGACAACTTTATACATTTCCTGTGTAATCAAATAAACCTTCTTATGAACGGATGGTAAAGAGGGATGACATGCAGTGCAGGGAAAAACCATCTGTTTCAATATCATGTGACTTCCGCAAAGGTAGTGATGTGGTTCTGCGCAGATGTTACCTTTTCCAAAGGGCTTTTTACTCGAGGAATGTTGATCATTGGCATCCGGGCCACACTGTCTCTGTGCGTGCATGTGCCCATTTTCTGGCTGTCTTTCTTTGAAATTATTTACCATGAACACAAACAGAAATACTGCTATAGATAGTCCAACTAGAAAGCCCACTATCACATTCGACCAGTGATTTCAATATTCTACTACTCTATTAATTAGTCCAGTAAGAAAGGCCAAACACATTAATCCCAAGCATAGAACAGGCTTAGCAAGTCTGGTGCCTTTGGCTTTGATAGTGTTTGTAATGTACATCGTCAGATACATGGCAGCATAGACGCGGAGGGCAGCTTCTTTGGATGGGAAGGTTTTCCTTGCTCGCATGATGACTGAACTTAAGAGTTCTTTTTTTTTTTTTTTTTTTTTTTTTGGTTTTTCGAGACAGGGTTTCTCTGAAGCTTTTTTAGAGCCTGTCCTGGAACTAGCTCTTGTAGACCAGGCTGGCCTCGAACTCACAGAGATCCGCCTGCCTCTGCCTCCCGAGTGCTGGGATTAAAGGCGTGCGCCACCACCACCCGGCTAAGAGTTCTTAAAAGCTATCACTGCCTCTTGTAAAAATCTCTCAAAGTCAGATCCCAAGACCAAATATCGTAGCTTCCCCTTTCCCACCCACCAGGCCAGGGGCTCCCTTCCAGGAACTGACTGGCAGCTCAATTTTACTCATATGCTCACAGTCAGATGAGTAAAATATATCCTGGTTTTGTGGACACCATGTCTGGGTGGATTGTGGATTGAAGCGTTTACCACCATTAACAAGAGGGCCCGGACAGTTTCCAATGTTCTTCTCCAAGAAATCATCCCCCAGTTTGGAATCCCAACCTCTCTTCAGTCAGATAATGGCGCAGAGTTTACCTCCCAGATTTCTCAAACTTTATCCAAAGCTCTTAACATTCCCTGGCATTTTCATATTCCATACCATCCCCAGTCTTCAGGGCAGGTAGAACAAACCGTTCCTTAAAAAATGTTCTCATTAAGATGTCACAGGAGAGTCACCTCGACTGGGTAAACTTTTGCCTCTAGCCCTTCTTAGGCTTAGGGCTCTCCCCAAAGGCCCCCTTTTCATCTTGCCCTTTGAACTCATGTATGGACTACCAGTTTTAACCCCCGGCCTCTCACCCAAAACCTCTCCCCTTCCTGATCACCTGCTTACTCCACTGTTATCCCATCTTCGTTCCCTATTGTGGGATTTTACCAACTACTCATTATGTGAACCATGTGCCAATTCGTGCCCACAACTGATTAAAATAGGAGAGCAGATACTATTCTCTCCCCCAGACCAATGCCCCTTACTCCTTTCCCCTAAATGGCAGGGCCCCTTTAAAGTAATTCTTGTAACTCCCACAGCTGCCAAGCTCAAGGGACTCCCTCATTGAAGGGACTCTCTCACCTTAAACCTTTTACTCTTCCAGCTCAAGATACCCCCTTGTCTACGCTAACTCAAACAGGGCCCTGCTACCTTAAGTTCCAGAGGACACCAAGATCAGTCACTTTTTCTCCAGTTCCAGAAAAACAAAAGTTTCACCACTGTACTCAACCCTCCTGTGACAAAAACTCCATATGTTCTCCCCCTTCCTCTTTCTCCTATCTGCTTTACCAACTTCTCTGTATCTCCAATGTCATACTTAAATTTCCAGTTACCCACTCAGCTGTTAATACAGGGACCATCATTAAACATAGAGCCAGATTACAGGGATTGCCAAAAGCCCAGGTTGTAAGAAACAATAACGAGCTTGGGGACATTCACAGCCCCAGACTCCAAAAACTCACAAAACTGACTTTAACACAACAGGTTTATCACTGACTGTAGCAGTGTCTCCTGGATGTTCAGGTAATACATGATGCTAAAGAGAACAAGAGCCTTAAGATTTGCTTCATGTAAAACATTGAGGGGTCTAATAATTCCCCTTTCTAATAATTCCCCCTTCTTTTCCTCCCTCCCCCCACCGTCTTCCATTCCAGCACTATACCATTGTAATCATAAGTTTTTAATATGACTAAAATTTATTTCTTTTCAATCATTTTTTCATAAGCTTCAGGGAGCCAATCGAACCTATCTAAATGGACCAGACTCACCCAGAATAAGTATTATTTAATTCTTCCCTTATCATTCCTGGTCTTGGAAACTTCTGGAAAATTCCCCCCTCCACCCCCCCCCAAAAAAAAACTCCTCTATCTACCATCTTGGGACTCTCCTCCCTTAATCACTGGGATCTAAAGTTTTTTCCAGACATAATTTTCTGCCTTTTCAGCATCTTGTGAGGTCCAAGCTGCCAGCCAGCCAGTTCCACAGAGACCAGAAAAAACACAAAAGTAATCAGCCACCCCAGGACATGGTCAAGCATCAACTCTCCGACACCCACAAAGTCACATGTGATGAGGGAGAATTGTCTGTATTCTGTCAATCATGTTTTAAATAAATGCTGATTGGCCAGGCAGGAGGTAAAGGTGGAAAAACCAGACAGGAAATAGAAATAATACAATGAGAACAGGAGAACTCACAAGAGACCTTACAACACCCCATTCCCACTCATTAAAGACTCCAAACTCCACAAATTTTTATAATAAACAAAAGGGTGGAATGTTATAATTTCACAATAAGGCTGACACTTCTGGGCTCTAGGGCCATGCATGTACAGACCAGCCCTCAGGCAGAAGTGCCTAATGGCCCCAGGGATGTTAAAGGGTCCTGTGTGACCCACGTGCAGTGTGGTTGCATCATCCACGTGTCTCAGCTAAGCCTTTGCGTACATGTGTGGTTACATCCACATATGACTCAGCTAAGCCCTTGCATGCATGCGTGAGCCCCATCATCTGTATATGATGTAGTCATGTCAACCCTGTGTACATGCGCTCTCTCTCTCTCCCTCCCTCCCTCCCTCCCTCCCTCCCTTTCTCTCTCTCTGGGCACACCAACTTCACCAGGCCTGTACACTGCCCCCAATAAACTCCTAAGCGGGTTTGTTGCATGTTCCGCGATTCCTTCTCAGTCACGCCAGGTAATTTCAGGTACCGTTTGAGAATGGCCATTTCTGAGGGTCTCCCAACTTTCCCTTCTGCTATTACTGCTGCTACCACAAGTTCAAGACTCCCATTCCAGCTCTTTAGTGTCTACTACATTTCTGACAGTTTCTCATCTTTCTTCAGATTGTGACCTAGAAACTCTGGTCTGCCATGCCTCATTGTTCTAAGCCATTTGGATGTTTTTGCTCATTGTCTCCTCCTCCTGTTATGCAGGTTCCAGAGCCACCTCACTACCTTCTTTCTTTCTTTCTTTTTTTTTTTTTATAGACAAGGTTTCACTATGTAGCCCTGGCTGGCTGGCACCTGTTACATAGACTACACTGGCCTCTAACGTGTAGGGACCACCCTGTTTCTACCTCTGCAGTGCCGGGGTTACAGGAATAAGGCACTAAGCTGGGCTTCTGACTAATAGTAGTGGCCAATTATTGGAATCCAATTGAAACCAAAGCAGTGCTCACAGGTTAATTGTAACTGAGCATCTACTGTACTCCAGGTGCCAGACTATATATTAAAAATGATATAAACAAGGGCTGACAAGATGGCTGCCAAGTCTAACAACCTGAGTTATCCCAAACCCACACAGGCGAAGGAAGAGAACTCCCTCAAGTTGTCCTTTGGCCTCCACACATGCAGTAGCACTCACCAATTCCACCCTAAGTAAATAAATTGAAAATAATTTTTAAAAAAAGAAAGTAAATTGAGATAAACACTTATACAAGGCATAAGCATAAGATATTATGGAACACAGAAATATTTTAAACTACATATTTTATTTAAAATACTTAGTTTGAATCATGTTTTTTAAAAAATTGACAAAATATCCAACTTGTATCATTTTGGTTTTTGCACTCTTTAATTAAAGTTGCACCCTTTTCCTGATGACCATTTTTACTGAAGAGCACAGGCTGTACTGCCTCCTGGTGGTGGGTCACCGGAACACACTCACAATACAGTTACACAGCTAAATAAGTGCCATTATGCATGTCATTTACTGCCTCCTCCCTTTCTGCCAGGAAGAAATGCCATCAATGAATGCCTTTGATCCCGCAGGAAGCTCACTCTCCTAATGACACTCAACCAAGTGCAGCAAAACATCTCTTCCTGAGTTTTTATCATCTTTCTTTGTTTTGTTTTGTTTTTTAGACATGGTGTCTTATAGCCAGGCTAGCTGGGAACTCACCATATAGCCATTTGAACTTCAGACCCTCCTACCTATGCCTCTCTCCAGGGCTGATTACAGGTGAGCCACCAAGACTGGCTTTATGTAGCTTCAGGGACAGAACCCAGGGTTCTGCATGCAGGACAAGCACTTCACCAGCTAAGCTACATCCCACCTCTGCCCTTTTATTTATTTTTATTTTATGTGCATTGGTGTTTTGTCTGCGTGAGGGTGTTGGAAGTCCCGGAACTAGAGTTACAGACAGCATGCGCTGCCATATGGGTGCTGGGAACTGAACCCGGGTCCTCTGGAGGAGCGGCCAGTGCTCTTAACTACTAAGCCAACTCTCTAGCACCCCCATGACTGTCTTTTTAAAGAGAGAAAAGCCTGCCAATATGTAAGAGTAGGAATGTCTCCAAGAAATCCAGGCTAAGTTCAGACGCGCACAGTGAAACAGCAAGGTCGGTGCGAGCACAGCCTTTCAACACCCACTGGCCACTGCTATTCTCTCTTTCCCTTTCTGGGTTTGATGTTTTGTTTTTGTTTTTTGGAGACAGGGTTTCACTAAGTAGCCTTGGATGGCCTAGAACTTACTATGTAGATCAGGCTGGCCTTGAACCACCTGCCTCTACCTTGAATTTGTGGCAGTCCTCTGTCTCTGCCTCCCGAAATGTGAGTCATCATACCCTTAATACCATCCTTATAGAAATAAACATCACTGCTCTGGCCAGCTCCATACCCACTGCCTGGGAACAGGTGACTGTGCCTCAGGAAGCAGGAAGCTGACCTCCCCAGAAAGTGGACGTCAACACAGCCTAAGCTCTTTCTCCAAACCGAACACCTTGGACTTGAGGTCCTTCAGCTCCCCCTGTATCTTATGTGCTCTTCTATTGCTGTCACGGACTTCACACAGAATGGCAAGGTCCTGGTTCCCCTGGGTATTCACTGTTGCCTGCAGAGTTCAGAAGAGAGAAAAGAAGAATTATGCTAAGGGGGAGAAATCAAGTCACAAAGAACAGGCTTTGCAGGCTGACTGGTTTTTTTTAACCTATGATAAATGCAATCCTAAATTCTCTAGTAACTAATTTTAATAATGAAAATGTTTAATTAGTCTAAGTATTTTGGGGAAGATGCAGAACATCGAGAGTTCACGGACATCCTTGGCTATCTGCAGTTTGAGGACAGCCTAGGCGACATGAAACCATCTCAGAAACAAAAGCAAGCAAAACAAAAAGGCAGGGAAGCTCTGGGATACAGATGAACAACTAAGAGCGGGCAAAAGAGCACTACAGCACTGATAAGATCACTCAGTGGGTAGCAGAGGCACTTGCCACCACGCCTGGGAATCTGAGTGGGACCCCAGGAGCCACATGGTGGAAGTGAACTGACTTCCACAAACTGTCCTCTGACCTCCACACATGCACCATGGCATACATACCCGCACACAAAAATAAATCAATGTTAACAATGGCAAGACCAATAAATAATATTATTGGTAATCTTGCTAAAAATGATAGAAAGCATTTCTTCTTGTTTTCTGTCAACTTTGTTTAGAACATAGCACTATTTAGGACTTGTGGTGACTGTTAAATCTCCACCAAAGCAATCAAGATATTAGATACTACATGGTTTCTAGGAAAGTACATCATTACTCAATTATTTTCCCCACTATAAAAACAGACAATTTTGAGAAAGTCAGTGTGTATGTGTGCTCAGCCATGTACTCGAGTGAAGGTCAGAATGACATCAGACTGTCCTCTGTCACCCTCCACGGTCATTCTTTTGTTCTGTTTCTGAGACAGGGTCTCACTATGCAGCCCTGGCTGCCCTGGAACTTGCTGTGATGACCAGACTGGTCTCGAATTCAAGTTCACAGAGATCCTCCTGCCTCTGCCTCTTGAGTGCTGGAATAAAGGTGTGTGCCTGAGACGTGGTCTGCAGTGAAGCTGGAGGTCACCGCTCTGGCTATACTGTTGGCAGCATATCCTGGTGTCCTGTCTTCATCTCTCCGCACTGGGTTACAGATGTGTCTGTGCTTGGGTCTCACGTGGTCCCAGGGATCTGGACTCAGGTCATAATGCTTGCACAGCCAGCAACTTTACTCAATGGGCATCTGCCCAGCCTCCCTCCCTCCAAACAGACCTAAATCTTTTAATCTAGTTGAATTGGGAGGGATGGTACTTTGTAAGTTTAAATCTTCTTTCCCAACAGAGTGCTCCTGTTGAACTGATGCTCAGAGGGTTCAAGGATGCAAGGGTACTTATCTGCTGGTGTCCAAGTAAGGACACAGCATGTCCTTCTGGGTTTTGTTCAGTGCCATGGCCTTCTTGTTCTCTCACACCCTCCTGACCTTGGCCATCCTTCTGAGGGGCCCTCCTGACCATCTTTCTACACTCTCACCCCCTTTCCTTTCCCAACTCAGAAGCAAAAATACCTTATAGAGCATTTGCTCCAGGTCTCTCAGCTTCTGCCGAAGAGCCTTAATGTCCGTCTTGAAGCCCTCTACCTCCAGGGCGCGCCGATGCTCCAGGGCCTCGTAGCGTCTTGTCATGATCTGGAGGCGCCTGCCCATCTTGTTGGAGCGGTCCTGGATGGGAATGAGGAGTTTACGAGGAGGAGAAAAGGATTCCCAGAGCCGTCTGCACGTCCACTCGCCACACGTGTGAGAGCCTACATACCTTGAAGATCTCTCTTCTCATTCCCTCCTCCTCCCGGATTCGAGCAAGTTCCTCTTCTAGGGAAATGCACTGTTCTTGGTACATGTTGGACAGCTTTTTTTCTTGTATTAGCTTATCCTTTAGAGACTGTAGAACAAAAGGATAAAAAGGTTTAATGTTCAGCACTATAATAATTAGGTAGTTCTTTTTTATTTTATGTGCACTGGTGTTTATGTATGTCTGTATGAGGGTGTTGGATTCTGGAGTTACAGACAGTTGTGAGCTGCCATGTGGTTGCTGGGAATTGAACGCAGGTCCTCTGGAAGAGCAGTCAGTGCTCCTAACTGCTGAGCCATCTCTCCAGCCCCATCAGGTAATTAAAATAACACTGTGGTAAAGAAGGGAGGGAAAGATTTCCAGAGCAAAAGTGCACACAGATATGAGGAGACACCCAGGGCCCTGCCATGTCTCTACTTTCCTCTCAAGTATACGTAAGTAGATATTTTCAAGATAAAACAACCCAGGTATCCTAGTTAGGGTTACAATTGCTGTGATGAACACCATGACCAAAGCGACTTGGGGAGAAATGGTTTATTTGGCTTACACTTCCACATCGTAGTCCATCCCTGAAGGAAGTCAGGGCAGAAGCCTGAGACAGGAGCTGATGCAGAGGCCATGGAGGGGTGCTGCTTACTGGCTTGCTCCTCATGGCTTACTTATCCTGCTTCCTTACAGAACCAGACGACTAGCTCAAGGTGTCCCCACCCACAATGGGATGGGCCTTCTCACATCAATCATGATTAAGAAAATGCCCTAAAAGCTTGTCTAAAGCCTTTTTTTGTTTCTTTTTCTTTCCGAGACAAGGTTTCTCTGTGTAATAGCCCTGGCTGTCTTGGAACTCGCTTTATAGACCAGGCTGGCCTCAAACTCAGAGAGATCCACCTGCCTCTGTCTCCCAAGTGCTGGGATTAAAGGTGTGCATCATCACCACCTGGCCATACAGCCCAATTTTTATGGAGGCATTTTCTCAATTGAGACTCCCTCTGCTCCCACTCAAATAAGCTGGTATGGTATAGCACATACCCAGAATCTCAGCACTCATGATTCCAGCACTCAGGAGGCAGAGGCAAGAAGATTAGAAGTTCAAGGCCATCTTCAGTTGAATTGGAAGCCAGCCTGGCTACTTGAAACCCTGTCTCAAGAGGCCAAGAGGAGATTACTGATAATCTTCACATCCAATTATGTTACTTCCTTATACAACCTTTCCAAGACATAACCGTTAGACCTATGCTCATATTCCATGCAGTGACCTGCACAACCATCTATGGCCAGCTTCTGCCAGCACCTCCAGGGCTTGCATATCAGTTCCTCCTTGTTTTTTTTTCTTTCTCTTGTGGCACTAAGTATTAAACCTAGGACCTTGTATGAGCTACCAGTGAGCTACGGTCAGCCCTCCCTTCTTGTTTAGTTCACAACCGAACTAGGGTCCCTCCTTTTCCTCAAACATATTCCATGGACTTTAAACTTTTACCCTCTGCCAGGAATGCCCTTCCCAAAATCTATACTGCAGGCCTCAGCAAAAACACCAGACTTAAGAGGGTGTCCCTAGGTCCCTTTCTAGTGGGGTTCCAACAAGTAATACAATTGTTACTTAATTCTCTTATTATTTATTATTTATTATTATTTATTATGAAATTACTTGATAAGCTATGATTTTCCTTGTTCACTAAACAAGGTAAATTTTCTCAAGGTTCTGTCTACCTTACACAGTGCTGTCCCGAGTCATGCCCATTTGCTGAACTAGGAGATGAAGTGTAATGTTTTTGTTTTCTTTTTGAGACAGGGTCTCACTCCATAGCCTGGTCTTGAATTCTGTCTAACTTAGTATTTTATCCTCAAATACCATCATGATCAGTTATTCTTTGTTATCTATTTCATGACATTATTGCTACTTAGCTTCACAAGCTGAATGGATCTTATATAACAATTTATAGGTCTTTGAAATTCTCTAAGTCTCTGACAAGGTCTCGTGTAGCTCAGGCTGGTCTCAAACTCACTATTTAGCCAAGGATAGCCTTAAATTTGTGGTCCTCCTGTTTCTAATCTCCCAAATGCTGGGATTCGAGGCATGAGCCATCACTCACAGCTGGTTTTATGCAGTGCTGGGGATGAAACCCCAGGTCTCTGCTAACCAAACCTCAACTCCAACCCCAAGGAATTCTGAGCTTTTCAACTCTTCCAGGAAAACCATGACATTACCTTAATATACTCATTCTGGGTATGATGACTCTCGTGGAAAACTGGAATCACTTTTCCAAGCTTATCTTCTTTCTTCTTACATTGCACTCGATACTGCTTAATCTTTGACAGCAAGTGGTCTTTTTCAAGCATCCACACCTTCTCTTTACTTTGGTTCTCAAATCTTAGTTGTAGGAAGTCTTTGGTGCTCTCATAGAGCAGCTCCTGGGTGTGATGGAGACTATGAAAACAAGAACAACCCTGCGCATGAGCACGCTCGCACGCGGAGCTCAAATACACGGCTGCTCCAAAAGAGAAATACAGCTTCTTTAGAAACTGGACAATACGAACTCCCAAACTGCGGCAGCTTTAAAAAGACAATAAGTCTGATCACTGACGGTCTCACATGCGTTCTTAGGCAGTGTCTTGTGCCTACCACGGTCCCTGGTCTGCAGACTCGCGTCTACAGAAAGCTTCCTGAGGGCTAATTTGAGGGCTTGGGTTAGAAAGATGACAGTGTACACATCGCCCACGAGAAGCGACACAAGGAAGACCTGAGCCACAGTACTCTGACTGAGCACTAACTCCAGTTCTTTGTTATTTTTTAAAGATTTATGTATTTATTTTATGTATATGAGTGCTCTATCTGCATGTATGCCTTTATGCCAGAACTGGGCATCAGATCCTGTAGATGGAGCAGTGGGGCTGCGTACTGCCACCTGGCTAGCTTTACCCAAAATAATTACACGGAAACTGTATTCTTTTAAACACTGCCTGGCCCATTAGTTTTAGCCCCTTAGTGGCTAATTCTCACATCTTGCTTTAACCCATATTTAGTAATCTGTGTAGTACCACGAGGTGGTTGCTTACCAGGAGAGATCTTAACCTGCGTCTGTCTTGGAGAGGAGAAGCATGGCGACTCACTATGGCGACTGCCTGAAGCGTCTGCCCTCTCTCTCCCAGAATTTTGTTGTCTACTCCACCTACCTAATTTTATGTCCTATTAAAGGGCCAAGGCAGTTTCTTTATTAACCAATGAAAGTAACACATAGACAGATGACTCTCCTCCATCAAGATTCCACTATAGATGGCTGTAAGTCACCATGTGGTTGCTGGGAATTGAAGAGCAGTCAGTGCTCTTAACCGATGAGCCATCTCTCCAGCCCTCCATTTCTTAAGGATCAGAGACAGCTTCACTTTTGTTTATGCTATCCTCCGTGTGTCAAGGCCCTACACCAAAATCTTCTTTTTTTGGGGGGGGGGATGCTCTACCAGATCCTCAGCCTTCTCCCCTCTTTAAATGTTTATCTTTTATTTTTTTCCCTTAGGGACTTGCTAAATTGTCTAAGCTACCCTTGAATTTCAATCTTCCTGCCCCAACTTCTTGAGCAGTGTATTACAGGTATACACCACCACACCCAGCTGAATTCTAGTCCTTTTCTTGAGATCAATTTTTCTATGAAGTTATGTCAATGCTTTAGTTCATTTTCATTTTTCTGTTCTCTAAATCCTACATCAGGGGCTGGAGAGATGGCTCAGTGGTTAAGAGCATTGCCTGCTCTTCCAAAGGTCCTGAGTTCAATTCCCAGCAACCACATGGTGGCTTACAACCATCTGAAATGAGATCTGATGCCCTCTTCTGGCCTGCAGGCAGATACACAAGACAGAATATTGTATACATAATAAATAACTAAATAATAAATATTAAAAAAAGAAAAAAATAAATCCTACATCAGTTTTAATTTATACTGTCTTATAATTCAATATTTGCTTATATACTATGTCAGATTTTGAATGTCAACATGCATATTTTTCCTGAGCAAAAGATAGCTGGACATTTTCCCTTGCCAGCAGAACAAGGATAATACCAACTACTAGAAATACAAAAGCATTGGCTAGTCCTAATGACTGTTCTTGATACTGGGAATAAAAACATGATGTTTGTATCTCTAAAAAAGAATGTCTTCAGAAATTGGCAACTTTATTGGTTTGACACCAACATCTAGAAAAGTGCTACAATAAATGATGCTGTTATACTCAGGCATCTGCACTGGCCAGCCTCTGGGGTCCTGACAGGATACGTCCTCAGTGGCAGCCACTAAGAGCACCTCCTGTGCACATTCCCTTTTAAAAGGTGGGCCTTGCCCACCTCACGTCTCTTTCTCTTTCTGTCTGTCTGTCTCTCTATTTTTTCTGCCACTCTTGTCCCACAGATAGGTCTTTGTCCCCCTCTTTGCTCCCTTTTCTGCACCTTCTCTTTCCTCTTCTAATAAAACTCCCATATGAGTTCTATGACGTGACTTCTCTTCATAGTGTTTTTAAATAAGTTACTACAGATGCAATTGCCTGCAAGAGCATTAAATACCGTAAAGTAACCACTATTAACTCCCTATTGATCAAACAATAGCCTTTCACAGGGCACTTAGGGAAGTTTTATGTTCACAATTACAAACTGGTTTGAAAGTATCCAGATTAAGGAGGAGGAGGGGGACAAGAGAAAGAAAAGAGGGTGAGAATATGATCAAAATATATTATGTACATGAATGAAAAACATTATGTATAATTTGTATAATTAATAAATGAATTTTTATATTCTATAAATATTTGCATAATTAATGCTAAAAAACATTTAAAATATCACAGCTGGGCTGATGATGTGCTCACATACAAGAACACTTACCTAGCCTGTGTATGGTTCTAGTCGCAATACCAAACATTGCAGAAAATAAATAAAATATCAGCAAAAGGAAAATAAATTAACACTCAAAGGACAGTCATTATCAGCTTAGGGTTTCAGGCTACTCAATATCTTAGGATGATTCATCTAATGAAAGGACTGATCATGATCCTGATCAGGTCTGTACAATACTTAGGATGGCTAGTTACATACGGGAAAACTAATATAAAATCACGCGTTATTCGGGCACACTAGCAGGGCGATTTGGTAGCACATGTCTTTAATTCCAGCACTTGGGAGGCAAAGGTAGAAGGCAAGTGGATTACTGTGAGTTCAAGGCCTGCCTGATCTACAAAGAGAGTTCCAGGACAGAAAGGAAAGGAGGAAGGGAGGGAGGGAGGGAGGGAGGAAGGAAGGCAGACTAATCGTTAGTAAACATTAGTCATGGAAATGTGGATTTGGTCTGAGTAAGTCTTTAGTTCAGTGATTACTATTGTTTAGTGACGTGCTTACTAAAAACAATTGTTCCTTAAATTATTAGTCTGACTGAAGCACAAACTGAAATAAAACAATATGGGAGGAGCTGAGGGCATAGGTGCCAGGAATTGAACTGGGAGACTCATCAAGAGCAGTGAGTACTCTTAATTGCTGAACCATCTCTCCATCCCATAACTATTAATCTTCCCTTTTCAATAATTTATTTCTATTTTATGTGCATTGGTGTTTTGCCTACATGTATGTCTGTGTGAGGGTGTCAAATCCCCTGGAACTGGAGTTACAGACAGTTGTGAACTGTCATGTGGGTGCTGGGAGTTGAACCTGGATCCTCTGGAAGAGCAGTCAGTGCTCTTAATTGCTGAGCCATCTCTCCAGCCTAACCCTCCACCCTACATTTTCTCTTCTTCTTGATACTGGAGAATGAAACCATGGTTTAATACAGGAGATGCAAGGCCATACCTAGCTGAAAAACTATTAACCTTTAACGTGCATAGTGTGTACCTGTGTGAGTTTACCTGCACAATGTACTTACTGAACACTTCTGGAGGCCAGCGGTGCTAGATTCCCCTGGAACTGGAGTTACAGAGCTGTGTGTGGAGGCTCAAAAACAAGGTACTTTTGTAGAGGCTGGTCCCTGACAGCTGTGAGTCACCTGATGTCCTGATGTGCATGCTGGGAACCAAATCCAGGTCCTTTGCAAGAACAGTAAGTGCTCTTAACAGCAGCAGAGCCATCTCTCTCTCTCTCTCTCTTTTTTTTTTTTTCCAAGACAGGGTTTCTCTGCAGCTTTAGTGCCTGTCCTGGAACTAGCTCTTGTAGACCAGGCTGGTCTCGAACTCATAGAGATCCGCCTGCCTCTGCCTCCCGAGTGCTGGGATTAAAGGCGTGCGCCACCACCGCCCGGTGCAGAGCCATCTCTTAAGCCATTCAGAAAAACAGGACACCTGTTAGGACCATAATTCTTGAGTCCTCACCTTTTGGTCAGCTCTTTGACTTTGTCTTGATTTCTCTGGTGCTGAACTTGTATCTCCTCAATTCGAATCCGTCTATCCTCCATGAGCCCTTCAACTTGTTCTCTAGAAAGTTTTGCCTGCTCTCCCAGCTGTGCCTGAAGGGCTTCTACCTACACGGTCAAGAAGAATGAGCCAGTTATCCACGCCTGCTTCTACTACTTCAGATCTCTGAAGGTGACCCCTTCTTAAACAAAGTAAAATGGGTGGAGAAAAAAAAAAAAAGACAAAACCCCAACAGCAGCAAAACGAACAGAAAAGTCTGTTTTGATTCTATATGTAGGTGTATTGTACATGCCTGTGTTGTGTGCATACCTGCGTGTATACACGTGAGTGAGTAAAGTGTCCCATTCAATCACTCCCCACCTCCTTATCTCTTAAAACATGGTTTAAAAAAACTCACTGACCCTTGAGCTCACCAAGTGCCTAAGCTGAATAGCTAGTGAGTTCCAGCGACCGTCCTGTCCCCACTCCCCCAGTGGGATTACAGACATGTGTTGACAGCTCAGGACTTTTTCTTTTAATATATATTCTATTTGTTTGTTTGTTTGTTTGTTTTGGTTTTCCAAGACAGGGTTTCTCTGTATAACATTTCTGCTTGTCCTGGAACTCACTTTATAGACCAGGCTGGTTTTGAATTCACTGAGATTCACCTGCCCATGAAAGAATGTAGATGTTCTGTTCTGAACTTTTTTAAAAAAGCTTTCTCAAGCTTGACCAATATCCCAAATTTCTCAGGGTCCCCAAAAGATATCATTGCCCCCATACAACAGGAAGCAGTCTAGAGAACACAATGTCCATTCCCAAGAGGTGGTATGGTGGTTTTGGGTCATTCAGTGGGCTATGAATGCATGTCATCATTTAGGGGGGTTGGTAACAAATAGTTACTGGTCATGGTCAGTGAAAAAGTTAAATAAAGATTAGATTCATGGATCTCTTTCTGAAGGGAAAAAAGGGGGATATAGAGAAATGAGATAAAAGGTGGGTTGCTGAACCTACTTTTGAACAACAACTAGTCTTGCACATTGTACATTGGGATGAATCTTTGTATACTGAGATAAATTTAAAGTTACTTTTGTTTTGTTATACTATATATATATGTTTCTACTCTTTTTAAAAATATTTTTGTATATTGACACAAATTTAAGGTTATTTTTGTTGTATATATTTCTATTCTTTTTGGTTATTTTTTGGGATTTTTTTTTGTTTCTGTTTCTATTCTTATTGAAGGTATTGTACCTATGCAGCTCATTTATAAAAGTAAAGTTTTAGTCCTTAAAAGCTATTTACAATAATAAAGTAATACAGGTTAATAGTCATTCATAACTATCAAACTTATAGTCGTTTTAGATAAGTTTTCAAGGTCATATACAGATATATTTATATATTTTAGATAGATGATCTTCAAACACTTCAAAAACCTACAGAATATAGCATTTAAAATGTTTTAATAACATAGGCTTTTTTGACACTGAGACATGCCTGCTCCCAGCAGCACCATTTAATTTAAAAAAGGATGATGGGCATCAAAGAACCTCCATATGAAGTTTGCTTTCTTTGTGGCAAAAGTTAGCCATTTGGGCAAGAAATCACTCTTGTCTCAACTGTTGACAGTATGCTACCCAAACTGGATAAGCAGGACATAAAAAAGTGACTGCTAAACTTTGCCAAAACAGGATAGGACAGTCCTTCAAAAATTTCCTGCTTCACAGAAAGTCTATCAGATATTCTAGGCCTGTAGGCCAAATATGTATGCCCCAATATTACAAAGAAACCTTGGCTGACTATCAAGGCACTCAGCTGTCTCTGTTGTTTCATAGTTTTGGGAGTTGCTTGCTCTGAACTTCCTATTCATTCAGGAAATATATCCTTCTGGGATATAACATTTGATGGAGTTGAAGACTAGATAGTTATAGTTTTCCTTAGTTATGACAGAAGGTAAATTAGGTACAAAACTTTGGACTCACCAGGACAGTATTAATAATGGACTATTTTCTCTGAATTTGCCAAATGCAAATGGACTGGACATTATAAATGTAATTCTTACCTGAATTGTTCTTATTGTATATGGTTTTACTTTGTTAGAGTTAAAACCCTTTTCTTTTTATTTAGACAAAAAGGGGGAAATGTTGCAAGATATTAAATTACTTTGTGTAAGATAGGTCACTGTGATTGGTTCAATAAAAAGTTGTTAGGCAGGAGATATGGGGCAACTTCTGGACAAAGAGAGTTCTGGAAAGAAGAAAGACAGCAAGCAAGATGGGCATCACAGAGTAAAGGTAACTAAACCATGTAAAAGAATATAGATTAAAAATAAGGGTATAATTAAGTTATAAGAGCTAGTGGGACAAGTCTAAAACTATAGGGCCAAGCTTTTATAATTGATAAGTCTCCATGACTTTTTTTTTCTGAGCTGGCAGCCCAAAGAAAAATCCCTTTATACCCAGGAGTAAGATAGTGATTTATTTTCTTAGATTGTAGAACATATGCACTAAACAAATAATTATAACCTTAAATGTTGATTTGTCATACAGATAAACTTTTCTATGCTACTCTCTCTGTATTCCTTAGGCCAATCACAAAGTAAATTCCAGCCAGACATAGTGGCATACATCTTTAATCTCAACTTTCAGGAGGCAGAGGCAGGAGGATCTCTGTGAGTTTTGAGGTTTTGAGTCAGCCTGGTCTACATAGCAAGTTCCAGACCAGCCAGGGCTGTAAGATGAGACCTTGATACAAAAGAAGAACAAAACAAATAGCAATTCTTACTTTAGGATAGTTTTGTCAGCTAGGGCTTAGCATGTGAACTATAAAGGTTGCCAGAAGCATTCTAGAATGTTCACACAGACAATAATGATTTTAAGTGCTATGGTATAAGTGCTATGAGGCTATTCTCTCTTGAGAAACCCACATCTCCTCTAGGGCATGAATTACTATTCTCCCCTTCCAAATATACACCATATACAATGCAACCATGTGATCATACACACACAATAATTTAAAAAAAGAAAAACCTTTGTATAGTTCCAGATCTGCATGGTAGGAGGCTGCCAGAGGCAGTGAAATGGACTACTGAACTATAGTTATACCATCCTGTGAAAGTATTCCTCAGGGGGCTGGAGAGATGGCTCAGAGGTTAAGAGCACTGACTACTGACTGCTCTTCTGGAGGTCCTGAGTTCAATTCCCAGCAACCACATGGTGGGTCATACCCATCTGTAATGAGATCTGGTGCCCAGAAAACTAGTATACATAATAAATAAATAAATCTTTAAAAAAAAGTATTCCTCAGAATACTTTAAGAGCTAAAACTGGTCTTGGTCTAATCAATCATAAATTCCTAGTATAAATTAGTCTCTGGACCAGCCACAAATTCTATGCAATGTATATGTATATTAAGAGAACTGCCTGACCATTTACCTGCTATATCACTGCTTCTATAAACATCTCTTGCTGCAGATGTCCACACTGCCTGTCTGTATATGTCACAATTGCGGTTTTTACTTTTAAAAACTCCAACAAATTGGAGGCAACGACCAATGACTCCATATGATTTATTCAGGCAACTAAGGAGTTTTACTCTTCATGTACCCCATAACAACATCATTCCTTGTTCCCACATCATCTCTCTTAGAGGAGTGGGGATATACAGAGATAGGGTTTTGCTAGGTAGCCCTTGTTGGCCTGGTGTTTCTTACATAGAGCCCAGAAGGCCTCAAATGCATGGCAATCCTCCTGCCTCGGCTCCTAAGTGCTAGGATTACAGAAGTACACCGCTATGTAGGGCTTTTTCTCCTACATTAGGTTCATATTTAAATCTATATTAAAACTATCTCTAAACAAGGTGCATGTCTTTCAGAGGCAAGTACATCTCTAAATTTGAGGCCAGCCTGGTCTACATAGTGAGCTCCAGGACAACCAGAACTGTGTAGACAGACCCTATCTCAAAACAAAACAGAACAAAACAACAAACCAAAATAGCAACAACAAAAAACTATTTTGAATTTTGCTTGGGGAAAAAAAAGGAGGCTTAAACATTAGGGATAATCTCAATTTTCTTGGCCCAACGATGCCTGAATGTAATCCAAGTGCAAAGAGATAGTTCTCATACAATAGTAAAGGTGCATTACACACAGCCAAATGTGTGGAGAGAAACCACTTTTGTCTGTCAAGACAAATGCATACCTGCAGGATGAGTGTTTGTAACTCCCTCTGGTAACGCTCAGATATGTCTTCCTTTTCTTTCAGTGTTGCTCTTTTTTTGCTTACTTTAGGATCTAAAATAGAAAAGAAACGTCCATCAAAAACTCTGCCCAAGTCTTCTTTCTGCTGCTCAAGTTCAGTTTCCTTTACCTACAAGAGAAGGAAGGGAAGGAAAAGAAACGCACTCGAGACCTGCAGTGCTTGATTCCCAGGCAGGAATTTCCTGAGGGAATTCCGCAGCATTTCACCTGGGTAACTGTATTTGTCTTTTGGCAGAATGCTCCTCTGGAGCTGTGAATATTTTCTTAGTTAAAGTCCAATTTAAAAACTTTGGTTATGACATACCACACAATTTTCAAAAGAAAGGGTAACAAACAACAAAAACTGAATGAGGTCACTAGAGCCTGGGAAGGCATGGAGAAGGGGAGGAGAGGGAAGACAGCCAATGGGGCACAGGTCCAGCTAGACAGCTGGAGTAACTTCTAACGCTTTCTGACACAATCGTGTGACTACAGCTGACAACTCCACGTGTGAAAACAGCTAGCAGCAGATACATAGTTCCTACAAAAGGTGATGGCTACCATGATCACTAACACAATGTGTACACATTACAGTGCCCCAGTGCATTCTATAAACACATGTAACTGTCAAGTTAATTAATAAGAATGTATTTTTTAGTGGTTAAGAGCATTGATTATTCTTCTAGAGGTCCTGAGTTCAATTCTCAGCAACCACATGGTAGCTCACAAACATCTTAATGAGACCTGGTGCCCACTTCCTCTTCTGACCTACAGGCATACATGCAGACAGAACACTGTATATATAATAAATAAATAAATCTTTTTAAAAAAAGGATGTATTTTTTAAGAAGCAAAAGAAATTTGTACTAAGGAGTTGGGGAGCTGGTTCAGTCAGTAAATTACCTGCTGTGTAAGCAAGGCGACCTGAGTTGAGATCCTCAGCACCCATGTAAGAAGCCAGGTCCACACACCTGTTACCCCAACACTAGAAAGGAAGAAGCAAGAGGATCCCTAAAGCTCACTCGACAGACAGTCTAGCCGAATCAATGAACTCCAGGCTCAGTGAGAGAGAAGCTTTGTCTCAAAAAGGTGAAGGCCCCTGACAGACCTCTGGCATCCACACAAATGCACACCCATACACACATCCCTCCCTACACACACACACACACACACATAAAATAACAAAAACACCTTGCATTAAACAATAATTCATTCTCTGCCTAATTCTAGACATGTATGGAATTAGACTGCCAGAGGCAACATTACAAACACGACGATTTCTACCTAGTAGGGAAAGTTTTCTAATTGCTTGCATTGGGATTTTCAATTCAACACTGGTGAAAATTTCTAGAACAGTGGTCACCTGATCTGAAAGCTGAAGGCTCATACTGTTCACATACGTCGACAGCCTGGTTAGTCTTCTGGAGAATGCTTACCTAAAGAAGAAAGAAAAGGTACAGAAACAGTCTCAATATGTGTGAAATTGTAGTTTTTAGCCTTAGTTCTACAGATCCAACATTTATATAAGTGAAATTGCTCAAAACTGATATAATCATGTTAACACATTACATTTATACAAGAGGCAACATGGACAAAGTAATAATTTTTTGGATAAAATTCAATGTTAATACAAACTAATTAACAACAAATAAAACCAAAAGGCTACTTAATAAATTCTATTTTGAAAAGTATTCTTTGAGGAAGGCATGGTGGTGCACACCTTTAATCCCAGCACTTGGGAGGCAGAGGCAGACAGATCTCTGAGAGTTCAAGACCAGCCTGGTCTACAAAGTGAATTCCAGGACAGCCGGAGAGAGCTGTTCCACAAAGAAATCCTTTCTCAAAAAATAAAAATACGACAAACAAACAAGGTGCTCTTTGACAAGGACATTAACAGTAAAAATATGCACAATAGATAAATGTGATAATGCTACAGAGACATTTTTTACAAAAGTGAAAAGGCAGCCAAGCAAGGTGGTGTGTCCCCACGATCTTCATTATCTGGGTGACTGAGGCAGGCAAGTGACAAGTCTGAGGCCAGACCGGGGTGCCTACTAAGGTTCAGACTTGCTTGGGCTATATATTTAGACCTTGCCCATCCCGTTCAGTCCCCCTTGCAAGACAGGGTTTCTCTATATAGCTTTGGCTATCCTGGAACTTGTTCTAGCTTCAAACTCACAGAGATCCTACTGCCTCTGCTTCCCAAGTGCTGGGTTTAAAGTGTGTCTCCTTTGTGTTTTTGATAAAGATTACTATTAATTTATAATCAATATAAAAAGTTAAAAGAAATTAAGTACTGAAATCTCTTCTTCACAAAGACTACCTCTGCTTTTTTCTCTAATATCAGCAAAAACATCTGTCCCTCTAAGCCTTGGTCTTCTTTCTGTTCTCTGTGTAGTGCTGGGGATGACCCAAGAGCCTCACACTCACGAGGCCAAGACTCTGCCACTGAGCTATGGCCCAACCCTAGGTTTTAAGTTTCATTTTTTTCTTTATCAAAAAAAGTGTACACATATTTATTGATGATGCTATAATTTGGAATTGAAACATTCAATGAAAACAAATAAACATATTTCTGAGTGTTTTCAAGTTCCTGTCAGGCTACTCCTTAAGAATCAGGGACAGGCCAAGTAGTAGTGGCACATGCTTTTAAACCCACACTCCAGAGGCAGAGGCAGAGAGGTCTCTCTGAGTTCAAAGTCAGCCTGGTCTACAGAGTGAGTTCCAGGACAGTCAGGACTACACAGAGAAACCCTCTCTCAAAAAACTGAAAACCAAGAATAATAAAATCAGGGACAACAAATCGGTATCCATTGGAATTCTGAGTTTTCAAAATTATGATGCTTTCATTGTATTTCTAACAATCTTCACAATCCCTATTTTGAGCAGCAAAAATTCTTGTTTAAAGAAGAAAATGTAAGACACTTAGTCTACAGAGAAAGTTCTAGGACAACCAGGACTACACAGAGAAATCGTGTTACAAAAAAAAAAAAAAAAAAAAAAAAAGAGCCCTCCCAAAATGACATGTAGGACTAACTATTTGGCTCATTTTACACTGAAAATGTGTTATACCTTGAGAGAGTATTCAGAGATTTTCTTTAATATCTTTAATTTATTTATTTTATGTGTATGATCATTCTGCCTGCATGTACACATCTAAGAGAAGTGTGTCTGATCCCCTGGAATTAGAGTAACAGAATGTTGTGAGCTGCCATGTGGGTGGCAGGAATCAAACCTGGGTCCTCTGGAATAACAGCATGTGTTTTTTAGTTTAATTTTTCGAGACAGGGTTTCTCTGTACTTTTGGAACCTGTCCTGGAACTAGCTCTGTAGACCAGGTGGGCCTCATCTGCCTGCCTCAGCCTCTCAAGTGCTGGAATTAAAGGCGTGTGCCACCACTGCCCAGCTTGTTCTTAACTGCTGAGTCATCTCTCCAGCTCCTCACAGGCTTCTTGGGTTTTGTTGTTGTTCTTTTGTTTTGTTTTTGAGACAGGGTTTCTCTGTGTAGCTTGGCTGTCTGGAACTAATTCTGTAGACCAGGCTGGCCTCAAACTCAGAGATCTACCTGCCTCTGCCTTTCAAGTCTTGGGATTAAAAGGGTACACCACCACCCCACAGCATCATTTTTTTCTTTATTACATACAGTGTTCTGCCTGCATGTAAGCCTTCGGGTCAGAAGAGGACATCGATCCTGTTATAGATGGTTGTGAGCCACTATGTGTTTGCTGGGGAATTGAACTCAGGACCTCTGGAAGAGCAGCCAATGCTCTTAACCTCTGAGCCATTTCTCTAGCCCCCAGTATGGTTTCTTAATAGTGAAAAAAAAAATTCTTCAAAAGGTTTTTGCAGAGCCGGGCGATGGTGGAGCACGCCTTTAATCCCAGCACTCGGGAGGCAGAGGCAGGCGGATTTCTGTGAGTTCGAGACCAGCCTGGTCTACAAGAGCTAGCTCCAGGACAGGCTCCAAAGCCACAGAGAAACCCTGTCTCGGAAAACCAAAAAAAAAAAAAAAAAAAAAAAAAAAAAAAAGAAAGAAAGCACTTTACACCACCGGCAATATACCACTGGCTGGCTAACTCCAGGGCTACTCTCTAAGCGGCGTCTCTAACAAGTAGAAATGGTCAGCCATGTCTCGTAAAGGTCTTATTCATCAAACCATAGCAGCAAATACTACTTACTTTGTGGGGAGGCTCCTTATAAAAATAGGTCACTTCACCGGTGTCTGTGCCCACAAGAGCTAATAGATTCTGAATCTTTTTCTTGTCTTCCAGTTCCCTGCAATTCTCATAAAAAGTAGACATTATATACCCCAGATAAGTAACTATTTCTATTAAAAGATTTCCCTTCTGGTTGGGTGATGGTGGTGCACACCTTTAATCCCAGCACTCAGGAAGCAAAGACAGGTCTCTGTGAGTTTGAGGCTAGCTTGGTTTACAAAAGTGAGTTCCAGGATTACACAGTAATCTAAAACACACACACACACACACACAAAACAAAACAAAAATGCAAACCCAACAACATAACAACAAAAATCAGGATTTAAAAGATTCTTTTTTTTTTTTTTGAGATAGTCTCAGATATCCCAGGTTGGACTTGAGCTTGTCATAAAAGGCCTATGCTACCACATCCAGTTTCTCAGTTTATGCACTGCTGGGGACTGAACCAGGACTTTGTGGTTTTTTTGGTTTTTGTTGTTGTTGGATTTTGTTTGTTTGTTTATTTTTCAACACAGGGTTTCTCTGTAGTTTTGGAACCTGTCCTGGAACTCTCCCTGTATACCAGGCTGGCCTCTAACTCAGAGATCTGCCTGTCTCTGCCTCCAGAGTGCTGGGCTTAAAGGTGTACGCTACCACTCCAGGCTTGAGCAACTTTTTTTTTTAAAAAAAAAATATTTATTTATTACATATACAGTGTTCTGCTTGCATGTATACTTTCAGGCCAGAAGAGGGCACCAGACCCCATTACAGATGGTTGTGAGCCACCATGTGGTTGCTGGGAATTGAACTCAGGACCTCTGGAAGAGCAATCAGTGCTCTTAACCTCTGAGCCATCTCTCCAGCCCTTGAGCAACTTTTCATCTGTTTGTTAGCCATCTGTATGTCTTGGGAGAACTGTAAGTTCAAGTTCCTCGCTATTTGTTCTTTTGTTGTTGTTTTGTAATTTTGTTTGTTTTTGTTGAAACAGGATCGCCCAGCATGGTGGCTGAGTCCTTTAAAGCGCCCTCCTCCTCACACACAGACTAGGGAGGGGATCTCTGAGGCCAGCCTGGTCTGCATAGTGAGTTCTAGGACAGCCACAGCTACACAGAGAAACCCTGCCTCAAAAAACAACAGAGGGAGGAAGGGAGGGAGGAAGGGAGGGAGGGAGGGAGGGAGGGAAGGAGGAAGGGAGGGAGGGAGGAAAAAACAAAGAAACCAGGTCCCACTTTGTAATCCGGGTTAGCCTGGCACTGACTGTGTTGCCTAGGCTATCCTCTCACTGTGATCCTCCTGCCTCAGCCTCCTGAGAGCTAGGGTTCTAGGCTTGAGCCACCATGGTTGGCTCTCACTTTTGTTGTTGTTTTGGCTTTTCTTTTTCTTTCTTTCTTTTTTTCTTTTTCTTTTTTTTTTTTTGGTGCTTTTAAATTTTTATTTATTATTTTGAAATGGTCTCATTCTGTACCTTTGATTGTTCTAAAACTTAGAATTCTGCCAGCCTCTGCCACCAAGTATATGTCTCACTGTGCCCGTCCAGGGTACTTTTGTTTTATATTTTTGATACAGGGCCTGGAACTCACTTTGTTAACTATGTAGAGCAGGCTAGCCTTGAGCTCCTCCTGCCTCTGCCTCCTGAGTGCTGGGGGCTTAGGATTTGTTGTCTTGCCTAGCTAACAGCTCTCAGTTTTAATTGCTTTGTTTACATTTTCATTGTTGTGTTGTGGGAATTCCTTATATGTTAAGAGATATTAAATCCTTATCAGGGTTCAATTCCCAGTACCCACATGGAAACTTACGACCGTCTGTAACTCCAAGATCCGACACCCTCACACAGACATATATGTAGGCGAAGCACCAATGCAAATAAAATAAAAATTACAAAATAAATAAACAAACAAATAAATAAATAAATAAATAAATAGGACTACTGGGGATATAAACTCAGCAGTAGAATACCTGTCTAGAATGTGTGAGGCTCCAGGTTCAAGTCCCAATATTAAAACAAAACATACAACAACCCCAAAGTAGCAAAATAAATAACAATATTAAAAAAGTAAGTCTCCCTCCCCCTCCAGAAATACCTTGCACAAATGTATCTATCTGTTCATGATACCCATCTCCCATTAACTAATGTCATCTTCAAGAATCACTGGGGGGGGGGAGTTGCTGGAGAGATGGCTCAGAGGTTAAGAGTACTGACTGCTTTTCCAAAGGTCCTGAGTTCAATTCCCAGCAACCACATAGTGGGTCATAGCTATCTGTAATTAGATCTGGTGCCCTCTTCTGGTGTACAAGCAGAACACTGTATACATAATAAATAAATAATCTTTAAAAAAAAAAAGAATCACTGGGGGCTGGTGAGTTGGCTCAGTGGGATAAAGGCACTTGCCATGCAGGAGAAAACCAAGTGCCCAAAGTTGTCCTCTGACCTCCACACTGAGCTCTGCTGCATTATGCACACTACACACAAATATCAGGTACACATACACAATAATAAAGAAAATAAAGTTATTTTTAAAGGAATTATGACTGGATAAAGGCTTTCTCTCCCAAGTTTATGACTTCTTTTTTTTAAATCTTCATTTATTTGTTTGTTTGTTTATTATGTATACAATATTCTGTCTGTGTGTATATGCCTGCAGGCCGGAAGAGGGCACCAGACCCCATTACAGATGGTTGTGAGCCACCATATGTTTGCTGGGAATTGAACTCAGGACCTTTGGAAGAGCAGGCAATGCTCTTAACCTCTGAGCCATCTCTCCAGCCCAGTTTATGACTTCTTCATGAGGGCTGTCTGTACTCAACAATTGGTCAATACCAAGATACAGAAGTCTGAATCTGCTGCCTTTGAAAGACCAGCTTGTAACATGAGGGCCAGCTTGTTGGGGTTTCTGTCCTGCCTGGTACCCCACAGCCAAGCCCTGGAGCTTGTGGTGGGGCTGGCCTCTGTAACCACCCTATCACACTTCTAATGTGCTCACCGCTATCTTTTCTAAGAACCCCTCCTAGTAACTGCCTTTCAGGTAAATCTCTCCTCAAAGTTTGCTCCCTGGGGACACAACCAAAGAGAACTCCGGTAGATAGATGTCATCACTTTAAGTGTAACCCAGCGTTAAAATTCTGACACTTCCCTCCTGTTCAGTACCTGATTCTTAGTTGGTCATTTTCTGAGTAGAGTCGTAAAACATGTTCCCGCTCCTGGAAGAGGCAAACCTGCATATCGCTCAGGGCTTTCTGCAACTCGGCAATCTCTTCCTCCCTCTGCTGCAAATTCCATTCAAGTTTATGCTGCAAAAACCCAACAGAGTAGTTGAAAACGTATTGGGTTTCAAAGGAAACCTCAGTGGCTATGGAGGAGTCAGCTTATGCCGGAATATTCCTGACAGCTTTACCAGCACAGACTCAATGGCAGCACCAGGCTGTGCACACATCTGACCTAAAGAGCAACAGAATGAGATGGAGGTTCAGCCCGGCAGCAAGCAGGCAGGAAGCCCTAGGTTCTAGCATTGAAAGGAAGGAAGGAGGAAGGGCAAGAGGAAAAGAGGTGGGGACAAAGCTACAGGATTAGTGACTGGAGATCACACTGATGACAACGGCTTCCTTTCACACACCAGCACCAAGAATGCCATATGTCTCACCAGTTCTCCGTGTGTGCGCATGGGTACATATGCAACCCAGAAGTTGTTGGGTGCCTTTTCCATCACGCCACCAACTTATTATTTAGACAGGATCTCTCATTAAACTGTGAGCTCAGCAATTCAGCAAAGCTTGGTCAGTGGGCTCCAGGATCAGGATCCTCCTGTGTGGGAATTCTCCCCGCACCCCCCCCCCCTTTTTACCTGTCCTTCACAAGCTTCTCTGTAGAGGTCTAACTTCTTCAACAGCTCTTCGTTTTCCGCCTCACAGTTAGCCATCTTCTTCTGATAATACTCCAGAAGTTCCTGCGAAGGGCAAAGGACGGCCAGACGATCCTCGATTGAAGGGAGCGGAGTAGACTCCACTGAGTCTGCCATTTTCTTCCACCTATGGGGATCACTGAAGCCAGAAGCAGCACCACGTTTGGAAGCAATTGTTATTCTATGTGAAATCAAAAAGCATGGAGTAAATCCTCTTGTAAATATAACACTTGTAACCTGGTCAATGTAGCAAGTTCTAGGCCAGCCAGGGCCACATAATGTGACTCTGTCTAAAAGGAAAATCAAAAAACAAGCACCTCCCCGACAAAAAGAACCAAGCAAACAAACAATAGTTAATTCAAAACAGAAATTGTGTAGGAATCCTCCTATGAAAACCAATCTAGCTTGACATTCTAAAATTTACAATATATGGGGCTGGATAAAAGACTCAGCAGTTAAGAGCACTGGCTGCTCTTCCAGAGGACCCAGGTTCAAATCCCAGTACCCACATGGCAGCCCATAATCACCTGCAACTTCAGTTCCAAGGGATCTAAAACCCTGTGAAAAAGGTGCACAAACACACATGTAGGCAAAATAGCTATACAAATAAAAATTGTAACATAACAAAATAGACATCGGAGTGCAGAAACTTTGCACAAGACAGCCCAAGTCAGAGCTAATGAATGTAGATAACACACATGTTCATTTGTAAGTAGGCAAGTATGTACAGTAAACCATTAGCTGGGGCTGTAGCTCAGCAGCAGAGCACATGACAAATTGCTGGTTTAAATCCTCAACATACACACACAATAGCTATTTTGCCTACATGTGTGTCTGTGCACCTTTTGCACAGGGTTTTAGATCCCTTGGAACTGAAGTTACAGGTGATTATGAGCGGCCTTGTGGGTACTGGGATTTGAACCTGGGTCCTCTGGAAGAGCAGCCAGTGCTCTTAACTATTTTCAACTAGCATGAAGAAATAAATCTAATACTTCCTCAAACACGGAAAGCTTTTAGTGGCTGGACCTATAGCTAGCAGCAAAGAGCATGCTTGGCACACACAAGGCCAACACCCCAGGGCACACATCCCTATCCTCCTACACAAAAGCTCATGACAGAAACACTATTTTGTTTTCAAAGAGTGGGAAAGAGGCTAATAAAAATTTGAGCAACTTGGGCTGGAGAGATGGCTCAGCAGTTGGGAGAACTGGCTGCTCTTCCATGGGACCCGGGTTCAATTCCCAGTACCTACATGGCATTTCACAACTGTGTGTAACTCCTGTTTCAAAGGATCCAACACCCTTAAACATATATGCAAGCAAAACACCAATGCACATAAAATAAAAATAAATTTAAAAAAAGAACAACTCTTACCTTCTACAGATGGAGGGGAGCTATGGGGTGAGGAACGAGTACTAAGTAGCAGCTCCATCTCGGGTTTATCTCATGGCTGCTCCTTATGACCCAGATCTACCATCACTGTGGCTCCTCCATTCACACTCAATGAATCCTGGCATTTCCACAGAGAGGCTAGTTTTTTGTTCTGATTGAGACGGGGTCTCTCTAAGTAGCTCTTGCTGTCCTGGAACTCAATATGCTGACCAGGCTGGCCTCAAGCTCAAGAGAGCTTGCCTCACCACCCTCTGCCTCCTAGGATTAAAAGTGTGTGCCACCACCATTGTTAAACTATTTTAAACTCTAGATTCAGAATAAGAATAAAGAACTAGGGACCTGACTCCAAGATGAGCAAAAAAAAAAAAAAAAAAAAGGAGAAACAACGGTCATGCCAAAAAGGGCCACAGCCATGTGCAACCAATTCGCTGCACTAACAGCACCCACCCGATGTGTGCCCACGGACAAGGCCATTAAGAAGTTCGGCATTCAGAACATCGTAGAGGCCGCTGCCATCAGGGACATATCCGAAGCAAGTGTCTTCGACGCTTATGTGCTCCCCAAACTCTATGTCAGGCTGCATTACTGTGTGAGCTGTGCTATTCATAGCAAGGTAGTCAGGAATCGATCTTGGGAAGCTCGGAAGGACCGAACACCCCCAGCACGATTTAGGCCTGCTGGTGCTGCAGCACAGCCTCCTCCAAGGCCCATGTGAAGATGTGGCTTCATAGAGACAGAAGGAAACACCTTGGAAAAATACTGGGATTTACACTTTATGTAGGAAAAAAAATAGAGAATTAAGCTGGGCAGTGGTGGTGCATGCCTTTAATCTCAGCACTCAGGAGGCAGAGTTCAAGGCCAGCTTGGTCTAAAGAGCGAGCTAGTTCCAGAACAGACTCCAAAGCTACACATAGAAACCCTGTCTCAAAAAACAAAACAAAACAAAGAAGAATAGAGAACTGAGGTTTAGGAAGTATGCTGTCCCTGGAGCTCCTACACTGACTGCATGAAAGCTATAGAAGTATTGATTAGTTAACTTAAAAACAAGCAATATCTTACTTTCTGCAGACAGGTGTGTGTGTCGGAGTAAAGTTCATTCTGTCTTATTTGCACCTATCAAATACACAAAATTGATAATGAGGGCCAGGAAGAGTTTTAAAAATACACACACACACACACACACACACACACACACACACACACTATACTGCTTGGGTCCCTCCTCAACATTACCATATTTGACTCCTAAAGGGATTGTAGTATTTAGACCAACACTAGGTATATTAACTGCTTCTCCAACTTGTATTTAAAGAAAAAAACTTTTTTCAAATATTTTTTATTTATTTTTCTCTTATGTACATTGGTGTTTTGCCATAGGTGTCAGGTCCCCTGGAACTGAAGTTATAGACAGTTGTAAGCTACCATGTAAGTGCCTGGAATTGAACCACTGAGCCATCTCTTCAGCCGCCAAAACTTTTATAAGATTTATCTTATTTTTATGTGTATGAGTGTATTTCTGTGTGTGTGTATGTATATATGTATGTGCAACACATGGGTGCTTGGTGGCCGAAGAGGTCAGAAAAGGGTATCACATATCCTGGAACTAGAGTTAATAGATGGCTGTAAGTCACCATATAGGTGTGGGGAATCAAACTGAGGTCTTCTACAAATTAACAAGGGATCTTAACTACTTAATCAACTCCCTAGTCTCTGCCTTATTATATCATTATCATCATTATTACTATTATTTGAAACAAGGTCTTTCAATGAATCTGGAATTCACATATTATTATTATTTGAAACAAGGTCTTTCAACATAGGCTGGTCAGCCAATAAGTTTCGGGGATCTGCCTTTCTCAGAAAAGCACATTCGCCAATGCTTCCTTCCCTCCTTCCCTCTCACTTCTTCACACCCGACCAACCCTGGGGTTACTATTATAAACAGTTGTGCAAGGCTTTTTCACGGGTGCTGAAGATCCAACCCCTGGGCTTCCTGCTTGGAAGGCAGGCAGGCACTTTGCCGACTGAGCTGTCTTACCCTTGTGGGATTTTTTGTTTTGTTTTGTTTTCATTTTGGTTTGAGAAAGGATCTAGCTAGGGTTGGAGAGATGGCTCAGTGGTTAAGAGCATTGACTGCTCTTCCAGAGGACCTAGGTTCAATTCCCAGCAACCACATGGCAGCTCACACCTGTCTGTAACTTCAGTTCCAGGGGACCTGACACCCTAATACAGACACACCTGTAGACAAAACACCAATGAATATAAAATAAAAATAAATTTTAAAAAAAGAAAGAAAGAAAGAAAGAAAGAAAGAAAGAAAGAAAGAAAGAAAGAAAGAAAGGATCTAGCTATGTAGCCCTGGCTGTCCTGGAACTCTCTCTGTAGACCAGGCTGGACTCGAACTCAAGAGATCCGCCTGCCTCTGCTTCCCAATTGGGATTAAAGGCCAAGGTGTTGTGTATGTGTGTCTATGTCTGTGTGTGTAGGCTGGAGGACAACCTAAGGAGTAAGCTTTCTTCCTCCACGACTCAGCTACCAGAGTCAAGTTCAGGAAGTCAGGACTAGCAGCAAGCACCTTAACCTGCTGATATATATTATATGTAAGCTGCTCTAGTAATTTTTATCAAATATGTATGGCTGTTTTGCTTGCATGTATGTCTGTGCACTAGATAGGTGTATGTCTGGCGCCCCAGGAGGCCAGACAATTCTGAGTTGTCATGTGGCTGCTGGGAAGACCAGGAATGCTCTCAAGCACTGAAGCATCTCTCCAGGCCCTGTCTAATGATTTTAAGAGAAAGGATAGTCCACTCCTTTTCTTGAGTCTCCTATCTAGCCTAAGTTCCAGGACAACCAGAGTTACATGATGATAATCCTGTCTCAAGAGAAAACAAAGACTTGTAAATTGATCAGCCTCAAACATTAAACAAAGCCTAGAATTCAGAACTGTCAATTTAAGAGTCAAACCTCTCTCCTGACTTATTTCTATCTCCTTCTCTAAACAAATTCTACTTCTACAAAATGTTCTTTTTGGTTTGTCCTTGAGACAGGATCTCACTATGCAGCCTTGGCTAGCCTGGAACTATGTAAACCAGGTTGGTCTAAAATGCATAGAGATCTGCCTGCCTCTGCCTCCTGAGACCTGGGATTAAAAGCCTGTACCCCATGCCAGACCCGCATAATGTTCTTCGTTCTATGCTTTTGATCATGAGCTTCCTGGAATCTGAAGTACATCTCCTTCCGCAACTCTAGTAAATTCACTTAACCAAGACTATTCTGTATCTATACGCAAAATTTATCTTAAATACTATTTCCTTTATCTCTTTCCTGACCTTCTTACACTCAAATTGATCTATCAAGTCAATTGTGGTGGCTTGTATCAGTAAAACCTAACAGTGGGGAGATGACCCAAAAATTGAGAGCAGCCTAGAGTACAGAGTTAAGTTCCAGGCAAGCCTAGGCTACAGAGCAAGGCCTTGTCTCAAATAAACAACAACAACAACAACAACAACAAAAACCCACAAAATGATCTGTCAAACTGGGCAGTTATGGTACACACCTTTAAGCCCAGCACTTGGGAGGCAGAGGCAGGTGGATCTCTGTGATTTTAAAGCCAGCCTGGTCCACAAAGAGAGTTCCAAGACTCTGTTACACAGAGAAACCCTGTCTTGGAAACACACACACACACACACAAATGATCTGTCAGCACGACCTAACAACCACAGCTTATGTACTTGTTCTTCAGCACTTGGAAGGCTGCATGGACAGGAGTACTGCTATGAGACCAGTCTGGTATACATAGCTAATTCCAAGTCCATCTGGGCTGCAGAGTAAGATCCTGTCTCAAAAAGCAGAAATAAACAAAAAGTCAAAAACAGGGCTGGAGAGATAGATGGCTCAGAGGTGAAGAGCACTGGTTGCTCTCCCAGAAGGCTAAAGTTCAATTCCCAGCAACCTCATGGTGGCTCACAACCATCTATAATGAGATCTGGTGTCTTCTTCTGGCATGCAGGTATGCACAGGTAAAACATCGTATACATAATAAATCAATCTTTTTTAAAAATCAAAAACAAATGTTTTCACTGAAAAGTGGTTGTATTTAAAGCTCTACTGTGATAACCCGTCTTCTCGGCAGACTGAGTCAACTTAACACTGCTTCCAAGGCAGCGATGCCTCTAGTTATATAAAAGTTAGTGGGTTTCTTTTTTGGAGGTGTAAGAGGTCGAATTCAAGGCCACGGTCACGCTAAGCAAACACTCTACATGCTGGCCACAAACCCGTCCCGAAAAATGATGCATTTACTCGCATAACTACTTTCTGAAGTACTGTTATTATCTTTTATTTTACAAACGAGGAAATCGAAGCTTACTGAAGCGGGAGGGAAGGGGAGCCGGAACTCAATCTGTCTCCAGGACGTCTGGATCCTGTCTCTCGCTAATTCACTCAGTTTTTAACCAGATCTTAGCTCCCTCATTATTAAAGCTCTCCGTGTTCCAGAGACCTCTCCTTTTGCAGACAAACTTTCCATGACTGGTCCCCAAGTCACCTAAGGAGCCCAGGTTTAGTCTTCTGTTGCTCCCTTCCGCACTGATTACGAAGGCTTTTATCCCACCAGGTTTTCTTTCTTCCCAACGTCTGTCCTAAAATCCCTTCACCTTTAACGCAAAATCCACACTCACCAAACACTAATCCTTGGCATCCGACAACGCAACCGAAAAACAACTCAAATCAGCGAGCGTCGACAAAATCCTACCAATCGCTCGCTAGCTTAGGCGGCCTTTTGGGTTACGCACCAATAGGACGGTTGTTCACCCAGCAGCCCTTCCCATCTTGCCTTGCGCCTCACTGGGGAGAGGTTCCTGGGAAGTGTAGTTTTTCACCTGCACATGGCGTTGCGCATAGACAGGATGTGGGAGGAGGGAAAGTAGCTCTTGGCTGTTAGAACTCTCTGAATTTGACAACATGGGCTAAACTCACTTAACTGTTTTTCTTTAATGAAATCTGATCCATAAATGACATACATAATCACGGAGAATATCACAAGAATACTTCAAGAGTGTCTTGTAAATATCGTCATTTGACATAACCTTCAATTTCGTTCTAAGTGAACCTGAGAAAAGTTTCACAAACCCTGTGGAGTTGTACAAGCCTGTGATCCTAATACGCGGGAAGGGGAATAAAAAGGTTGAGGAGTTCAAGGTCATTCTCCGCCAAATAGCAATTTTGAGCCATTGGTTACCTAAGCACCTGAATCAGAAAGCCAAAACAGGAGGAAGGAAGAGAGAAATTTGGTGGTCTAGTTGTGGGGTTCAATGTCTCCAGTCAAGGGATTACATATTCAAATGTTATGTCTAGCCGGTCTCATTTAAACATTAGAAGGATAGATGAAGAGCTGAGATCCCATATCTGGGGGTGGGGCTCAAAACAAAAGAGGATATATAAAAGGATTAATGCTGCAATGCATGGTAGTGTTGGAGAATATTTTCAGGTGTGTGACTTGTTTATGCTACACGTGTTGAACTCTGTGAAGCTGTGATTCTTTCCTTTGTTCACAGTCAAGTTCACAAGTTTATCTCTAGATGATTCTAGAACCGGTCAAACTGACAATTTGCTATTAACCACCACAGGCTCGGTATTTTTTTTTTTCTGGATTTTTCTACATAAATACATAAAACAGAAAATAGGAATTTTTTTAATCTTAAAAAAACTAAAAGAGGTCTCACACACTTTTTTTTTTCCCCTGAAGTATAAAACATAGAGTGCTCAGGCCAAGGATGATACCATAGGCCCGAGGTAGTGGAAGCTGGACAAGGACCGATTTCTCTCCCAAAGCCTGGGCCTCGCAGGGTCTCTATCAGCAGCTGTTCTGGAAGGGCAGGATGCACCAGAGAAACCAGCCAAACGGCTCTCCCCTCAGACAGGGAGGAAAGGGGGAAGATCAGTCAGGAAACACTCCTTCCTCCTGCTCCAAACTGAGGAAGAGAGCAGCACACCCCCCCCCCCCCCCCAGTTTTCTGGGCCTGATGCCCCTTAACTGGCATTTACCAAAAACCCATCAACTTAGTCCCTAACAAAAGTCAGAAGGTGCCCAAACTTTGCTGGGAGGGCAAGAGGCTGGTGTGATACTAAACAGATCTTTATCTGAAGCCATGATTGGTGTCATTTCTTGCTGTTTGTTTGCTAACCTGCTCTTCCAGCTGCACGGCCACTCGCAGGGCCTTGCTGACTTCTCGCAGATTCTGCTTTGTTCGCAAAGGTCTCCAAGTCGTAGTCTGGCTGATCGGTCATCCCCGAGAGCTCAAGCCACCTTGGTCCTTGCTGTTTGATCTCCCTGAGCTCCTCGGTGCCTCTCTCTTCCAGCTCCCTGATCTGAGTCATGGCTTCATTAAAGCTGGATATCTGGGAAGACAGCTCCTCCACTCCCTTGAAGAAACTGACTGCCAGCGAGGTCCCATTAGAACTGGCTTCTATCTCTTCGGTTTCCATTTGAATTGGCTGCTCTCCACTGGACCCACTGTGGGGGCTCAGCTCCTTGACTCTGTCTGCATAGCTCAGCGGGTTTAAAGTCCATTCTCAGGAGCTTACACCTGGTGAGATCAGGGCACTCACGCAAGTCCTTGAGTTCTCCCCAGCACCTGGATCAGCTTGCTCTCGCGGGATGGAGTATGAGCCTTGTTACTTCCCAGAGCCCTGCTGCACTCCTTCAGCGCTAGGAGAGACTTGTTAATCTCTGCACCCTCCATGTGAGTCAGCATTAAAAAGTGTCAGCCCCTCGTCCATTCCCTGCCACATCCACCAAAGAGAATTTGCCATGTAATCTCCGTTTGGCTCGAAGAAGAATCTGGAAGCAGGCTTGGGAGCAGGAGGAACTGGAGTTGGCAAACGTTTGTCCAGAAGTCCTGCAGGCACTGCCCATGCTGATCATCATGAACACAGTTGACCAGGTACTTCTACAGTCCCACAACCTGCACCTGCTGCTTGCTGAAGCTGTAATTCTTTGCCTGTCTAAAACACCTGATGGTCTAATAAAGAGCTGAACAGCCAATAGCGAGGTAGGAACAAGGATAGGTGGGGCTGGCAGGCAGAGAGAATATATTCAAGGAGAACCAAGGAAAAGGGGCAAGGAAGATGGAGGAACAAGAGACCCAAGTAGAGGAGGAACCTAGGGGCCAGCCACCCTGCCACCCAGCCACCGAGCCGGGCAAGGAGTAAGAAGGAAAATAGGATGTACAGAAGAAAGATAAAAGCCCAGAGGCAAAAGGTAGTGGGGGATAATTTAAGCTAAAAAAAAAGCGGGCTAGAGCTGGGCGGTGGTGGCGCATGCCTTTAATCCCAGCACTGGGGAGGCAGAGGCAGGCGGATCTCTGTGAGTTCGAGACCAGCCTGGTCTACAAGAGCTAGTTCCAGGACAGGCTCTAAAGCTGCAGAGAAACCCTGTCTTGAAAAACCAAAAAAAAAAAAAAAAAAAAAAAAAAAAAAAGCTGGCTATGGCCATTTATAACTAAGAATAAGTCTTCGTGTGTGATTTGTTTGGGAGTTGGGTGGCAGGCTCCCCAAAAAACCAAAATAATAAAATGTCACACAATATGGTAACATTGCCTTAAACTTTAGAAAGCTTAAAATCTGAAGCTTTCATGTCCATGTCAAGTTCAATGACTCACTGGTAAGTGAAGCTACACATTTTCAATGTGATATTTTAAATGATATTGGTTTTCTCATTCATGCCATAGGAAAGGATAAAGGGGAGGGTTATAGTTTTTCATCTTTATTAGACTTTTGATTAGTTCTTGTGAAATTCTTGAAGTCAGGCTGGAGTAAGGATTACAGTTCAGAGGCAGAATACTTGTTTACTATTCGGTATTCATCATTCCTGAAGCCCTAAATTCAGTCCCAGGTTCTAGCCAATCAATGAGCAAACAAGCAAATAACCATTGAAATGTGTTTTGGATCAAGGGTGATGGGCTATGACTTTTTGTTTGTTTCAAGAAAGGGTTTCTCTGTGTAGCCCTGTCTTAGAACTTGCTATGTAGACCAATCTGACCTCAAACTCACATAGATCTGCCTGCCTCTGCCTCCCATTGTGCTGGGCCTATGTCTTGAATCCCAGAATTTGGGAGGCAGATGGCCCCCCATGTGTGTGTGTGTGTGTGTTTGTGTTGTTTGGATTTTTTGTTTTGTTTTGTTTTTGAGAAAGGGTCTCACTGTGTAGCCAGGCTAGTTTTGAAGTTGCTATGAAGATCAGGCCAGCCTAGAACTCACAGAGATCCTCCTGCATCTGCCTCCCAAACTCTGGAATTCAAGGCAAAAACCCAGCATACACACACACACACACACACACACACACACACACACACACGTAACAATTTTTTCTTTGCATATGGGAAGTCCAAAATTCAATTACTAGTATTGTGAAATCAAACAGCCCTACTACTGTTGTTCAAGACAATTTCTCCGTAGCTTTTGGAGCCTGTCCTGGAACTAGCTCTTGTAGACTAGGCTGGCCTCGAACTCACAAAGATCCACCCACCTCTGCTTCCCAAGTGCTGGGATTAAAGGCCTGTGCTACCACTGCCTGGCCGGTTTCTATCTCTTAAGTACCATGATAACAGGTATTCTCTCATACCACTGGTTTATGTGGTGCTGGGGATCAAATCTAGGGGGTCCCAGCTCACTAACCATGTATTTTGAGTGCATGCTTAATGAAAAACATTATTTAATGACTTTTAAATTTTGAATTCCACTATTTCTTTCTTTTTATGAGTATAGTTTGACTTTCTAGATTAAGTATTAAACAATCTAAGTTTTGTTATTGTAGAACCCAACCATGACAAACTCAGTAGAGGCCAGAGTCTCAGTAGTTTACCCTAAGGCAATACCTGGTTCCAAGAAAGACCACAAACTGAAACCACCCAGGCACCACCCAGGAACAGATCATCCAAAGGAAATTCCTAACATTCTAACCATTGTAGATAGGATCACCTGCCAGCAAACACCCATCACTTTTCACCAGGACACCCCTAGGCAAATGACAGCCAATCAGGGGTTCTGAACCTTAGAAATCCCTCACCCCAACCTCTGCTATTATAAAAACCCAACTGAGATCCGGGTTGTTAAATCACGACAACACGTTGGACACAGGGAGAGTCCGAGTTTGAACTTGAATAAGAGTGAAGGCTCTTTGTTTTTATACACAAGACTCAGTCTTCTAGTTGGTTTTTGGGCAACTCCATGATTTGGGTATAACTGTTATAGATTATTACTTGTATACAATGTCATACCTTCCTGTGTCCACATCTGTTTGTACATCACTTTATTTTTATTTATTTTATTTTATTTTTCCTGCATGTATGCCTTCAGGCCAGAAGAGGGCACCAGACCTCATTACTGATGGTTGTGAGCCACCATGTGGTTGCTGGGAATTGAACTCAGGACCTCTGGAAGAGCAGCCAGTGCTCTTAACTGCTGAGCCATCTCTCCAGCCCCAGCCCACTTTTTTTTTTTTAAAGCAAGAAATGGAGACTAGACTGGAGTTAATCTCATGAGCACATTTGCCTAATATGTTCAAGGACTTGGGTTCAATTTCTAGTACTGGAAAAGAAAGCGAATAAACTAAAGAGATCATATTCCCACCTTCTTAAGAAGGTGGGCCAGTCTACTGACTAGCAGAATAATACCTTATCCCTTTTCTTTCTTTCTTCTTTTTTTCTCTCTGTGTAACAGGCCTAGCTGTCTTGGAACTAGCTCTTGTAGACCAGGCTGGCCCTGAACTCACAGAGATCCACTTGCCTCTGCCTTCACCCAGCCCCTTTTTCTTTTTGAGAAAGGATTTTTACCATTAGTCTCTTTTTTCTTTCACTTATTTAATGTGTGAGTATGTATAAGTATGGACCTATGTGAAGGTCAGAGGACATCTTTAAGTTCTCTCCTTCAACTATGTGGGTTCCAGAAATCAAACTCAGGTTTTCAGGTTTGGTGGCAACTGTCCTTGCCAGCTGAGCCATTGTTATGGCCCTTGCCATGTACTGAGCTGGACCACAGTATGTATACCGGGAGGGCCTTGACGTCATGGTGCTCTTTCTATAGCTCTGCCCAGTGTTGAGTTTATAGTCCCGTACCACCACACAGGGGATTTTCTTGTTGAGACAAGCTTATAAACTCTTAAACGTATAAAGGAATTGTAGGAGCGCATACCAGCAACGTGACTTTATTTATTTTTTTGAGACAGGGTTGCAATCATGCCCGGCCTTACAGGTAGAGGTTTCTGACAATGAAGGTGACTGGGGGGGGAAAAAAAAAGTTAGCAGAGCTGGTGTTTTCAGGTCGTGCTTACTTCTCAAGTAAGACGGTTGGAGGATACCTGCCAACAGCTAGAAAAGCAAGGCCAGGAGCTACACGGTTCCCCGTGGGGTGAGGAAAGCTACTCGCAGCTGGCGGCAAGGCCTGCGGTGTGAAGACGGAGAAGCCAGAGCCCCGGATCAAAGAGACCAAGTTAGGTCAGTGGTAAAAGCGTTTGGAAGACGGACTAGAGACACGGGAACGCTGCCAAGAGTCGGCACTTGTCCAAACGTTAGACCACTGTGTGGAGAACGGGTCCGGGAGGCCAGGCAAGGCCGACGACACCAGGGCCCACTTTGTTTTCGTGTCCCTGACACAAAGAGGAAAAGGAACCTCCTCACCGGAAACAGAACCTCTGCTCTCTCTGAGGCATTACACATTCCTCCGCGCGCCGGAAGAGCGTGTTCCACCTTGCGGGACAGCGTCTCCGTCTCCGCCGCCACCCCTCGCGGAGGGGTCGCGGAGTCTTCAGAGGCCACGCACCCCGAGTGGACGGAGGGCACGGAACCTTGGCGGGCAAGCCGAGAAGAAGCCAGGCCGGGCTGTCGCGAAAGGGAGGAAGGAGAAAGGACCCGACTAGGAGTCGCGGCGGCGGGATTCTGTTTCCTGCGGTGGCGGACGGATTTGGCAGTACGTTAACTTCCGGGAGCGTCCTGTCCCTGAGAGGAAAAGCCCTGAAGGAAACAATAACAAACGAGCAGGAGGAAGCGCTCCTGGGTCTTCTGTGAGGGACGGTTCTCTCCTGAGAAGATGCTCTGCGGCCCCTGTGAGGGGACGTGAGAGGGCTTGGTGACCGTCAGCCCGCCTCTCCCCGCTCGTGCACCTCAGGGGCCCCCTGGCTACTGCCATGGCGGCCGTGGGCCCAGGGGGCTACGCGGCGGAGTTCGTGCCGCCGCCGGAGTGCCCGGTCTTCGAGCCCAGCTGGGAGGAGTTCTCAGACCCTCTCAGTTTCATCGGCCGCATCCGCCCTTTGGCTGAGAAAACTGGCATCTGCAAGATCCGTCCTCCCAAGGTAGCGGAGTCGGGGGCGGAGTAGGGAGGTGGGGGGGGGGCGGGTCCGCAGCTTTTCCCGGTTTCGGTTCTACCGTGCTTCCGTGTAGCCCTCCCTCAATTTTTTTTTTTTTTTTGTACTCCAAGGCTCCGTTTGAGGATGGTTTGCCTTGGGTTCCTATGGAGTTTCACGTCCACTTTCACATTTCTTTTCGCGTGGGTGCGCGCGCGCGTTGAGGTCAGAGGACATTTTGTGGGAGTCGATGCTCTCCTGCCTTGTGGGTCTCAGGGCTCGAGCTCAGGTCATCGGGCTTGGCCCTCGCGACTGAGCCATCTCCCTGGCTCCCAGAGTAGTGGTGTCTCTGGGCCCTCTTCCTTTCGGAACTTATTTGGGCACGGGTACTGTTGTTTGGGTTGGAGGTGAGGGTAACAAAAGGCTTCAGGCCCTTTTTAGAAAAGATGTTTGACGTGTCATGGCGAACGCCCCGTGCGCAGGTGTTTGGCGTGTCACGTCGAACGCTCGTGCACAACCATCGTGCTTCCGTGCTGAAGACGATTTCTGTGTCCCAGCCCGCTAATGCTCAGTTTATTAGGTCCTTGCAGGCCACTACTCGGGTTTCTTGAAATGTAATACGAGCTGTACTTGCCCCGCATGATGATGTCACTAGACTAGAACCCCCAAGCTAATTACTACTGCCACTAGAAAAGACATCTTTGGGCAGGTAAAAGAGCATTCGTTTTCTTAGATGTAGAGGTTAGGAATATAATGGGCATGGAGGAAAACGTTGAAATCTTGAAATCTCTTGATGTAGGAACGTAAGGGACAAAGGTTTTAGAGTTGTAATATTATAATCAAGTTTGCCTTTATCCTCACTTTTTAAGGGTAGGAAAGCAGATAGTTCCTGTGACGTGCGGAATTAGTTTGCTAAGAGGTTGATATGCTCAAGTTCAATGTTTTTTTCTTTATTAATCAGACCAGTGCTTTCTAAGTAATGCTGGGGTAGGGAGAGTGCCTCAAGGTCCTGCGCTCAGTCTCCAGCACTGCGGTAGAACACCTTGTCCAGTTGCTGCTGGACAACCAGCACCAGGGTCAATTGGATATTGGTTAAATGAGGTCCCTCTGCCCTATTGAGAGTAGAACCAATTTTTGATTAATTTTTAAATGTGGACATTTTGCAGTCTGTTTTTTTTTTTCTAGCAAGTATGGAGATGATTTTTGTTGTTGATATTGAGAAGGTCAAGCCATGTTGTCTAGACTGACTTGGAACTCTTGATCCAGGCTCTACTTCCTGAGTACTAAGATTACCGGCATGTGCCACACCCAGCCACTGGGTTCTTTCTTTATTTTTTGCCCAGACAGGGTTTCTCTTATGTTCCAGTCCTAGCTGTCCTGGAACTAGCTCTTCTAGACCAGACTGGCCTCGAACTCACAGAAATCCACCTGCCTTTGCCTCCTAAGTGCTAGGATTAAAGCCACCATGGCCTGGCTTTTTTTTTTTTTTTTTTAAGTTTTACTTGGTAAACTTGTGTGTTTATTGGACAGGTGTTTTTGTCTTTGACAAGCTCATTGTGTTCTTCCTGGGTAACCTTGGAGAGAGTAATTGTGTGTTTTGGGATGATAAGATTTGAGAATTGCTTTTCCAAGTAATATTAAAATGAAAACTTTCTATAAGAATATTGCTCTTTCTGTCTTTATAGTAAAGACTTACATACGCTAATGTATTGTCACCATGATTTGTGGTAACTCCATGCAAAATTACCAGAACAATTCTTTCCATTTAGGATTGGCAACCTCCATTTGCTTGTGAAGTAAAAACCTTCCGCTTCACTCCCAGAGTCCAGCGCCTGAATGAACTTGAGGTGAGTAGTAGACCAATATTCCTGTCTTCTGTTAGCTTCTTCTCTTGGTGGTGGTGTTTGGGGACTCAGGTTCACGCAGACTCAGCACATGCTCTCCCATGCCTTTATAGTTCCAGCCTTTTAATTGCCTACCTTAGGATTTTAAATGGAACTCTGAGATGCTCATGTACAGGTCCCAAAACTCATGTTAACTGGTATTTAGTAGAATGGTTGTTACTTGATGCTTGAGAGGATTGTCTTTTAAGACAGTTTCAAGTAGTCTCTACATTTTTTTCTTAACTGGGATAATAGAAAACTTTTTTTTTTTTTTCAAGACAGGGTTTCTCTGTGTAGCCCTGGCTGTTCTGGAACTTGCTCTGTAGACCAGGCTGGCCTTTAACTCAACAAACGTCTGCTTGCCTCTGCCTCCTGAGTGCTGGAATTAAAGGCGTTCACCACCGTCCACCAAAACATGTTTTTATAATAGAAGATTCAAGGCTTAACCTTTAGAGAAGTGGAAGTTTGTCTTTCTTTCTTTTGAGACAGGGTCTCATATAGCCCAAGATGTCATTCAACTTGATATATAACCCAGGACTAACTGAGTCTCCTGGTCTTCCTACCTCTGTTTTGTGTGTGTATCACTGTGCCCAGTTTATATGATGGTAGGGATAGAACCCTGGCTTTCAAGAAGCTAGGCAAGCACTCTACCAACTGAACTACTTCCCCTAGCCCCTTTTCCTACTCGCTCACCTTCTTGAGCTAGTCTTTCTTTGTAGCAAATGTGATCTGGTGTAGAACTTATTATGTAACCCAGGCTATCTTTGAACTCTTGGCAATCCTCCTGTTTCAGCCTCCTGTGGGTACTGGGGGTTACAAAAAAAGGCTTTTGCCATAATGCCCAGCTCCAACCTTGGATTTTTTTCTAATTAAGTTTATTAGATAACATGCAAAATAATAGATTTTATTATGATATTTTCATATTGTTAGGTATAAAAATGGAGGTAGCAATGGTTGGTTCTGGAAAGGAGCTGACAAAAAAAAAACTCTTTAGCAATGAAGTTTATTAGGACAAAAGGCCTGTAGAGCATGATTGTGCCTTTAGGTAGGAGAGCATTAGAAAGAAGCAGAGTAACAGTGGCTGGAGCGATGACTTAATGGATAAGAGCACTTGTGGCTCTTTCAGAGACCCTGAGTTGGATTCCCAGCATCCACATGATGGTTTACAACCCTCTGGAACTCCAATTCCAGGGGGAATCAGATGTCCTCTTCTAGTATCTGTAGGTATACTACACCATACACATTAAAAACAACAATAAAAATGAACCAAAACCAGCATAACAGGACCTTGAATGGAAGGTATTTAACATCTAGTAAAGAACTTAGTAAAGAATAGCTTGACTGGAGAGAAGGTCCCAGAAGTCCCTGGTTCAATTTCCAGCACCCACATGGCGGCTCATAGCTGTCTGTAGCTCCAGTTCTAGAGGATCTGACACCTTCACGCAGACATATATGCAGGCAAAATACCAATGCACATAAAATAAAAAAAATCTTTAAAAATAATAGATAGCCTAAAGTAAGAGAGACAGCCACCACATACAGGATGATGGGGAAGAAGTGGACCTGAGGTAGGAATAATTTAGGCACTAATACTTTTCTTTGAATTGGAGGCAAAGAAAACAGAAAGTTTCAGGCCTTTTGTTCAGTGAGGTTTTGATGTGTCACAACTTGATGTACTCTATTCACAGTTATCATTGTGTTTTCATAGTAGAAACTCAGTGGAGTGTGTTGGCTGTTTTCTGTGTTAAAGCCTGCAAACATTCAGTTTACCAAACCTTTTCAGACAGCCTAACAACTCAGTCAAGCAACCGAAGTTCAACACTCAGATTTACTCTCCTTCTATTGTGAGATCTAAGTGTTGAACTCAGGTCCTCCGGCTTTGGTGACAAGCATTTTCACCTGTTAAGCCCCCTTGCGGGCCTTGCTTTCTTTCTGTCTTCTACCCAGTACTGGGAATTGAACCTAGGGCCTTGAGCTTGCTGGACAGTCTACCATCATGCTTTATCCCCAGCCCTGTGTTTTTGATTTCTGTATTTTAATAATTTTAGGCAATGACTAGAGTGAGATTGGACTTCTTGGATCAACTGGCAAAGTTTTGGGAACTTCAAGGATCTACATTGAAGATCCCCGTGGTGGAGAGAAAAATCCTGGATTTGTATGCTTTAAGTAAGGTGAGGCCAATACTTGGCTTAGAAGTTTAACAGGAGCTGAAATATAGCTCAGTGGTAGTGAGTACATGCTTAATTTGTGCCAGGTCCTCCCATGAAGAAATTGAGCAAAGGTTTGTGATTTCATGAAACTAAGGATTTTAAGTAATCTTTTTGTTTTGTTACTGTTTTTTGTTTTTTTTGTTTTGTTTTGTTTTGTTTTTTGAGACAGGGTTTCTTTGTGTAATAGCCTTGGCTGTCCCGGAACTTGCTTTGTAGTCCAGGCTGGCCTTGAACTCACAGAGATCCGCCAGCCTCTGCCTCCCAAGTACTGGGATTAAAGGCATGCACCACCACCACCCAGCTGTTTATTTATTTTTTAAAGATCATTTATTCTTTTTGGGAGACTGGATCTTCCTATATGGCTGACCTCAGGTTTTCTTTTTAGACCAAACTGGCCTCAGACTTTGTGTGAAAACACATATGCAGCATAGCTTATATGTGGAGATCAGATGAGAGCCCAGTGGACTGTGTCCCCACCCTGCCCTTGGTGGCATCAAATTTACATAGGAAGCCGGGCGGTGGTGGCGCACGCCTTTAATCCCAGCACTCGGGAGGCAGAGGCAGGCGGATCTCTGTGAGTTCGAGGCCAGCCTGGTCTACAAGAGCTAGTTCCAGGACAGGCTCTAAAGCTGCAGAGAAACCCTGTCTCGAAAAACCAAAAAAAAAAAAAAAAAAAAAAAAAAAAAAAAAAAAATTTACATAGGAATACAAAAACATGCCTGGCCCATAAAAATTTCGTGTGTGTGTGTGTGTGTGACAGTGTGACCCTGTGTACATTTAGAAGCCAGAAGAGGGCATTGAGTGTTCCTCTCTATCTCTCTCTGCCTTACCCCAGTGCTTCTCATTTGTGGGTTATGACCACCAGATAACTGGTCACATGCTGGATAACTTGGATATCAGATATGAAAAAATTGGCAGTAATGAAGTAGCAATGAAATAATTTTTTTGGTGGGGGGGTCAATGCATGAGGAACTGTATTAAAGAATTGCAGCCTTAGGAAGGTTAAGAACAACTACCTTATCCCTTTGGGGCAGGGACATGAAAACTAAGTTCTTAACCTGGAACTTAGTTTTTTGACTATGCTAGAAGCCAGCAAGCCCTAGCAATCCTCCTGTCTCTGTTCTCCACAGCATTGGAGTTACAGGTACACTTAAAACCATACCTAGTTTATTACATGGGTCCTAGTAGCTAACTTAGGTTCTCACAATTGCATGGCAATTGATTATAACCACTGTGCTATCTCTCTAGCCCCTAAAGTTTTCCTTTAAAGAATTCTCTTGACTCAGTGGTTAAGAGCACTGGTTGCTTTTCCAGAGAGCCTGGGTTCAAGTCCCAGCACCCACATGACAGCTTATAACTGGTGTTACTCTAGTTCTAGGGTATTCACTGTATAGCTGAGACTGGCCTTGAACTCTGTTTGTCTTACCTGAGTGCTTGGTAAGCATGCAAAACTGGTATGCTCAAATTTTGAGCATACTCCCTGTAATGATAAAAAAAAATGGTGCTGTTCTCCAAGTAGCCTGTGGGCTACCAGAGGCAATGAGTTCCAGGCAGGGAGCCTCAGAGACTGAGACCTGAGACAGAAGGTACACCATGCAGAGTGAGATTGGATATTTATTTAGTGAATTATGGAAGGGAGACGGAGGGAGAAGGGGAACACGAGGAAAGAAGTGGGGAGGGGGGAGAGGGAGAGAGGAAAGGAGCCCCGCCAGCAGCTACCTCTTTGGGAGAGAGACTGAAAGGGAAAGACTGCAAGCAGGAAAGAAGATCTGTCTGCCTCAACGGACTGGCGGAATTGGGCGGGGTTTATCTCTTAAAGGAACCATCACATTCTGCCTTCCCTAGTGTGTGTTTGTATACATATTTACATACATACACATTTGTGTGTGTGTGTGTGTGTGCGTGTGTTTGTGTCTCTGTGTATATGCACATGTGCATTCAGGTGCCTGTGGAGTCCTAAAGAGGGGGGCTTTGGATCCCCAGAGCAGTTAAAGTTTACAGGTGTTTGTGAGCTTCCCAATGTGGTATTAGGACCCCAAACTCTGTTCCTCTGCAAGAGCAGGGAGCTCTCTTAACCACAGAATGTTTCCAGCCTCATAGCTTGTTTCAAAAATAATTTTTTTGTTATTGGTTGGGATTTTTTTTGGGGGGGGAGATTAGTTTTTTAGTTTAGTGTATATTTTTTCATTCTGCGTAATGTACAATGTATAAATTTATTAAATACTTTTGGATGCCTTTCTTTGAAAGTAGACCCAATAATATTAAATTTTAAGGTTTGATGTTTGTAAAATTATTGTCTGCATTAGTATCAGGTTAATAAAAGGAAATTTGTGTTTTAAGTCCAGAATAATTTTAATATTTAGCAGACAAGATACAGAGTTAGGATACTGGAATTTTACTTATTTGGTGAAACTTTTAAACATTAATTTTGCGAGCTAGTGGGAACTCAACTGACCCCAGACTGACAGCTGGGAACCAGCATAAGGCCCTCTGAATGCGGGTGACAGTTGTGTAGCATGGACAGTTTGTGGGGCCACTAGCAGTAGAGCCAGTATTTATCCCTAGTGCATGAACTGGCTCTTTGGAGCTCATTCCCTATGAAGGGATATCTTGCTCAGCCTAGATACAGGGTAAAGGGCCTTGGTCCTGCCTCAAGTGATGTGATAGACTTGGTTGATTCCCCATTGGAGGCCTCACCCTCTCTGGAAAGTGGATGGGGAGTGGGGGGGAGGAGGGAGAGAGAACTAGGATTAATATGTAAAATAAGATTGTTTTAAAAATAAAATAAATAGCCGGGCAGTGGTCATGACACACACCTTTAATCTCAGCACTTAGGCAGAGGCACTCTATGAGTTCCAGCCCAGCCTGGTCTACAAGAGCTAGTTCCAGGACAGGTTCCAAAGCTACAGAGAAACCCAACATTAATTTTATGTGTAGGCGCATGTAGGCTCATCTTGTACATGAAGTGTTTATGGAAGTTACTTGTAGTAACTGGTTCTTCAACCATGTGGGTTCCAGGGATGGAACTCATATTATCACGCTTGTCAGCAAGATTCTATTTGCTGAACCATCTTGCTGACCTACTTTTTTATTTTTAAAGTCAGGCTCTCATGTATCCCAGTCTGGTCTTCAACTTAGTATATAGCCAAAGATGGCCCTTAGTCAAAAGTCCTCCTGCCTCTAGCTCCTGAGAGCTGGAATTACAGATGTCTATTACCACACCCAGGTTTTCTGGTCCTGGGGATCAACTCAGGGCTTCATGCATACTAGGTAAACACTCTACCAGCTGCTCTGGGGGTAAAGCTTTTATCTTTTGAGATTATAGAAGTTAGAATGCTTGAAACTAACATCTTTACCTAAAGAATTCCTATTTCCTTTCAGATTGTTGCCAGCAAAGGAGGTTTTGAAATAGTCACCAAAGAGAAGAAATGGTCTAAAGTGGGTAGCCGCTTGGGATATCTGCCAGGAAAAGGAACTGGGTCTCTTTTGAAGTCACACTATGAAAGAATTCTCTACCCATATGAGCTTTTTCAGTCTGGTGTCAGCCTTATGGTAAGATGCATCATTGTTCTTAGAGAGGATAAATTTAATTTGACATGTATAAACTTCAAGTGATATTCACTGTAAGTGCTAATGTTTATGATAGTAAATTGAAAGTAGCTTTCTCTAAACACCAAAATTTGAGAAGAAAAAGTTTAAAAATTAGAGCTATTTCTAGTTTTACAGGGTAAAGAGTAGTGGAAATGAAGGGTGTTATCATATTTAGGAAAAATCTTTATGATTTCATGAAAAGGTTTTGTTTTGATTTTTTTTCAAGCCTTTATTGACTTGGAACTCACTGTGTAGACTAGATTGCCCTCCAGCTCATAGAGATTCACCTGCCTCCTCTTCTTGAGTACAGGGATTAAAAGTATGAGCTGTTCTGCCTAACCCCAACACTTTTTGTCTAATGTTGCCTAGACCTTCAAGTAGACATTTCAGAGGTTCTTTTTGAGCCAGAGCCTTAAATAGCCTCTTAATCTCAGCACTTTGACCAGTTATGAGTGTGCAGGAACCAACACACACTGCAAAAAGAAGCTTTTCTGATCAAAGCAGATAGCAGCAATAATATGTGATTATAAACATTTAAAATACAACTTGACAGGCATGTCCTAACCATTCAGCAAAATAACAGCAGTAAATTCCTCAGTGGGGTCTAACACCTTTCCAGCCACAGGGTTTTGATTATGTGTATAATATCAAAGGTGACTTACCTTCTGTGTCCTCTAAGCGAAGCATGACATGCATTATTATACTAGTTGGCCCATCATGTCTGGCAAATTGCAGGTTTCATACTGAATATGATTGTTGATGATAAATCTCTGCAGTAGCCAGTATAGCACCTTCCAGCACTGTGGAAACTAGCCAATCCTAAGAAAGCTTCTAGCTCAGTTCTGACTTATTTTAACTTTTTTAAACTTTTAAATTTGGGAGGGGTTGGTATCCTTGAAAGTTCTTCTTTCTCATTCGCCTTCCCAAGCAGTCACCTGTCCCTTCTCACCTTGTCCTCCCCCCCCCCTTTTTTTTTTTTTTTTTTTTTTGGTAAATGGTGACTCTGGGTATCAAACTAAGTTCATTCTGCTTGAAAGGTAATACATTTAATACATTACTGACTGAATTATCTCTCTAGTGCTATGATTAACTCTTTAAGGGCCGGGCGGTGGTGGCGCACGCCTTTAATCCCAGCACTCGGGAGGCAGAGGCAGGCGGATCTCTGAGTTCGAGGCCAGCCTGGTCTACAAGAGCTAGCTCCAGGACAGGCTCTAGAAACTACAGGGAAACCCTGTCTCGAAAAAAAAAAAAAAAAAAAACTCTTTAAGGAATTGCCAAGAAGCTTTCTAAAGTTCCTGTGCTGTGTTATGTTCCTCTGCCAGTAGTGTAGAGGCATTTGAATTCTCCTTGTTCTAGCTAGCATTTGGTATGGTTGACTTTTTTGGATTAAAAACTTTTCTCATATGCATGTAGTAGTCTCTGGATGCAGTTTTGATTTTCATTCTCAAAGTAGTGATATCACTGCATCTTTTATCTTTATATATTAGCTATTTCTATAATCTTCTTTAAAAACATTTTATGTATAGTAGTGTTTGTCCGTTTGTATGTTTACCATGCCTGGCGCATGTGGAGGCCTGAAGAGAATGTCAGATCCCCTGGAACTGGAGTTACAGAGGGTTGTGAACTACCATATAGGTGCTGGGAATGGAACTCGGCCTCTGCAAGAGTAGCATGTACTCTCAACCACCGAGCCATCTCCATTAATGTAGTCTGTATGAAGTGTCTACTCATATCTTTTTTAATTAAAAATGAGCCGTTTGCTGTATACTTGTAAGGGTTTGATATTTATTCTGAATACATTCTTTCAGATATATTATTTGTAAATATTTTTGTGATAATATAGCTGTTTTACAGTTTCATAGTGATGTCTGTTTAAAGATCTACTTTTCCATTGCTTTCTTTTAGGTTTTCTTTTGTGTGTGTGTTTGTGTGTGTGTGTAACTTTTTTGAGACTGTCTTGCTCTGGAGCACAAAGAATTATGGGGTTATTGCAGTTCCCTTTTTTTGTGGGGCAGTTTTCAAGATAGGGTTTCTCTGTGTAGTCCTGGCTGTCCTGGAAGTCCAGGCTATCCTGCTGTGTAGACCAGACTGGCCTCAAACTCATAAAGATCCACCTGCCTATCCTTCCCAAGTACTGGGATTAAAGGCACACCACCACTGCCCAGCTCTCACTTTACATTTTATTTTGAATAATGTGATCAAATCTTGTTTCTTCTTGCCCTAGTTATGGATTTTCTCTTTATTTCTGCCTTTTACTTAGTTAGGAGACATTTTATTTATTACATCTTTCGTTGGAATTATCATGGTGCTTGTGTGCATTTTACTTGATAATAGCCCCCAAAATGTGATGCTGGCAGTTTACACAAAAGAAAACCTCCAAATGTAGAGGAGTAAATCTAGGTTTAAAAAAAATGATTAAAGTACAATAAGAAACTTTCCATGCTAGAGGCCACATTTAATTTTATTATATTACTATAGTTCTGTTTTTATAGCCTGTGTGTTTGTGTCTTTGTGTGTGTTTTCAAGACGGGGTTTCAACGTTTCATGTGTATTTTCAAGACAGGTGTAGTACTGGCTGTCTTGGAACTCCTTCTATAGTAAAGGCTGGCCTCAAACTTAGATATATGCTTTCCTCTGTGCCTGCACTGCCCAGCTATAGTCATTATCTTACTGTACTTAATTTACAAGTTGAAGTTTTGGGGTCAGAAAGAGGTACAAGACTTGCTCTGCGGAGAACCCACCCTCAGTCCTTAGCCACTTACAGGGCAGATTATAACCATCTGAACCTCTAGTATCATCTGGCACCCTCTCTGGCCTTTAGGGGCACCAGAAGCACATGTGGTGCAATTAAATATACAGGCAAAAAGCATTCTACACACATAAAATTTTAAAAAAAACTGCAAGTTCAAGTTTGACATGTTTTTTTTTTGTTTTGTTTTGTTTTGTTTTGTTTTTCGAGACAGGGTTTCCCTGTAGTTTCTAGAGCCTGTCCTGCTCTTGTAGAGCAGGCTGGCCTCGAACTCAGAGGTCCGCCTGCCTCTGCCTCCCGAGTGCTGGGATTAAAGGTGTGCGCCACCACCGCCCGACTTGCAAGTTCAAGTTTATTCTAACTATAAATGTACAGAAAAAACATAAAGGATTCAGCACTATCCACAATTTCAGACATCTACTAGAAGCTTGAAACAAATTCCACACAGAAGGACCTACTCTATAGGTCTACCCCATTACCGATACTATTCTATCTTTTTGTTTTTAAAGGTCTTTTCATGTCTGGTTTTGGTTGTGAATCTAGCCTTTAATGGCTGAGCTGTCTCTAATCCTGTTTGTATCTGTATGTGAGTATGTGCAAATGAGTGCAGGTTCCCACAGAGGTGAGAGAAGTTGGATCCTTCAGTAGCTGGAGTCATAGGCAGTTGAGAGCTGCCTGATATGGTTGCTTGAAACCATACTTGGTTTTTCAAGACAGGGTTTCTCTGTAGTTTTAGAGCCTGCCCTGGAACTAGCTCTTGTAGACCAGGCTGGCCTCAAACTCGCAGAGATCCACCTGCCTCTGCCTCCTGAGTGCTAGGATTAAAAGCATGTGCCACCTACGCCCGATTCCTTTTCATTATTTTCAAACAGTTTGCATTTTTACATATATTTTAGTGTTTGTTTTCAATATTCCCTAAAAGAAATCCTGCTGGGCATGTTGAAAAATACAAAGCCCATCAATAACTTGTTGTGTTGGTGCATGACTGTAATCCCAGATGATCAGAACTTCAGACTCATTCTCTGCTATATGGGAGTTTCAGGCCAGTTCTAGTGCCTTATGGAATTCAAAAGACACTCTGAAAACAAAACAGAAGTTGGCTCCATCAGGGATTGCTTTGAGCCTATAGTTGAATTTGAGGTCAGGATTGTCATCTGATTTCATGTAGTGTTAGGAACTTTTTGGAAAATTGATAATTTTCCACTCATTCTCAAACTTATTTTATTAGTGAATTTTCTCTCTTTTTGTTTCCTTCTCTTTTAGGGTGTACAAATGCCTGATTTAGATATTAAAGAAAAAGTTGAGACTGAGGTTCTTAGCACTGATATCCAACCTTCCCCAGAGCGGGGAACAAGAATGAATATTCCGCCAAAGAGAACAAGACGTGTCAAGTCTCAGGTATTTCAATGTCCATTGGCCATTTAAAAGTTTTGTGTGCATGTGTGTGTGTGTGTGTGTGTGTGTGTGTGTGTTTACCATAGAATGTATTTGGAGGTCAGAGGACAGTTTCTGAAAGTCAGTTCTCTCCTATCATGTGTGTCCCAGGACACAACTCAGGTTGTCATGCTTGCCTAGTGAGAAGTACCTTTACTTGGTGAGTTATCTTCAGGAGCCCCCATGGCCCTCTTGTTTTTATTTTTAACTTTTTTTAATTTAACTTTATTTTATGTGCATTTGGTATGAAGGTGTCAGATTCCCTGGAACTAGAGTTACAAACAGTTGTGAGCTGCTACGTGGGTTCTGAGAATTGAACCGAGGTCCTCTGGGAGAGCAGCAATGCTCTTAACCACTGAGCCATCTCTCCAGCCCCCTGGAGATTTATTTATTGTGTATGCAGTGTTCTGCCTGCTTGTATACCTACATGCTGAAAGAGGGTACTAGATTTCATTATAAGTGTTTGTAAGCCATCAAGTGATTGCTAAGAATTGAACAGAGGAGCCGGGCGGTGGTGGCGCACGCCTTTAATCCCAGCACTTGGGAGGCAGAGGCAGGCTGGCCTCTGAGTTCGAGGCCAGCCTGGTCTACAAGAGCTAGTTCCAGGACAGGCTCTAGAAACTACAGGGAAACCCTGTCTCGAAAAACCAAAAAAATAAAAAATAAAAAAAAGTTAGAATTGAACAGAGGACCGCGGGAAGGAACAGCTAGTACTTTTAATCTCTGAGCCGCCTCTCGAGCCCTGTTGTTGGTTTTTGAGATGAGGTTTCTTTGTGTAACCTTGACTGTTGTTCTAGATAGAGCTCAGTCTGTAGTAGACCTGGCTGGCCTCAAACTCAGAGATTCATCTGTCTCTGCCTTTCAAATGCTGGGATTAAAGGCATTTGTAACCATTACCTGGCTTTCATGGACCTTTTTCTTTGTTTCTTTTGGGATTTTTTTAGACAGGGTTTCTCTGTGTAACAGCCCTGGATGTCTTTGTAGATCAGTCAGTTCAGCCCTGGATGTCTTTGTAGATCAGTGTGTCCTCAAACTCAAGGAGATCTGCCTGCCTCTGCCTCAGAAATGCTGGGATTAAAGGCGTGTGCCACCATGCTTTGGCCTAAAGTTAAATTTTAAGTGCATTGACCATGTGAGAAATTTTCTGGTCCTAGGAGATCATTCATAAACAGTTGCTTAATACTTGAAAAGGCATATTTTCTACTCACTTTTAAAGTGAATGAAGAAGTTTTGAAATTCAGTGTGATTTGACTTAGAAAACTTAATTTTGGCAGTTTTTGACAGGGATGGCAAAGGGTCACACACTGCTTGTTTCATAGACATGTTGATGTATTCTTACAATCTAAATTTTCCTAGTTAGCAATAGAAAATAATATTTTTATTTATTTTATTTTAATTTTTGAGGTAGAGTCTCACTGTATAGCCCTGGCTGGCCTAAAACTCATTATGTAGACCAGGCTGGCCTTGCAACTCATAGAGATCCACTTGCCACTGCCTCACTAGTGCTGAGACTAAAGGAGTGTGCCCCCACCACACCCAGCCCTATTTTTTTTAACCCATTAGTCTCTTAAAAGCAGTGTATTTCTGTGTGCATGTGTATATGTGTGAATGTATTTATGTATGCTGGTGGATATACATGTTTGTGGAGGCCAGAGATCAGTGTTGGTTCTTCCGTAGTCACTCTACCTTAATCCCTTAATCTCTCTCTCTCTCTCTCTCTCTCTCTCTCTCTCTCTCTGAGATAGGGTTTCTTTATGTATCCTTGGCTTTCCTAGAACTTTCTATATAGACAAGGCTAGCCTCTAACTCATAGAGATACACTTGCCTCTGCCTCTGAGTGCTGAGATTACAGGTGTATGCCAAGTAAAATAACCTTTAAAGGCTACTTTTTTTGTTTGTTTGTTTGTTTGTTTTTTCGAGGCAGGATTTCTCTGTAACTTTGGAACCAGCTCTGGTAGACCAGGCTGACCTTGAACTCACAGAGATCCACCTGCTTCTGTCTCCCAAGGACTGGTGTTAAAGGTGTGCGCTACCACCACCCAACTACTTTTATCTTTTGAAACAGTCTCTCACTGAAATGGCAGTCCTCAAGTTGACTAGACTAGCTGGCCAGCAAGCCCTGGTATCCTCATTTCTTTACCTTCCGGCCCTGGAATTACAGGAATACACCACACCTTGTTTTTCACATAGGTGCTAAGGATTCAAACTGAGATTCTCATTCTTGGATGAAAATCTCTTTACATAGAGAACCAGCCATTCTAGGTCCCAGAACCTATTTTATTTTCGTTTTAGTTTATGTGTAGGTGTGTTTTCTCCTACATGTATATCTGTGGACCACATACATGCCTGGTACTCTTGGAGGAGGGATAAATCTGCCGGATCTCATGAAACTGGAGTTACAGATGTTTGTGCGCTGCCATGTAGGTGTTGGGAGTTGAATCTAGTTGCTCTGGAAGAACAGCCAGTGCTCTTAACTGTTGAAACTTCTCTCTAGCCTCTCCCTCTCTCTCTTTGACTATTTATTTTGAGACTGGGTCTTTCTGCATTGCCTGGGCTGGTATTGAAAATATCTAAAGCACAGGTAGGCCTTGAACTTGGAATTCTGTGTCAGACTTCTGAGTAGCTTCTGCCAAGTGAGAACACTGAGACAAATGTGATTGGATATGGATTTGAAATGGATGATGAATCCTGTTTACAGAGCTAGTATCTCAGAAGTGAGCTCAAACAATATATGACACTTACTGACAGATGTTACAGCTTCTCCTCAAAGAAATATAGCCACTGACTGTCCTATACTCTCACCCTAAGTCTGCTGTTACTTCAGGTGTGATCATTTTCTCTCTCCCTCTCCATAACAACCGTCTTCTACCTAGATTTTGCCTAAGATTGTTGTCTGTCTCCCTGACTTGGAATTGTTTTAATTTCAGGTTCCAAGTATAGTGAGCAAGACCCATGCTAACTAGCTCCAAGGGATCTAGTGCCCTCTGCACTAATGGCACCTGTTTAGGACTGGAGAGATGGTTCGAGTACTTGGTGCTCTCGCAGAGGACTGGGGTTCGTCTTCCAGCACCTACATGTAACTCTAGTTCCAGGAATTCCAACATCCTTTTTTTTACCCTCCTTGGTCATGTACATTTTGCACATACATAGATGCTCACACATACACGTAAAATAAAAAAAAGGTAAATTTTGAAACAAATGACATAGTTATATAGTATTCCAAGATAGAAATAACAAACTGAATTTCTTCTCCAGTACTTGCTTGCAATGAAGGAAGGGACACCACATAATCACACTAGAGTTAGGGCTTGGGAGAACAGTGGACTTGATTTGTGGCTTAGACTACCAGGGTCTGTTTTTACCAGAACTGTTTGTGTTACTTTATAGATGCAGATTCAGCTTCCCTATGCCATATAGAATTATGGACTTAAAGAAATTTTTTAAAGAAAACTTTGCCTAGCTTTTCTGTTTCTTCATGCTTTTATATGTGTATGTGTGTAAGCTCGAGTATAGGCAAGAGGTTGTATTGTCTTGGGAAACTCTTGGGCCTCTCTGGGCAACATGTCATTCAGATCAATATCCTTCATCCAGCACTAAGATTTTTTTTTTTTTTTTTAACAATTTAGGCTTCTGGGAGCTGTATTATCCACCCATTTGGTAAACCTTCCTTCAAACTCATATGTAAGAAAACTGTGTATGGAGGCTAGAAGTCAATGTGTCAGGTGCCTTTCTCTATTGCCTTTCCCCATTTTTTTAGACAGATTCTATGAGTGTGTGCTCCTGGTGAGCCTCATAGAGATCTTTATGTCTTCCCAAGTACTGGGATTAAAGGTGTGAACTACCATACCTGGCCTTCTACCTTAATTTTTGAGACGGGGGTCTTTCACTGAACCTGTTACTTGGCTCCAGGGACCCAAACTCTGGTTTCATTCTTGTGTGGAGGCTGTGGGTAACAGTCTGCTTCTTCCATCATGGGGGTTTTGGGGATTAAATTCAGGTTGTCAGGCTCAGTGACAAGTTCCTTTAATCTGCTGAGCCAGAATTTACTCTTTGAAGATTTTTTTTACTTTATTATGTATATAAGTATTTTCCTACATATGTGTTTGTGTACTATGAATATGCCTGGTACCTACCAAAGCCAGAAGAGGACATTGGTTCCCCTGAAACTGAAGTTACAGATGATTGTGAGGTATTATGTATTTGCTTGTAATTCAAGTTGGATCCTCTAGAAGAGCAGCCTTACCTGCAAAACCATTTTTCCAATACCCTTTCTCTCTCCTCTCCCCTGTACTTTGTTTTTGTTTGTTTTTTTTTTTTTTTTTTTTTTTTGAGACAGGGTTTCTCTGTAGCTTTGGAGCCTGGAACTAGCTCTTGTTGACCAGGCTGACCTCAAACTCACAGAGATCCTCCTGCCTCTACCTCCTGAGTGCTGGGATTCAAGGCATGGATCACCACCACCTGGCTTTCTCCCTTTTTTTTTTTTTGCCCCCTAAAATAACTCCTTTTAATCCTTGAACTTGCTATGTAGCCCAGGCTACCTTAAACTTAGAATTGACTTGCCACCGTCTCCCAAGTTCTGGAGTTACTGGGTTGTACTATGCCTGGGAGGAGTTTCCTTTTTTTGAAAAGGAGTACGTGTGTGGAGGGTATAGGTACGCTTGTGCTGTGTGCTTGTGTTGAGATCAGAGAACAGCTGTCAGCAGTCCATTCTCTCCTTTCACTGTGTGGATCCAGGAAATTGAGATGAGATTGTGAGTCTTGGCAGGCAGCAGGTACCTTTTTCCACTGTATCATCTCAATATCCTAGGAGCTTTCTATTTTATTAGAAATGAAAAAAAAAGAATCTTTTCCAGAGACTTCCTGGAAACTTAATGTGTCATCGGTTAAAACTTGTTCAACATTTCCACCATTAGTTACGCTGTCACCAACAAGGAAGTATTATCTGACTGTTTTAGGGGAGCCATAATTTTCCCTGTGATGGGTATAGTACCTGCTAATCAAAGACAGATGTCAGAATTACAAGTGGAACTTTCTGTTGCATAATAATCAATAGTGTTGGGTCAAAAAGATGGCTCAGCAGGTAAAGATGCCACCAAGGCTGATGACCTGAGTTTGGTTCATTGGACCCTGTCTGTACTCATATGGTGACTAGAGGAAAGCAAGTGCTACAAGGTGACCTCTGACCTCCATATGTGCACCCTAACAAAATTAATAACACATTTCATAAAACCATTACTGTTTACCAGGACTGATTGGACATACATCTTCTATAAGACATAGATGAATTTTAATTTAAAGGAATCTTCATTGTTGCATGGTGCTTTGGATTAAGCTGTTGTCACCGTGGCAGTGAGTAAATTTAGGAGATCAGAAGCTGAGCCCGGTGGCTCATGTTTGTATTTCTAGCAACTGAAAGACAAGAGTGTAACTGAGTTTGAGGCCAGCCTAGAGTACAAAATGAGACACCTTCTCAGAAGAAACCCCAAATCCACCAGTTTGTCAGTTTCCCCCTTAATTTTGGAGGATCATTGTATTAGATGATTTAAAAAAAAAAAGCAAGACTCTCTCCCTCTTCTCTCATTCCCATTCCCTCCCTCCTTCTTCTTTCTCCCTCTCTCCCCCTCTCCTTCCCTCTGAGACAGGGTTTCTCTGTATAGCCTTGGCTGTTCTGAACTAGCTCTGTAGACCAGGCTAGCCTTAAACTCAGAGATCAGCCTTACCTCCTAAGTGCTGGGATTAAAGGTGTGCACCACCTGGCCAATACCCTATCTTTTAAAGAAAACTAATTGTGTGATTCAGGTGATTTAGAGTAATTATGTTAATGCATTTTATTTATTTATTTATTTATTTTTAGTCAGACTCTGGAGAAGTAAACAGGAACACAGAACTGAAGAAACTTCAGATTTTTGGGGCTGGACCCAAGGTTGTGGGCCTGGCAGTAGGAGCAAAAGATAAAGAAGGTAAATTCTGTTACTCACATAAAATGAAGTGCAGTGACATGGTTGTTAAAAGGTTCAAGTGATAACTTAAATTTATTCCACTCTTTGCTGGGAATTCTTAACATTTGTAAACTTACTACAGGGTGTATAGGCAGACTGGCTTTTTTAATGGTAGAAATATTAAATTTAATGTGTAAGAAACAAATAGTACATTGTATTTTTTGGCTTTTAGAAGATTGTTCTCCATGTCTAACATATAACATGATAATTCATTCAGCGTCTAAAGGCTAGTTGAGTTTCAGTAATGATTACTGGTCACATAGTGTTCTAAAAGCTGTTACTTTTAAAGGGATTCTAAGATTTTTAGTATGAAAACATACCGAGAAGAGTTAGAACTTTAAGCTCTGACTATCATTTAAGTTTTTTAAATAATTTGCCCTCTATATATCATTGAAATAAATTTTCTTTAAAGAGCCTAATTTAGCACCATATTAGAAACTTTTGTGAGTAGAGTTATTGATGCAGAAATTAAGTTGTACTATTTTTATATAACATGTTAATTCAAAACTTGCTTTAATGAACAATAGGCTGGACATATTTGACTATAAAGATTGAATGAAATATTAAAATCACACATTCTGCATTTATGAGATGTATAATTTATATAATATGAGTTGCCTGAAATGTAAGGGATCAGATAATATTGTTTCACTCTCAAAACTTTGGGGAAAACCAGGCATGGTGACATACATTTGTTACAATTCCAGCTACTCAGAAGGCTGAGACAGGAGAATAGAGATTTGAGGCTTGGCTGGATTACAGAGTGAGTTTCTGGCCAATCTGGGCAGACAAAGTAGCATTAAGGAAAGCTAGAGGTATAGCTCAATGGTATACTATTTGCCTATCAATCATATAGTAAATTAATCTAGTACTACAAAATGAAAAACAATGTACAATCAGTGTAATAATACTTACCAGACATGCCTTTTTGGTTTTTCAAGGCAGGGTTTCTCTGTAGCTTTGGAGTCTGTCCTGGAACTTGCTCTTGTAGTCCAGGCTGACCTTGAACTCACAGAGACTGCCTGCCTCTGCCTCCCTTGTGCCTGGAATTAAAGGTGTGCACACCATTCCTGACTTTGTGCCATTGTTACAGTTATTGTTTGTCTATGGTGGTCTTAAAGAAAAAGCTATGACTGACTTGAGAGCCCCTCTAAAGCATACATATAGATAGTATGTAGTAAGTACTGCATGCAGGCAGTCATTGACCTTTTAATTCCCTGGATTTGTCTAGATTAGAATCCCAAATCTGCTATATACTGGTTATATGATCTTGAACAAGTTACCTAATTTCTCTATACCTTAAATTTTTTATCTTCAGCTGCAAGCAATAATATTCTACCTCAAAATATTGTGAGACTATCTAATTTAAATAATTTTAAATAGTGTGTGGTCTGTAGTAAGCACTCATCTTTAGTTTTTACTTTTATTATATAACTTTTTATTTCAAGATGAGGTCACCCGAAGACGGAAAGCTACCAACAGATCAGATGCATTTAACATGCAAATGAGACAACGGAAAGGAACTCTCTCTGTTAACTTTGTAAGTGCTTTGGTATCTGTCAGGAGGGAAAGAATGTATTTTTATCATGGCTTGTCTTGATATATTGTGTTCAGTTAGTTATTTGATTAGAAGACTTTGTGGCAAATCTCAAGGTTGGAGTTTTGGTTTATATAATGTTAGCTTTGCTTTGTCTAGTGTACACTCCCCTAAATCATATGCCTGTGGGTAACTGAGTTAAAGAAATAATATAAATCTGAATATAGTTAGCCTTTTATATCTTCAGATTCTACCTTCATGGGTTCAACCAAATATAGATTGAAAACTTTTAAAAATTATTTCTGGATCTGGAAAGAAGTTCAGTGGTTTAGCACACTGGGTGCTCTTCCAGAAAACCTGAGTTCGATTCCCAGCACCCACTTGGCAGCTCACAACTGTCTGGAATTCCAGTTGCATGGGATCTGAACCCCTCTTCTCTCCTTTGGCCCCTGAAAGCATCAGACGTGCACATGGTGCACAGCAAAAAAATCCAATAAAACAAAACAAAAAAACTCCATACACATTAAAAGATTATAATAAATTGTTTCTGTGCTAAGCAATGTAGAGCTTTTTCCTTTGCTTTCAATCCTTTTACTTAAAAAAAAAAAAAAAAAAAAAAAAAAAAAAAAAAAGAGGCAGGTTCTGGCTATGTAGCACAGACTGGCCTAGAACTCAATGTGAAGCCCAAGTGGCCTTAAACATGACCTCAATCTGCCTTAACCTCTTGGGTGCTGGGATCACAGGCGTGCATCAGCCAGCCCACCATAAACATTTTGTTTTTCTTTTTTTTTCCCCTTGGCATTATTTACTAAACAACATAGTGTGGCAATTTCAAAAGCACTTATATAAAATTAATATAATCTAGGGATGAACGTACTCTGAGGGAGGCTATGTATAGAAGATAGACAAATATTAAACCATTTTATGTAAGGGATTTAAGCATCTCTGGTGGTTGGATAACCCTGGCAGATTCCAAGAATAGATGGATGGATTTTTATTTTATGTACATTGGTGTTTTGCCTGTTCATATGCCTGTGTGAGGATGTCAGATCCTCTGGAACTGGAGCTTACAACTGGAGTTGTAAGCTGCCATTTGGGTGCTGTGAATTGGCCTGGGTCCTCAGAGAAGTCAGTGCTCTTAACTGCTGGGCCATCTCTCTAGCTCCACCCCAGCCCCCTTCAGGGATTATTAGAAAAGTCATTGAGGTTCGGTATTTAATAGGCACTTTTCAGTATTCATTGTTTTATAGTATTTGTATGGAGAATGAATGATACTTTTGAAGTATAAACTTATTTTCCATTCCCTAGATTATAGTGTTTCTTGATTCTGACTCTTCCTTTGTGGTTGGGGTTTGTTTTTTTTTTTTCTTGAGACTTTCTCTGCCTGTCCTGAAAGTTACCTTGTAGACCAGGTTGGCCTCAAACTCAGAGGCCTCTGTCTCCTGAGTGCTGGGATTAAAAGCATGTGTTACCACTGCTAGGCTTTGGACCTGCTTATATTTTTGCTAATTCCCTCTAGAATTTCTGGGGAAAATTGTTTGAAGTAGATTTTTAGGATTAAGCTATGCTTAATTTTTAGTGTATGTTATATATTTTTTAAATTAAAGAGTAGTTCATGAGAAAAAAATGCAATATAGAAAATATACTTATTTTTATTTCTTTTTATAGGTTGATCTCTATGTTTGTATGTTTTGTGGCCGGGGAAACAATGAGGATAAATTGCTTTTGTGTGATGGATGTGATGACAGCTATCATACGTTTTGTCTACTTCCGCCACTACCTGATGTGCCCAAAGGAGACTGGAGGTGTCCTAAATGTGTTGCTGAGGTACAAACTTAACATTATAGATCCATTTAAAACTAAAGATAGAACACAAAACAAAACAAAAAACTAAAGATAGTAATCCATGCATGTAATATAAAGATATTCCCAAAAGCTTATCCTAGTCTCTTGTTTATTATTGTTGAAAAATCTCCAGGATTTTTTAAAGAGCTATTTTGAATGAATGAATAACAACTGTATTTGCGACAGCTTGTCTTAATTTTTTTTCCTTATGTGACTATTGGTTGGATAATTTTTTTGTTTTAGTTATGTAAGATTTTTAAATTGTAAATTATTTCACTATAAATGGTAACAGTTAAAATGTGAATAGAACTTAAGCAGGAATAAAAAGGAGATAGCGATGGCTCATCACTTATGAGTATTTACTGCTTTTCCTGAGGACTCAGGTTTGATTCTCAAAACCTACATAGTAGCTCACAACCATTGTAATTTTAATTACAGAGAATCCTACACCTGAAGGCTTAAGTCACAAACGATCTCACACCAGTTTGGAATTATGATTAATAGGATGGTTGTTTATTTAAATATATATTTATTATGTATACAATATTCGGTTGTTTATTTAAATATATATTTATTATGTATACAATATTCTGTCTCTGTGTATGCCTGCAGGCCAGAAGAGGGCACCAGACCTCATTACAGATGGTTGTGAGCCACCATGTGGTTGCTGGGAATTGAACTCAGGACTTTTGGAAGAGCAGGCAATGCTCTTAACCTCTGAGCCATCTCTCCAGCACCCATGGTTGTTTATTTAAAGGGGAAAAACTTACAGATCACCCTCTCAGACAACAGCTCTCTGTAAAATCAGGAAAGGAGTCTAGGAGCCTGAAGAGGAGCCGGAAGCAAGAGAGCGAGCTACTTTTTTTAGAAAGAGAAACCACGCCCCATTGGGCTGGTATTTCAGCGGCTATTGGCTGAAGGAGCGGAAAGAGTTCGCGCAACAAACACCGTTTCTGTTGTTCTTGGGCATGAGGCATACACATAGTATATAGACATTTATGTAGACAAAAATATCCATGTACATAAAACTTTAAAAATTAAATTACAGAGAACCAAAGCCCTTAGTTTACTTGAAGTTATTCACCTTTTAGACATATGGTATTTATTTCCTAGATTTGAAACAGGGATTGGCATTATATTTAAGTAGTCCCTGCTGTAGTAACCACTTTCAGAAAATAACCATGCTGGCCTGGAACTTAGAGATCCACCTTCCTCTGCTTCCTGAGTGCTGGGATTAAAGGTGTGCACCAACACCATCTTGCTCAAAATCAATTCTTAAAATCAAAAACTAGCAAATACTTACAAAGTGATTATCAAATCTTTGTGTATTTGTTAACAAAACCACAAATATGAAACATCAAATTACTGAAGTAAGTAAGACTCATCTTCTGTGATATGTATGTAATCTTATACACAAAGCTTTCTATATTTGCAAAGTGATATTTTATACACAAAGCTTTGTGTATATCTATAAAATAGCATTTGGTATAACAATTTTTTTCTTTCAATTTTATTTATGTGCATAGTGTTTTGCCATGGGTTTAGGGTCCCCTGGAACTGGAGTTACAGACAGTGCAAGCTGCCACATGGTTGCTAGGAACTGAACCCAGGTTCTCCAGTAATCAGTGCTCTTAACCGCCGAGCCATCTCTTCAGCCCCCATTGTTTGTTTTTTAAGAGAAGGACTTATGCTGTGTCTCAGTTTGGCTGTGACTACTACAGTGGAATCCTCTTCAGTCAGCCTCCCTATTTATATTTCTAGAATAAAAATTAAGATAAGTTATAGATGTTTTAATTTTTTTGTGTGTAGGTATTTTGCCTGCACTTACATCTTTGTACCACGTGCATGCCTGGTATCTGTGGATGCCAGAAGAGGGCATCATCTCCAGTGTTAGTTACTTTTCTATTCCTGTGGTGAAACATCATGACAAAGGAAGTTTGCAAAAGAAAGTTTACTTAGACTATTGTTCCAATGGATAAGAGTCTGTCATGGCAGAGAAATATGCAGCAAAGCAGCAGGCATGGCTATAGGAGTAGAATGCTGAATATTCACACATTGAACCACAAACTTCAAGAAATGATAATGAAGTAAATGACACAAGTGTTTAAACTCTAAAAGCCTGCCTCCAGTGAAAGAAAGTCATACTTCCTAAGCGTCCCCAAACCGTCCTACCAACTGGGGACCAAGCATTTAATTGCCTGAGATTTTGGGAAATGTTTCTCACTCAGACCATCACAGATCTTCTGAACTGGACTTAGAGATGATTGTGAGGTCCCTTGTGGGTTTTGAGAAATAAGTCCAGGTCTTCTGGAAGAGCAACTAGTACTCTTTTTTTCTTTTTTAAAGATTTATTTTTGTGTATACAGTGCTCTACGTGCATGTGTGCCTGCAGGCCAGAAGAGGGCATCAGATCTCATGTGGTTGCTGGGAATTGAACTCAGGATCTCTGGAAAAGCAGCCAGTGCTCTTAACTGCTGAGCCATCTCTCTAGGTTCAAACAGCTGGTACTCTTAACTCCATGGATTTTTTTTTTTAAAATTAAAGCTACAGTTAGACATGAAACTCTAAAATTTGAGATTTATACATCCATTATAAATAAATGGATGTTGTTTTTTTAGCTTGTGGAAATTTGACTTGATTGTACTTTTATTTTTAAATCTTTGTTTTTCCTTTACTCTGTCTCCTTCCTTCTCTTTCTTTTTCCTTGACAAGGTCTTCCAGATAGTCCTCATTGACCTGGAACTTATGATCCTCTTGCTCCTCCTGCCTGAGTGCTGGAATTACAGACATGCTCCATCATGTCTGGCCTTACTGAAAGATAATAATGTTGTTAGGAAATGCCTTGTCTGTCTGTCTGTCTGTCTGTCTGTATGTATTGGTTTTTCGAGACAGGGTTTCTCTGAGTTGCTTTGGAGCCTGTCGTGAAACTAGCTCTTGTAGACCAGGCTGGCCTTGAACTCACAGAGGTCAGTCTCTGCCTCCTGAGCACTGGGATTAAAGGCATGCATCACCACCACCCAGTTTGTATTTATTTTAACAAAATGTCATGATAGGTCTCTGAAGAGAAGGAATGTTTGCAATACCTAGATACAGTGAGAAGTTTTAGTTACTCATTGTTACTAGAAGACTTACTTGAATTTCTGGTGCCTGTAGTGTGAAGAAACCATAGCCTAACAGTTCAGTGGATGTCCTACTACACAAGCCTTTCTTTCCTCTGTATTTGTTGACTTTAGGAATGCTAAGAACATCAGCATTCTTATGTTTGATTCCAAGTTAGTATTCCCAAGGATTTGTCTAGGAGGCAAAGCATAATCCTAGCTCCAGGACCTAACGCTGTCTCAATATCTTGGAAGAGTGAACATGCAGTTGAGAGGCAAGTTTCAAGAAACTGATGTGTTGCAAATAACTAATACTTGTTTTGTTGTGTAAGGGTGATTAGATTTGTTTCAACTAGAGAAATGATCAAGAAAAGCCATATTTGTGACATTTATTTATTGTATTACTTGATATTGAACCCAGAACCTGAGAACATTATACCACTGAGCTAACATCCATATCTCTTGTTGCTATTTGAGGGTTTTAATGCTTTCTTTTTCAATTTCAGTAAGTTTACCTCAGATATCCTTTTCCCCCCCAGGAATGTAACAAACCTCGAGAAGCCTTTGGATTTGAGCAAGCTGTAAGAGAATATACACTTCAAAGCTTTGGCGAGATGGCGGATAATTTTAAATCTGATTATTTCAATATGCCAGTCCATGTGAGTAGCCGTCATTTACATTGACTTAGAGAGAAACAAAGATTTTGTTTTTTCCTGTTAGGTTTTGTAGAAATTAGGAACAATATAAAAATGTTTAGAGAACACCAAATCTTAAAATTAGGGACCTGATAATCTGTTCTGTTAATTTTACTCTCTTTTGCTTGGTTTGGATTTTTTGTTGGTTTTAAGATGGAGGGTCTCACTATGTAGCCCTGACTGACCTGGAACTTACTTAGATCAGGCTGGCCTGGAATTTATGGAGATCCACCTGCCTTTGCCTCCTGGTGCTGGGATTAAAGGTGTTTCCACCACAACCGGTATGAAAAGCATCTTTTTTTTTAAAGATTTATTTATTTATTATGTAGAGAGTGTTCTGCCTATGTACACCTGCACACCAGAAGAAGGCACCAGACCTCATTACAGATGGTTATGAGCCACCATGTGGTTGCTGGGAATTGAACTCAGGACCTCTGGAAGAGCAGTCAGTGCTCTTAACCACTGAGCTATCTCTCCAGCCCCCATGAAAAGCATCTTGATGTTTAAATTTTAGTTATCTTTAGTTATTTTAAGCTTTTTCCTTTTCTCAGTGGAGAAATATGGGAATTAATTCTGCTCTGGGAAATGTGGTGATTTGTTTGCTTTTATCATGTTTTTTGTTCAGTTGGACTGTATATTATGTTTTAAGGGATTATAGTTACAATGAATTAATTATCCCCTATGTTTTTTTTTAATAGATGGTTCCTACAGAACTAGTAGAAAAGGAATTCTGGCGGCTAGTGAGTAGTATTGAAGAAGATGTTATTGTAGAGTATGGAGCTGATATCTCTTCAAAAGATTTTGGAAGTGGATTTCCTGTAAAGGATGGTCAGAGAAAGATGTTGCCAGAAGAAGAGGTGTGGATACTGTTCTGTAACTTCTTACTCTAACGCTGATGTTGCATTTTCATAGAAAGCATTCTTTCTCTAATTTTGAGGGACCATACCAGTTTAAAATATGATATATGTAGGATTTAGACAACACAATCTTGTAATTTTATAAACAATGATTTTGAACTGACCATGAATGTACATGCCTATAATCCCAGTACTGTGGAAACTGAGGTAGTAGAGTAGTGAGTAGTTAAGTTTGAGCTACATGTATACTGAGACTGTCATAAACAAAGCAGATTCAAAATATTTTTGAAAAATTATTTTATCTCTAAATTTTAAAGCTAATTTAGGTAAAATTTTAATCTAGTTTGAAAATTGTTTGGTGGGGGTGGGTTTCGAGACAGGGTTTTTCTGTAGTATCTGAGCCTACTCCAACAAAGTCAGCCCAGGGTATCTGGAAAGGAGGTGCTGAGGCTAAAGAAATATTAGATAGAAAGAAGTTGAGGCAGAAAACACAGGATAGATTTGGGGCACTTACTCTAGACAGCCATGTGTTTATTTCAAAACCTACTTATATACAAAAGTAGAACAAAGCACAACATAGTCAGTATCTAACCACAGGACCATTCCTGTCCTTGAGTATGCAGCTTCTTCTTTCTGAATGTGCCCTAAGCTTTTGGATAGAGTATTCTTTTTTCATGGGCAAAATGCTCTTTCCCATGGGCTTAATCAAAACTTTCTCACAGCCCTCAAGGATACTGGAGCAAGCAGAGCAGGCAAACAAGTTCACATGACTTCACAGCCATAACTGACTCTAGATGGAAACTTAGTCACTCGTGGGCTACTACAGTATAGCTTTGGAGCCTGTACTGGAATTCGCTCTGTAGAACAGGCTGGCCTCGAACTCACAGAGATCCAGCTGCTTCTCTCTCCCCGGTGCTGGGATTAAAAGCATGCACTACCACCACCCAGTGAAAGTTGTTTTTAAAAAATGGTTACACTCAGGAAGCAGAGTTAGACAGATCTTTCTGAGGACAACCTTGTCTACATAGTGAGTTCCAGGAAAAACAAAATAAAAAACATTTTCGTTTTGTATTTGTGTGTACACCACATGCTGGAGGATGGTGTAGGGTAGTCGAAAGACAGTTTATGAGAGTCACTTCTCTCCTTCGGTAGAGTGAATTTCAAGGATCTAATTCAGGTTGTCAGGGTTAGCAGCAGGTACCTCCACACAATCATCTCACTGGCCCTACTTTGAAGTTTTTGCCTAGCTCTTTCTGTTCCACAATTTAGAAAGTAGACTAGAGAGATGGCTCAGTGGTTAAGAACGCTTGCTTGTCAACATGAGGGACTGTATTAAAGGATCACAGCATTAGAAAGGGTGAGAACCCCTGCTCTAGATCCTCTTGCTTCCTTCTATCTCAAGTGATGTGATTACATCATTACTTTATGTGATGCACACAATGTCTTTTTCTTTCACAGAATGGTAAGTGGGGAAAAAAATCATTTTTTTTATGCTAAGGATGGAACCCAGAGTCTTGTGTATACTAAGTATTTGTTTAAACCACTAAATAATGCCTCTAGTCCCTTATTCAAGTTTTATATATCCTTAAAAACTCAGTTCCAGTCTTTACTTTTCCATGAGTTTTTCCTGTACCTCAAACCCATGTTTATTACTCTTCATTGACTCCTGAAGATAAAATATTGTAACTTTTTGTAGACCTTTCTCTTCAGCTAGGTTTGTTATTTTTTTTCTTTTGTCTCATTAACTGGCTAGTTAACCATAGAAACGTAGTGAATAGTGTCCCTTTCCAATTTCTTTTTCTGTTTGTTTTGTTTTTATTTGTTTGTTTTTCAAGACAGGTTTCTCTGAGTAGCCCTGGTCATCCTGGAACCCTCTCTGTAGACCAAACTTTCCTCAGAGATTCACTTACCTCTGCCTCCCAACTGCTGGGATTAAAGGAATTAGCCAGGGCCTGGAAAGATGGCCCAGCGGTTAAGAGACTGGCTGTTCTTCCAGGGGATGTGGGTTCAATTCCTAGCACCCATTTGGCAGCTCACACCTGTCTGTAATTCATTCAGTTCCAGGGGATCCAACATTTTTATACAGACACGCACATGTAGGCAAACAAACACCAATACAAGTAAATCATTTAAAAACAAAAGGCATACACCACCACACCTGGCCACCAATCTCCTTTTTCTTTCATTTTGTATTTTATTTTTTATTCTTAGCATATTAAAAATTTTATTCCAGGGCTGGAAAAATGTCTTACTCTTTCTTGCCCTTCTCACCATTTTGTAGTTCCTCAACCTCAGGATCCCTCCTGCTTCTGGTGTGTGGGTGTTACTGTCCATTTTCATGGATATTTCTCAAAGAGATTTCTTCTTAATTAAATGTATGTAGGACTTTGATATTCTATCCCCTTTGATTCTTAATTTTCATTTTAAATTATATTTGGAGCCAGAGTCTAAGTATTCCTGGGTGACTTAAAACACACCATATAGATATGATTAGTTAATCATCCTGCCTGTGCTGTTTGCTGGAATTATAGGCATGTACTGCTGCACATACTGGTTTCTGTTCTTTATGGTGTTTTATATATAACTTCTTGATATCTGTCTTGCTATTGACAAGTTTTCTGATGGATAATTTACCCTCTTAGTTTATGGGTTTGTGATTTTTTAAATTTTTTGGTTTGGCTTTGAACTTGTGATTCTCTTGCCTCGCCTCAGCTTCCTAAGTGCTGGAATTACAGGCATGCCATTTCACTCAAGAGTTTTTTATTTTATCTTTTTTTTTTTTTTTTTTTTTTTTTTTTAAGGCAGATCTCTATATAGCTTTGGATGGTCTAGGTCTCCCTGAACTGACTAGGCTTGCACTCACAAAGATTTGCCTGCCTCTGCCTCCCAAGTACTAGGATTAAAGGTGTGCACCACCAATACCTGACTGATAATATCTTTTATATTTGTATTTGCTTCCTTTCTGGCTCTGAAAACTGGGAATTTTCATGTTTTTCAAGTTCATCTATGAAATAAGTTTCTATTGTGTGTTTTTGTTTTTTATTTTATTTTTTTATATATTGGTGTTTTATCTGCATTCATGTCTGTGTGAGGGTGTTGGATCCCCTGGAACTGGAGTTGCAGACTGCTGTGAACCGCCTTGTGGGTGCCGGGAATTGAACCCTATCCTCTGGAGCAGCTGGTATACTTAACTGCTGAGCTATTGCTCCAGTCCCATAAGTTTCTTTGTTAATCTTAAATTTTATCCAGTTTTTCCTGATGTATTTCTGGTGAAGGAAGGTGGTATAATGACTTTCTGCATTATTATAACTTAACATATTGCTAAAAATTCAGGGTTATATATTCTGTCTGCACTGTCTAGCACTGTGATCTATATACTGCAATTATTCTGGGAAGTTGTGCTGCTGGGTATACAGTGGAAATAGACAAGCAATCTGCTCACATGGAATGCACTGTTTTACTAGAACTTTGTTCATGTTTCAGACTAAACTAGAAATATGTAAAATAAAGGGAAATGTCAGTAGAACCTAAAAAAGTTTGTGTAGATATTTAGATACCAACTATTAAATTAGTTTTAGGTACATTAGTTAGATTAATAGATGAGTTGTAGATTTGCTGTGGGTTACAAAGAGCAGATTGTATGCACTGGGTAATAGTATGTATATAATGAAATATTTGCCTTTTTAGAAATATTCTCATTTAGCAGACTGGGTGTGATGATGCACACCTTTAATCCCAGCACTCAGGAGGCAGAGTCAGGCAGATTTCAGTAAGTTGGAGGCCAGCCTGATGTAGAAAGCAAGTTCCAGGACAGGCTTCAAAGCTACACAGAGAAACCCTGTCTTGAAAAATCAAAACAAAAAAAAATTTTGTTTAGCATTTGTAAACTCTTGATTTTTTCATTTAACTTTGTTTTTTTCCTTTTATAGGAGTATGCACTTTCTGGTTGGAATTTGAATAACATGCCTGTTCTGGAGCAATCTGTTCTTGCACATATTAATGTGGACATTTCTGGTATGAAGGTGCCATGGCTGTATGTGGGGATGTGTTTTTCTTCTTTTTGCTGGCATATTGAAGATCACTGGAGCTATTCCATTAACTACTTGCATTGGTATGTCCCATCGTATTGTGCCATATGCACTTCGTGACTGTTTTGGGAGGCAGGGTTGGTATTAGAAATTAAATCCAGGGACTCATGTGCCAAGTACTTGATCTACCATCCGTCTTTTTGTCTGTCTGTCTGTCTGTCTGTCTGCTCAGCCCTGATTTTTGTTGTTGTTGTTGTTTAATTTTTAATTTTTAGTTAAGCTGGTCTCAGATTTAGGTGTAGCTCAACTTTGAGCTTCTGGATTTCCTGATTGTGCGAGTTCCAGAGTGCTAGAATTTTAGGAATGTTTCACCACACTATGCCTGGTATTTTATTTTATTTTATTTTATTTTATTTGTTTGTTTATTTATTTATTATGTATACAATATTCTGACTGCATGAATGCCTGCAGGCCAGAAGAGGGCACCAGACCTCATTTACAGATGGTTGTGAGCCACCATGTGGTTGCTGGGAATTGAACTCAAGACCTTTGGAAGAGCAGACAATGCTCTTAACCACTGAGCCATCTCTCCAGCCCTGGTATTTTATTTTTAAGATGTAATAATATTCGCTGCTATAGTAGAGAGAACTGGTTTCAAAAGTGTTTTTTACTTAAAAGAAAGATAGTGTATTAAGGAGAGGAGGGGAGTTGTCTTCGACCATCTTCTCTTTGAAAGAATGTGTAATTACCCAAGCCTAGAGTGGGAATTTTAGATTTTTTTTTTTGAGATGTTATTTGTTATTTTTTATTTTGTGTGTATAGGTGTTTCACCTACATGTGTGTCTATGTACTCATGTGTGTGCAGTGCCACAGAGACCAGAAGAGGGCACTGGATCTTCTGGAACCAGAGTTTAGATAGTTCTGAGGTGCAGTGTTGGTTCAGAGAACTTAACTCAGATACTCTGAAAGAGCAGCCAGTACTCTAACTACTGAGCCATCTTTCTAGCCCCAAGTTTTAAATTAAATGATGCTTGTGTACTATATGAGAAAATAATTAATGATGATTTTTATTTTGCATGTTAGGGATTAAAAGGCCTTGTTCACGGTAGTATTGAAGTTCTGAGGTGTATCCCCCCAAATTTTGATGTACATATTTTTAATTATATTTTATGTGTGTATATGTACCTGTGTCTGAGTGCACGTCTGTGTACCACGTGTGTTTTAAGCCTGTGGAGGTCAAAAGAGTGCATTATATCACCTGGAACTAGAGTTTTAGGTAGTTGAGAGCTTCCCTGTGGGTGCTTGGAACTGAATCTGGGTCCTCTAAAAGAGCAGTAAGTAATTTTAGCCACTCAGCTATCTCCATTCCTCCAGTTTTAATATTTCTTGACAGGCAAAATGGAATATTTAATCTTATAGTTGAAAGATTTGATTTGGTATTTGGAACTTGAAACATTTTTCATTTTAGTAACATTTCCTCTAAAAATGCCTAAGATGTAATATGCAGTAAATAAATTCATTTGCTGATTTATTATCTTTTTTTTTGTCTCTCAAAGATTTTCACTCAGTTCTTTAACTTGCTGCCTTTTTTGTCTTTTGCATATGTATGTGTCTTCATTTTTAATACTAGTAAGAGTAAGTGAAATTGGAAATTACTACCTCGGTTGGAGTATCCACATTTCAAATGTTTTATGGTCATATATGATTAGGAGCTGTTTGATTTACCAGCACAAACAAAATGTATTTTTAAGATGCTACTTTTTTAAGATTTATTCTATTTATGTGTATGTATATGATAGTACTCGAGTGTGCGTGCGTGCGTGCGTGCGTGCGTGCGTGTGTGTGTGTGTGTGTGTGTATACCACATGAGTAAAGGTGCTTGTGGAGGCCAAAAGAGGGCCTTAGATCTCCTGGAACTGGAATTACTGTGTTGTGAACTGTCCTGTGTAGGTGCCAGGAACTGACCCTGGGTATTCTTGCAGGAGCAGCAAATGCTCTCTCTCAACTGCTCAACAATCTCTCTAGTCTCCAGCCTCAAACATTCTTATCATTACAGTAAATCCTATAGGGAATAGCTCTTATCTTAAAATCTTCTGAATTATGAGAATTAGGAAATATAGCCATTTTGAGATTATAGCCTGATTAATTAAATCCATTTTTGTCTTAGTGTTTCTTTTGCTGTAATAAAACACCATGATTTAAAGCAACTTGGGGAGGAAAGGATTTATTTCATCCTACATCTTGTAGTTGGCCATCTAAGGAAGTCAGGGCAGAAATCTAGAGGCAGCAACTTATTCAGAGGTCATAGAGAAGTAGTCCTTACTGGCTTCCTCCACGTGGCTACTCAGCCTGCTGTTTTACAGTATCTAGGACTGCCGGCCTACGCCCTTCTACATTAGTCATCAGTCATGAATATTACCACAGGCTTGCCCACTCGTCAGTCTGGTGGGGTCATTTTCCCAATATAGGTTTCCCCTTCCAAAATAACTTGTGTCATGTTTATCTAAAACTAGTCACCACTACTTCCTAAGTTTATAACTTTTTAGTATTCAGAATGAACTTTAATAGATAATGATGCTGGGATTTTATCTTTTTGTTACCAACTATATTTAAAGTTTGAGCAATTTGTAGTATTAGCTTATTTATATGAATAGGAAAATTGAACTTAAGCTATTTATGTGTATTTTTAACTTTTTGCTTTAACCATGGTGATGGTAATTGGAAAGACTCATGTTCTTGGAATCAAGGCAGCGAGTCTATATCCTTTTGAACAGTGATTTCCATGTAATATAGTTTCTGTTCAAAAGGTACTTTTACTAATTAATTTCCTATTCATGTACTTTGGGTTATTTTCCCAATGGCAGTGAGTGTGTATCTTATTTTTCCATATATTCTTGCCTTATTTCCTGTTATTAATAGTAGCATATATTTATGGGATGGTTGCCAGGATTCTGGTCATATAACCTATGGCCAGGAATATGGCAATGTTAATTATAACTTAGTGGATTTGAATGAAAGACCCTGGCTTCAGTGGTACCATGTTCTGCTTAGCTAAACAGTTATTTCTTTTGTTAGGGGCGAGCCAAAGACATGGTATGGTGTACCATCTCATGCTGCAGAACAACTGGAGGAGGTGATGAGGGAGCTGGCCCCTGAGTTATTTGAATCACAGCCTGATCTCCTACATCAGTTAGTAACCATCATGAACCCAAATGTGCTCATGGAGCATGGTGTGCCAGTGAGTCTTTTTGTGTCTTCCTTCAGCATTTTCAAAGATTTTCTAGCTTTCAATTAGATATAATCACAAGGGTTTTTTTTGTTTTGTTTTGTTTTGATTTGGGGAGCGGGGTTATAACTATATGTGAAGGGCCCTGTAGTATAGCCAAATTAGAATTTATACCCTGGATAGAACTTCAGTCTGATTAAGAAAGGATGCTTTAAAGTATGAGTCGTTTATTATGTTTTACTACTACTTCTGTTTTTTAATTAAAACTGTTCTGTTCTTTGTTCTTTTTAGACTTTTGTTGTTTCTTTTTTGTTTTTGGTTTTGGATTTTGTTTTTTAGGTAATTACTTGGTGTCTGTGTTGTATAGGCCAGGCTGTACACCTGTGCTCTGACACCGCCTTCTGCCTCCCAAGTGCTGGCATTAAAAGTATATGCCCATGCCCAACTCTTTTTCACTTTAAGAATAGTTTTTAAGAATATCTTGTATGGTCATTTTCATTCAATTTAAGATACATTTTTGTTTTCATTAAGATGTTCAATTTTCACACACTTTTTTTTGAGACAGGGTTTCTCCGTTTCACACATAAAATATATTTAAATGTATATTTTCCAGATATTTGGGTTTTAAAAAAATTTAAGATTTATTTATTTTATGTGTATGAATGTTTTCCCTGCAAGTATGTATGTGTACCATGTATATGCCGGGTGCCTGAGGAAGTCAGAAGAGGGATTTGAATCACTTGGAACTGATGAAGATGGTTGTGAATCACCAATGTGGGTGGTGGAAACTGACCTGGGTCCTCTGTGAGAGTAGTAAGTGCTCTTAATGGCTGAGTCATCTCTACAGCCCTTGGGAATTTTTTTAAGGTTTATTTTATTTTATGTATATAAGTGTTTTGTTTGCCTGTATGTGAATGTGCTATCCGTATTCCTGGTGCCTTCAGAGGACAAAGAGGACACTGGAATAGGCATTTATAGTTTGTTGTCAGCTGCCATGTGGGTGTTGTAAAGTGACCTGGCCTCTGAAGGAGCAGTGAGTGCTCCTAACTGCGGAGCCATCTCTCCAGCAGCCTTTTAAAACTTTTTGTTGTTTTTAATTGCTTTTTTCCTTTTTTTAAAAAAATTTTTTTTGTGCTTTTGTTAATGAGCCTATCCTTTAAGAGCTGAGCCATCTCTCCAGCCCTGTTGTGCCATGGTGAGAACAACTTGTAGGAGTCAGTTCTCCAGTTCTACCGTGTGAGTCCTGGAGACTGAGTTCAGGTCATCAGGCACGGTAACAAGGCCTTATACCTGCTGAACTGTCTCAGTAACTCCCAGATCTCATGTTCTGTATTCTCCCTTCTTTACTAGAATAATCAAGTTCTTTAAAGTGATAACCGTTTTAGTTTTCATTCTATTGCTGTAATTAAAAGCACTGATCAATATAACTTAAGGGTTTCTCTCAGCATAAAATCCCAGATCATAGAGTTCCTCATTGAGGAAAATCAAGGTAGGAAATTGAAGACAGGGCCTGCATGGCTGTTCCAACACAGCATTACCTCTGGTCAAGGAAATCAAAGCAAAAAAAATACTACAAAAACCATGTGAGATAACTGTTGCTGGCTAAGAAGGCTGATATTTAGCTATCTTTTTTTATATAACCCAGGACCATCTTCCCAGGGAACGGTACCATCACATGATGGGAGCTGGGTAGTGCACTGGCCATCCTAAATTAATCAAGACTGCCCTCTTTCATAGGCCAGTCTAATCAAGGAAATTCTTCAGTTAACACACTCTTCATGTGACTCTGCTGTGACAAGTTAACAGTTAAAGCTAACTAGGAAAGGGTTCCTTTTCTTCTTTTCTCTCTCTTTTTTTAAGCTGGACATGGTAATATACACCAACCAGTCGGGGTGTCCATACTCAGAAGATTTCAGGTTTTATGTTTTATTTTGTTTTAACTTTTCTATTTATTTTTGTTGGAGAAACGGTTTTACTATATAGTTCTGGCTGGCCTGGAACTTAGTATATTGACAGTATGGTCTCAACCATACTGTCTGCTCCAGCTTTCTAAGTGCTGGGATCAAAGACATATGCCATCACATTTTGTTTTTATTTTTTGTTTTGTTTTATTGTTTTGTTTTGTTTTTTGGTTTCTCGAGACAGGGTTTCTCTATAGTGTTGGAGCCTGTCCTGGCACTAGCTCTTGTGGACCAGGCTGGCCTCGAACTCCTGCCTCTGCCTCTGCTGGGATTAAAGGCATGCGCCACCACTGCAGTGGTATTAATGTTATAAACCTACTTAAAACAGCTATTTCCACTGTCTTGAAATATCTTTCATATTTACAAATTAATTCTGTCTGAATTAAAAATTAAAATATATCAGTTGTTTACACTGTTAGAATATAATTTTGAAGGTTCTAATTAAACTGGTATTAAATTGTTCATGGTGGTTCACACCTTTAATCTTAGCAGTTGGAGGCAGAGACAGGTGGATCCCTGAGTTCCTGGCCAGCCTGTTCTACAAATAAAATACCATGAAAGCCAGTGCTATAACACAGAGAAACCCTGTCTCGAAAAACCTAAATAAACAAAATGAAAAGGTAAACTGGTATTAAAATTGATTAAGCAATACTCATACCATTAGCATAAAACAAAGTAACATTTGGGAAGATTGGTTGGGGGTATCTCATGACATTAACTGATAGATTTAGTTCTAAAAATTATGCAATGATTGTGGGAAGTTTAATCTTTTATTTCCTATTTACAACACAGGACCAAAAAACAATTTTTATAGTTTTTAAAGAAAAAATTTTTTTAAACGGGATCTTATTTGGCCCAAGCTTGTAGCAATGAATGATCTTGATCCTGTTCCTCCTGTTTCTACCTTCCAAGTGCTAGGATTATAGACATTCACCATTAAGTGTAAGAATTTTAGTTTAGGAAGCCAGGCGGTGGTGGTACATGCCTTTAATCTCAGCACTTGGGAGGCAGAGGCAGGCGGATCTCTGTGAGTTTGAGACCAACCTGGTCTACAAGAGTTAGTTCCAGGACAGGCTCCAAAGCTACAGAGGAACCCTGTCTCGAAAAACAAACAAACAAAAAACCAAAACAAAACAAAAAAGATTTTTAGCTTAGGAAGAGTGTACCGTTTTCTGTTTGACAAATTCTTTTGACTGTAATTCTTATCATATAATGTTAATCTAAACAATTCTAGCCTTTTGTTTTAAGACTGGGTTTCTGTGTCACCCTGGCCTTCCTGGAACTAGGTCTGTAGACCAGGCTGGACTCAGAATCACAAAGATCCTCCTGCCTCTACCTGCTGTAATTAAAGGCATGCGCCACCACTGCCTGGCAATTTTAGCTATTTAAAATCCTATAATTATTTCTGATATGTATAATATTATTTTCAATTTTAGAAAATATTTTTGAAATTATCTGAGTAGACCTGTCTTTTTTTTTTCTTTAATCCCTGTTCCTAATTTGCATTCAGGTGTACAGGACTAATCAGTGTGCTGGAGAGTTCGTTGTGACGTTTCCTCGTGCCTATCACTCTGGATTTAATCAGGGATACAACTTTGCTGAAGCTGTGAACTTCTGTACTGCTGACTGGGTCTGTTCTATAGCACGTGGCTGTTGTACGTCTACTAACACCCCTATAAAATGCAGTATTTTACCTAGCTGGGTTTTGGGTAGGGCCCATGAATATTTTAGTGTTTATTGGAGTAGCTATTGTAATTTAGCATTTTCATTGCATTGCATATTTATTATTTTCCCTGATATGTTGTAACTAATGGGTAGTTATTTGTCTTTTCCTGAGGGAATACATGTTTCCTCTAGCCTTCATTTTCTCTGAGCATTTTTGAATCTTAAAATACATAAATAAATAATGCAGCAATTGCTATATCATAGTGCAATTAGTTGTGGCTGCATCATGTTGATTGAGAAAAGACTGCCAAAGATTGAATTAATACTTAATACATACTGCCTTTATTTTTTTTCCCCAGTGATGCTGAGTTCATTAGCCTTTTAACATTTTTGTTGGGGGAATCCCTTAGTAACACTAATCTTACATTTTCTGTGGGTAACTGTTATTTGTTACTACATTTTATGGTTAATCACATAGAGGAAATACAGTAATACAGCAAGTAGTATTTTGTGTTTTGATATGTAGACTTGCTGTGTTGCCTATCCTGCCTTTGAAGTTCTGGGTTCTCTGAGCTGTCTTGTTTTGTTCCAGTATTTAAAATTTCTTCCTTATTTGGCAATGGAATCATATAATACAATGCAATTAAGACTCAGTTAAGGGTTTGCTTTGGGCCTGAGCTCTTTCAAAAAATAGCTAATACTGTGATTTACACGATACTGGACAGGTATAGGGTAGGATGCACCTAAGAGTTGAAGATGATTCCCCCCCCCCCTTTTTTTTTGTTTTGTTTGGTTTTCTTTGTTTTTCGAGACAGGGTTTTTCTCTGTAACTATCTAGCTCTTGTAGACCAGGCTGGCCTCAAGCTTACAGAAAGTCGCATGCCTCTGCCTCCTTAATTATAACATGTGGGAAAGGAAAGTCGATACTGCAACTTAATAAAAGTTAGCCTTAGAGACAAAGCTGTTGTTAAATTTCCATTTGTATCATAAACTTCACCTTAGTATCAACTCTCAACTATAACATTTAACTTGTTTCAGGTTAGTAAGATAATCTATTAGTCTTTTGGTTCACAAGATGGAAGAAAGTTAGGCTTCTGGGCTGATGAGATAGTTCAGCAGGTCAGGGCACTTTGCTGCCAAGATTGATAACCTGAATTCAATCCCTGGGACTCACATGGAAGGAGAACCAACTCCTTCAGGTTGTCTTCTGACCTCCACAATGCTGGGGCACACATTAAATAAACGTAAAATAACAACAAAAAAACTAACAAAATCCAAAAATTTTAGGACCACTAAAATGAGAAGTTCCTCATGATCAAATATCAGTATTAGCTAGGTATAGTGGTGCACACTTTTAATGTCAGCACTCAGGAGTCAGAGGCAGGTGGATCTTTGACTGAGACCAGTATGGTATACATAGTGAGTTCCAGGACAGTTAGGACTACATAATAGGATTGTGCCTCAAATAGTAAATAGAGAAATAAATGAAGTTCATATTAGTGAGCATGGTAAAGACATTGAAATCATCTTCAGCCAGGTAATATTGGCACACACCTTTAATCCCAGCACTCGGGAGGCAGAGGCGGGTGGATCTCTGTGAGTTTAAGGCTAACCTGGTCTACAAGAGCTAGTTCCAGGACAGGCTCTAAAACTACAGCGAAACCCTGTCTAGAAAAAAAAAAAAAGTTTCTTTTTTTTGTTTTGTTTTGTTTTTTTTCTCAAGACAGAGTCTCACTATGTAGACCAGACTGACCTCAAACTCAGGGATTCACCTGCCTCTGTCCCTCCAGTGCTGGGATTATAGACATGCATTAGTAGACCCAGCCCTGTTCAGTTCCTTGGTATATACTATGAATTAGAAAATCTGCAGCTTAGGGCAGAAACTTAGCATCTCGGCTTATGGACATTGTTTGGGGAAAGATCTGTGAAATTTGGCTGGGTTACAGAGAATTACTACTTATGTTATGTTTTATGCTCATATAGGACATACTTTTTCTTCTTTATAATAAAAGTGAGTACCTGAAGATGAATAGAGGTCATGTGCTAGAATATATCATAAGAAATTTAATTTGGAAATGTGGTGTTTTCAGTTGCCCATTGGACGACAGTGTGTAAATCACTATCGACGGCTGAGGCGCCATTGTGTCTTTTCACACGAGGAACTAATTTTCAAGATGGCAGCCGATCCAGAATGCTTAGATGTAGGGCTGGCTGCCATGGTTTGCAAAGAGTTGACTCTCATGACTGAAGAAGAAACACGATTAAGGGAATCAGTTGTACAAATGGTGAGTATGAGTATGCTGAGTGCATTTCTTTCCTCTTTTAAATAGCTATTTTGTTTTTTTGTTCTTTTTATAAATTTTATATAAGCTGTATTTCTAGACCCCTGCTCCTCCCTCCATCTACTCCCATATCATCCCTCTGCCCGACACACACCTCAAATTCTTGGCCTCTTTTTTCTTTAATTATTATTGACACATATATATGAGTTAATTATATAAATATAACCTGAGTCCACTTAGAGTTGCTTACATGTGTGTTTTTAGAGATGACTGTTAGATAATCAATTAGAGGAGGGCTCATTGCTGGGAACACTGATTCTCTCTCTATAAGCTGTCATTAATTGCCTGTGTAGCTCTTCATCTGGGTTGGAAGCCGGGGTATTGTGAGATTTCCCCATCCACGTTGGCATGTCATCTGGTGGTATCGTTGCTCAGGTCTTGTTTAAGATATCGTTTTGTTGAAATTCCATGAGTGAACCTTTCCTGTCACTGATAGAAGGTATGTCTGGCAGACACACTGATCATCTGTCTTTCCTTGCCCCCCTTCCACGATGTTTCCTGGGTCTTGGGTGTGGGGTTTATATTGTAGATGAGTCAGTTAGGTCTGGGCAACCCACAATCAGCTGTTATCTCCGTTTTTAGATATGGGTTTTTGTAATGGTCTCTGCTACAAAAAGAAACGTTTTTGAGGAAATTAATCAGTGATTATAAAGCTAAGTATTTAGAATGCAGCTAGAAATTATCCTAGTTTAGGAAAGTAGTAGATTTTTCTCTAGGTAATGGACTGGGTTTACAGTACCAGACCTGAATTCCCTCCTATGGAGTGGGCCTGAAGTCCAGTTATTAGTTACTGCAATAATGGAAGTGCCACTATTCAACCTTTGTGATAGTTTGCTAATTTTGTCATTGCCATGCTTTGTAAGTGTCACACTGGGTTGGACTATTGATTGCTTTTCTCCTTTGGCAGCCTGCATAGTTCCTTCTGGTACTATGAAAGCTAGGCCTAGATTGAACTTGATTTCTGAGTCCTGTTTCCAAAGTGTTTGGTGTTTCATCAATAGGGACTTATCTTCAACTTCTGGAAGGCAACCAAGGGCAACATTAGCTTGACCAACAACTTGAAAGGGGGTTCTTTTTTTTTTTAATATTTATTTATTATGTATACAATATTCTGTCTGTGTGTATGCCTGCACGCCAGAAGAGGGCACCAGACCCCATTACAGATGGTTGTGAGCCACCATGTGGTTGCTGGGAATTGAACTCAGGACCTTTGGAAGAGCAGGAAATGCTCTTAACCTCTGAGCCATCTCTCCAGCCCCCAAGGGGGTTCTTTTTCATGTCTACTTTTGTTTGTTTGTTTGTTAGATTCCATGTGGCATTTAAGGGAAACATCATTAAACTTTATTTAAATTGTGTGTGTATATATGCATATATACTTAGATAAATAGTATGATTCTCTATGGCTTTTACAAATATCCTTAGTGTTATTTATCCCTCTTTATTCCTTTTCTTCAGTATTGTCTTGCCCCCGCCCCCAGTATTTTCCTATTTCCCCCTTCATAGCCCCTGTGTACTGCTGTTCTCTCTAGAGTTGCGGCCACACTACTACCACCCACTGTGATCCTCTTTCCTGGTTTCTGTGGTTTTTTCAGGTTAGATACATACATCTGAAGATTCAGAGCTAGGAGCCACAATAAGAACTTGGAGTGTTTGTCTTTCTGAGTTTGGATTTCCTCACTCAGTATAATGTTTTCTAGTTCTTTCCATTTACCTGAAAATGTCATGACTTCATTTTTCTTACAGCTGAATAGTATTCCATTGTCTATATGAAAAACATTTTCATTATCCATTTATCACTTGAAGGATATTTAGATTGTTGCCATTCACTACCTGTTTTGAATAGAGCAGCAGTGAACACAAATGAACAAGTATCTGTGGAAAAGAATGTCAAGTCCTTTGGGCATGTGCTATAAGTAGTGGTATAACTGGGCCATAATGAAGATTTATTTTCAGCTTTTTGAACATTCTCCAATAGATTTCCAGATTGGCTGAGCTGTTTACAGTCCCGCCAGCAGTGAGTTAAGGGGTCTCCTTTTCCCACATCTTTCTGTTTGTTGTCAGTTGTTTCATTTGTTTGTTTGTTTTCTTTCTGATGTGTACAAGTGTTTTGCCTGCATATATGTATGTGTGCCTTGGAGGGCAGAAGGTGTTAGAACTCTTGGAACCAGAGTTATAAATAGTTGTGAGTGATGTGAGTGATGGAAAATGAGACCACCTCTCTCGCCCCGGTTGTTTCTTGATCTTAGCCATTCTGATTTGAGATTTGGGGTGTGTGTGTGTGTGCACGCGCGCGCGCGTGTGTGTGTGTGTGTGTGTGTGTGTAACAATATTTTGCCTGTGCACTAAATTTGTGCCTCGTACACACAAAGGCCTAAAGAGGTTGTCAGTTGTCATAGAACTAAAGTTAAACACACTTGTGAGCCATGTGGATGGTAGGAAGTGAGCTTAGGTTCTTTGCAAGAACAGTAAGTGCTCTTGAAGAACCATCTCTTCAGCCCCATTTTCTTATTTTTTGAGACAGGTTCTTACTCTAGCTTAGGCTTGCTCTAGAGTGGACTATGAAGCAGTGGCGATCCTGGCAGTACTCTTGCCTTGGTCTGTCAAGTGCTCAGATTACAGATGTTAGCTTTCTGGCTCTGGTATTAATGAACTTTTACTTATTTTATACATAAATGTTTGTGAATGTAAGCTTCCATGTTGCATGTGGAAGTCAGAGGACAGCTCTCAGAAATTGGTTCTCTCCTGCTGCCTTGTGAAATCCAGATGTTGAGTTCAAGGAAATAGCCATCTAGTTGGCCCCCGAATATTAATTACTTTAAACAAGAAAATTAAATTCTGGGTTGAATATGAAAATGAAATTCTGGGTAAAAAAAAGAAATTCTGTTGTTTTTTTGTTTGTTTGGTTGGTTTTGGGTTTTTTTCATCCAAGTTGTGTGATTCTAGACTGTCAGATTGGACTAGTCTGTCTTTTTCCTCATCTCCTCAAATGCTAGTTATTTTCAGGGTTTGTTTAACTTTTGACCTTGTCTTAATTTTTTGTGCTATTTCTATTGATAGAATTTTAAATCCTTTTTCTTTTTCTTTTTTAAAGACAGGGTCTTACTATGTAGTCCTGGCAGCCCTGAAACCCATAGAGATCTCCCTATTTCTGTCTTCTGAATGCTGGGAATAAAGGAATGTGTCCCCATGCCTAATTTTTAATTCTTTTTAGGATATTCCTTTATGTTTCAGTTGAGACCTGATCTGATGATATAAATTATATTCCAGGGTGTCGTGATGTCAGAAGAAGAAGTTTTTGAACTTGTTCCTGATGATGAGCGACAGTGTTCAGCATGCAGAACCACATGTTTTCTCTCAGCTCTCACGTGCTCCTGTAATCCGGAGCGACTTGTATGTCTGTACCATCCAACTGATTTGTGCTCCTGCCCCATGCAGAACAAATGTCTTAGGTATTTAAAAGTTATTGCACATTATCCTTTTTTTTAATTTGTTTATTATGTATACAGTATTCTTCCTGCAGGCCTCATTACAGATGGCTGTGAGCCACCATGTGGTTGCTGGGAATTGAACTCAGGACCTTTGGAAGAGCAGGCAGTGCTCTTACCCGCTGAGCCATCTCTCCAGCCCCCCACATTATCCTTTTGTTTTGTTTTTTTCGAGACAGGGTTTCTCTGTGTAGCCTTGGATGTCTTGGAATTCAGTCTGTAGACTAGACTGGCCTCGAACACATAGAGATCTGTCTGCCTCTGCCTCCTAAGTGCTGGTATTAAAGTTGTGCACCACTACCTGGCAAGAAAACCACATCTTAATGTTATTCTTTATTTTCTTTCCTGTTCCTAAACAAATAACTTTTCCTTGACTATATACTTCTTAAATGAGGTACTAATTCTTTGAAATTAGCCCTAACCAGCCTAGCCATAATTAGTTTTTTGGCCAGTTAATGTCATGCATTTATTTCTTGCCTCTCTCTGCATTGAAACTGGTTTTCTTTGATTTTTTTCTCTTATTTCAGGTTCTATTTTAAGCTTTTGCTTCTGATTTAAAAATTTTTTTTTGTAGGTACCGCTACCCACTAGAAGACCTCCCTTCTCTACTTTGTGGCGTAAAAGTGAGGGCACAGTCCTATGACACTTGGGTCAGTCGTGTTACAGAAGCATTGTCAGCTAGCTTCAACCATAAGAAAGGTTAAGTTTCCTTCTTTGTTATGTAAAATTGTCACTTTAAACAAAACCTTTAATTGTATGTTTTTGTTTTCCATTAACAAATGGAATTCTAGCTTATAATTTCATAGTTGAATATACTGTTAATTTTCTCTTACCCGTGTACTTCCATGTAGTTATCCATGTATTAAGCAGACCTGATAAACTTATCTTCTGTGGTAAGATATCATGGTCATTTTTATGGCTGCAGGCCATGCCTAGTTTTTATAGTCTCTTGTGATTTGGAAGTGTGCTTTGTTTCCCTGTCTGTCCTCAGTTTCATAACCTTTCTTTCCTTGGTGTCATTGCTAAGATTACATGACTATGCCATCACACACAGAATCTCTTTTTAAATGAAAAGGCTGACATAATATGGGTCAGATAAGTTGTAGCAGTTATGTATTTTAGAGAGTCAGATTTAGTTCAGTAATACCAAAACATTTGATTTTTGATTGTTTTCAAGAGAGACAAAGAAGAGGGTAGGCAGAGAGGAAGGGAAGGGAATAGGGATGAAGGAGAGAGATCAAACATACTGAGTGAAGTCATCTATTTGGGATAAATATCTTGTTAGAAACTTATATTGGAGATTGTCAAAGCTTCATCATTTCTGCCAGAATATTAGTCACTCTTGAGTAAGCTTTGTGACTATTGTAGAATGTTCTTTTTTGTGTCTATCATTGTGTTTATCTTTACAGATTTGATTGAATTGAGAGTAATGTTGGAAGATGCCGAGGATAGGAAATACCCAGAGAACGATCTCTTTCGAAAGCTCAGGGATGCAGTGAAAGAAGCTGAGACTTGTGGTTCTGTGGCTCAGCTGCTTCTGAGCAAAAAGCAAAAACACAGGTAAGCCTAAGAAGAGTGTAGTTCTGCCGTGGACTCCTATTCTTCCAATTTTAGTTGGTCTTTGAGCCCCTGCATTATTTTCTCCCTGTGGCAGTTTCTCTTCTATCCCTAGTAACTTCCCATCCTTCCTCTCCAACCCCTCCCTTTCTTCATGTTCATAAGTTGTAAAAAGCTCTTTAAATTTAAGTGAGTTATAAACCACACCAAGAAAGCAGCAAGTAGAGTGGCTAGTTTCAATGCTGAAAATAACACTAAAGTTTATGTAGTGCCTTTGTGTCAAAGACCTAGCAGTATATTCAACTTTATCTGAAGTAATTAGGAATATAGAAACGTAGGCTCAAACTCACAGAGGTCCACCTGCCTCTGCCTCATGAGTGCTGGGATTAAAGGAGTACCACAACATCCAACAAATTAAGGTCTTCTAACAACATAAGTCAAGATACTTAATAACAAAAGATCTGAATAAAATATTTTGAGTTCAAGTGATTATCTTTATTTTCTACCTTTTATTAGAACTTATTTACTTTTTAAGAAGTTATGCCAGGCAGTGGTGGCACGTCTTTAATCCCAGCCCTCGGGAGGCAAGTGGATCTCTGTGAGTTCGATGCTAGCCAGGTCTGCAGAGGGAGCTCCAGGACTGGCTCCAAAGCTACACAGAGAAACCTGTCTCGAAAAACTTTTATATATTTAATTTCACATTGTTTTCCTTCAACAAACTCTTTTCTTGTTTCTTTCTACAACATTCTTTGTCTTGCTGTTCTTCATAGATGTCAGGTATGTCTTTGTTTAGGGGTTATTTGCTCTTTATTTGGCTTGGAGTTTTCCTGCCACATCTAGGTGGCTTATTCATTTCTTTCTCATTCCTTCCTTTTTTTTTAATAACCATTTCTGTGATATTATTTTATAGCTCTTCAATATATTCCTCTGTGTGGCTTTTTCTATAGTACTTTTTATTGGATTTTAAAGTTTTAATTATATATATCAGAGAACCTTTTCTATAGTACTTTCTAGTGGACATTAATTTGCTTTTAGGACACCGACCTCTTTGGAGAGTCTGATAAAAATTTGAGGATCCTTTTAAAAAAAAGTATATATCAAAGATTTTGTTGGATTGAAGAGATGGTATGGCTCAGTGGTTAAGACCACTGACTGTTCTTCCAGAGGACCCAAGTTCAATTCCTAGCACCCACATGGTTACAGTTCTAGGAGTCCTGATGCTTTCTTCTGTCCACCTCCTTGAGCATTGCACTCATGTGGTACACAGACATACATGCAAGCAAAACATCCATACACATAAAATAATGTCTTTAAAACAAAAAAGAATTTGGGATAGATTCAGGGAGTTCATTCATCGAAGGCAGCTAAAAACCCTGTGTTTCCAGTGTTGTGAGCCTCTTAACACACAAGGAATTAGTTTTCTCAGTGAGCTTAATATTACACCATGGGAATTTATTTAGTGTTTCAAACATATAGCTGTTATAGACTAGAGGGACTGTCACTTGGCTAGTTGTATTTTCATAATTATCTGCAGGGGAATTATTCAACACTAGAATTTCAAGATTGCTAAGAGTTGAATTCTAGAGAGAGTAAGAGTCCCATTTGATATCAAAATGACCATATTTTTCTATGTCTCAATATTATTTCATATCAGGCAGAGCTCAGATAGTGGGAAGACTCGGACCAAACTGACAGTAGAAGAATTGAAGGCCTTTGTCCAGCAACTTTTTAGTCTTCCGTGTGTCATCAGCCAAACTCGACAAGTAAAGGTGAAACATTAAATCTTTTTTTTTTTCTTTTTAAGTAATTTTTTTTGTTTATTAGCTTCTGTTCCAACTTAGGAGAATTGTATGTATAGACTAGTGTTTGGTCCCTTGAGCTCCTTTTTCTTATCGTATGCTGTCTAAGGTTCTTTAGTAGGCAATCTCTTAGCTTTTTTTTTTTTTTCTTAAGTTGTTTTGGCTGCATGTATGCCTGTGCACTGTGTGTACAGTAACCATGGAGGATCTGAGAGGATATCCAATTTCCTGAAGTTGCAGTTACACATGGTTGTTACCCACCATGTGGGTGCTAGAAATCAAACTTGGGTCCTCTGGAAGAGCAGCCACTGCTAGTGCTCATAATCACTGAACCATCATCTCTCCAGCCCCTTGGCTTTACTCTTAGCTTTTATCCTGAACTGTGAGCAGTTTAGAATTATTCTTATCTATACTAATTTTTGATGAGAACCCCCATCTAACACAAATGTATTTTAAATGTAATGTTAATAAAAAGAATCTTAGAGTGTAGTTCTAAGTTACTAATAATACATGAGCTTTTAAATCAGGGCTCTGGCATTTCTAAGACTATTATTATTTAATGATCATATAAAAATTTCAAAGGTTATGTTATTTTGCACAGTTAGTAATTTTTATAGTTTTTGTATTGTGTATTGGAATCATCGGTTTGAAGTATCTTAGTATCAGTTGCATTCCTGTTTTATTGCATTTTGTAAGACCATTTGGTTCTCTTTTAGGAAGGGGTTATCATTATTATTATTATTAATTTTTGTTGAGCTCTACATTTTTCTCTCCTCCCCTCCCTGCCTCTCCCCTACCCACTTAAATCCTCACCCAAGGTCCCCATGCTCCCAATTTACTCAGGAGATCTTGTCTTTTTCTACTACCCATGTAGATTAGATCTATGTATGTTTCTCTTAGGGTCCTCATTGTTGTCTAGGTTTTCTGGGATTGTGCTTTGTAGGCTGATTTTCTTTGCTTTATGTTTAAAACCACCTATGAGTGAGTACATGTGATAATTGTCTTTCTGTGTCTGGGTTACCTCACTCAAAATGATGTTTTCTAGCTCCATCCATTTGCCTGCAAAATTCAAGGTGTTGTTACTTTTTCCTGCTGTGTAGTACTCCATTGTGTAAATGTACCGCATTTTAAAATCCATTCTTCGGTCGAGGGACATTTAGGTTGTTTCCAGGTTCTGACTATGACAAACAATGCTGCTATGAGCATAGTTGAGCACATGTCCTTGTGGCACGATTGAGCATCCTTTGGATATATACCCAAAAGTGGTGTTACTGGGTCTTGAGGGAGGTTGTTTCCTAATTTTCTGAGAAATCGCCACACTAACATCCAAAGGGGCTGTACCAGCTTGCTGGTCATCCAAAGAGGTTGTACCAGCTTGCATTCCCACCAACAATGCAGAAGTGTTCTCTTTTCCCTACAACCTCTCAGCATAAGTTGTCATTAGGGTTTTGATCCTGGCCATTCTTACAGGTGTAAAATGTAATCTCAGAGTTGTTTTGATTTGCATTTCTTTGATAACTGAGGATGTTGAACATTTCCTTAAGTGTCTTTCAGCCATTTTAGATTCCTCTGTTGAGAGTTCTCTGTTTAGGTCTGTACTTTTTTTTTTTTTGGATTATTTGTTCTTTTGATGACCAATTTCTTGAGTTCTTTGTATATTTTAGAGTTCAGATCTCTGTCTGATGTGGGTTTAGTAAAGATCTTTTGGAAGGGGTTATCTTCTAAAGGTACATATGACACCACAGTTTATTTCTGCTTTCTTTTTTTCCTTTTTTTTAAAATTGACCTTAGCTTGACTAGTAAGTGTTGGAATATATCAGGAAGCACACCCCTTTCTTTAGGTGTGCCCTCTCCTGATACCCTTCTTGTTTGTCTGGTTTTGATACCAAATCTCTAGTCTGACTACCTTTTTCTTTCCTACAGACCCTATATTCTGATGCATATTCTGTATTTCTTTTGGTAGATTAAAAAGCATTGTAAAAATGATAGTGCTGGAGAGATGGCTCAGCAGTTAAGAGCATTATCTGCTCTTCCAAAGGTCCTGAGTTCAATTCCCAGCAACCACATGGTGGCCTCACAACCATCTGTAATGAGATCTGGTGCCCTCTTCTGGCCTGCAGGCGCACACACAGACAGAATATTGTATACATAATCAATAAAAAATTAAAAACTTTTGATAAATCAAAACGTTTGTTTCCAATGCATCTTCCATTATTAGCTTCAAACTATGTCCCACAGTAAATATCTTTATTTCTAATGTTTAAAGTATTCTTTGGTTATTGTACCACCTGTGTGGTACGTGTTTTGTCTGTATGTATGTCTGTACCATTTACATGTGTAGTATCCAAAGAGCCCGAAAAAGTGTGCTGGATCCTCTGAAACTGGAGTTAGATATGATTGTAAACTACCCTGTAGGTACTGGAATCTAAACCTGGGTCTTCTGGAAGAACAACCAGTGTTCTTAACAGCTGAGCCATTCCTCTGGCCCCTCTACCTCTTAATTGCTTTTTTCTTTTCCATTTTAGCATTAGTGGTCATCTTAAATATAAATCAAATTAGACCTCTTTCCTGTGATTAAAATTTTCTAGTTCTCTGGGCAGTGGTGGTACATGTGTTTAATCCTAGCACTAATGAGGCAGAGACAGATGTTTATCTGAGTTGGATCTACAGTTAGTCCCTCAGGCCAGCCTGGTTTACAGAGCTAGTTCCAGAACAGCCAGGACTATACAGAGAAATCCTGTTTTGGGAAAAAAAAACCTAACAGATTTTCTGGTGGATCTCTAGAGCTAGCAAATGAAATCTTAACTTACTGTAATCTGTAAGACATTATGTTGCCTGTCCTCTGCTTATCAGGTTTGCTACTTTATCCATGTGTAGCTACATATTGAGCTCAGTTATCTAAAAATCTTGTGATGAGTGAGTCTGGGGCTGTAGCTCAGTTAGTAGAATGCATACATGGCATGCCTGAAGCCCTGGGTTTGATCTCCAAAAGCTGATTAAAATACCAGGCGGTGGTGGTGCACACCTTTAGTCTCAATACTCAGGAGGTAGAGGCAGGAGATTTCTGTAAGTTCAAGCCAGCCATGTATACAAAGCAAGTTCCGAGACAGCCAGGTCTATTACACTGAGAAACCTTGTCTTATAAAAAACAAAAAAAAATTGGTATGGTAATAAGCATCTATAATCCCAGTGCTGAAGAGATAAGTATAGGAGGATATATAGTCAGGTTCTCTAGAGTCACAGAATTTAAGGAATGAATCTCAATCTCTCTCTGACCTTATATTTTACATTAAATTTTTTTTAGGTCCCGAGAGGCATAATAAGGCTGACCAATAAGGCCTCCAGGCAATTGGAAAGAACAGGGAAACTTGACTCTTTTTATATCCGTGTAAACTAAAGCTTATCATTCCTTCTCATATATATGTTTGTATTTATATATGTATATATAAATGAATTTATTGGAATGACTGACATGCTGCTGTCCAACAATGGCTAGTTATGAATGGAAAGTCCAATAATCTAGTAGCTGCTCAGTCCCATGAGGCTGGGTGTCTCATCTGGTCTTCTGTGTGTTATGGAATCCCGAAGAAGTAGGCTGCAATGCCAGTGAAGGAATGGATGGATGCACTGCCAAGGCGAGGGCAAGCAGGCACAGAAGGAAACCGTCCTCCTTCCATGTCCTTATATAGGCTTTCAGCAGAAGGTATGGTTCAGATTAAAGGTGTGCCTTCCAGCCTCAAAATCCAGATCACAAGTGTGCTGTTTCTGGATTGTAGTTCATTCCAGATATGGTCAAGTTGACAACTATGAATAACCATCACAGAGGATCAGAAGTTTAAAGTTATATTTAGCTAAATTCAAGGGCTCCCAAGGTTATATGGAGATCTGTTTTTAAAAAGGGGGAGGGGGCCATTAATATTTGCCAGGCTTGAACCTTTTCCACCACATTCTATTCCAAGTTCTTAATTAATCATTCCTTTCTCTCCCCTTCTTTCCTTCCTTCCTCCCTTCTGCCCTCCCTCCCGTGCAGGAACTTATAAATACATGTTCATATGTGGACACACATTTGTACAGGTGCATAAGATGGGGTCTCTTTCTACTTTATTTACCGAGACAGGATCTTTGAACCTGGAGCTCACTTATTCAGCTAGTTCAGCTGGCCAGCTTGCCCTGGGGATTCTTTTTTGTAGCTCTCAAGTGTGCTAGTTACAAGCAGGCTACCATTCCTGCCCCCACCTTTGTGTGGGTCCTCAACATTTATATAGCAAGCACTTTATCTGCTGAGCCATCTCCTTACCCTTTGCTTTAGTTTTGATTTGATGTCATATATAGTTACTACTGCTACTAATATCTTTTCTCACCTTTGGTCATTCTCTGTTAGGTTGCCCTATTTTACATTTAGAATGTCTAATTGAAATATTTTATTTAGATATTTATTATACTATCTACCTATATTAGAATGTATGGGGTCTAGCAAGATGACTCAGTAGGTTAAGTCTGATGACCTGAGTCCCATTCCCGAGACCAAGGTAATCTAGGGTGGGAACCACCTCCCACAAGTTGTCTTCTGACCTTCATGTGCACATACTATGGCACATTCCCCTTCCCCACCCCCAAAAAAGAAAGGGAGAGAGAAGGGAAATAAACTGTTTTTTTTTTTTTTTGATTGTAGAAGCTTCAAAGAAATCATCTTGCTCTATACTATATGCTACAACTATGGCTGTGTCTAAGTTAGTTGGAATTTAAAATCTATTGAATGAGTCAGTTGTAGCCTTTGTCATAAAAAGACACATTTTATTGACTCGGCCACATTTGAATTGTATAGATGGGAGCTGGAGAGGTGGTTCAGTAGTAAAAAGCACTGGTTCCTCTTCTAGAGGACCCAGGTTTGGATCCCGGCACCCACATGGTGGTTTAAAACCATCTTTAACCATTATTTCCAGGAGATTTGATGTCTTGTTCTGCCCTCTGAGGGCACCAGGAACCCAAACACGTATGTGGTACACATACATACATATAGGCAGAACACTTATATACATAAATAAAAAATCTTTTTAAAAGGGAGTATAGATAGAAATTAGTTACCAGGTACCATACTTTTCTGACTCTTTGGTGCTAATATTTTGAGATTATTAGAGGGCCTAGAATTGATAGTTTGCCTGAACTATTTCTGGCACTTGCTCTTTTATCTTTTTAGTAGTAGTGTTGAGAACTGGGGATCAAACTCAAAGCCTTGCACATGCTAGGCAAGTACTCTGTAACTTAGTAGCTGTAGCTTCAAACAAAATTTGCTGTTTATTTTTGTTTTATTTTTCACCTTTTCAGAATCTGCTGGATGATGTAGAAGAATTTCATGAACGTGCCCAGGAGGCCATGATGGATGAAACCCCAGATTCTTCCAAACTCCAAATGTTGATAGACATGGGCTCTAGTCTCTATGTGGAACTGCCTGAATTGCCTCGACTGAAGCAAGAGCTACAACAGGCTCGGTGGTTGGATGAAGTAAGACTAACCCTGTCAGATCCACAACAAGTCACTTTGGATGTCATGAAGAAGCTCATTGACTCTGGGGTAGGGTTGGCACCTCATCATGCTGTGGAAAAAGCAATGGCTGAACTGCAGGAGCTCCTCACAGTCTCTGAACGATGGGAAGAGAAGGCTAAGGTCTGCCTGCAGGCAAGGTGAAAACATTTTGGTGACAGTTGTCTCGTTAATAAGGTCAAGGGGTAGAGAGATGACTGAGTGCTTAAGAACACTGGTTGCTTTTCCAGGGAATTCATGTTCAGCACAGGGCAGCACACAACTATCTGTAACTTTAGTTCTACAGGGTCCTATTGATGGAGGAGTGTCTATGTGTTAATTTTATCGGTTAATAAAGAAACTGTCTCGGCCCTTTAATAGGACAGAAAATTAGGTAGGCAGAGTAAACAGAACAGAATGCTGGGTAGAAGGCAATGAGGCAGATGCTTCAGGCAGTCACCATAGGCAATTGCCATGCTTCTCCTCTCCAAGACAGATGTAGGTTAAGATCTCTCCTGGTCAGCGACCACCTCATGGTGCTATATAGATTACTAAATATGGGTTAAAGCAAGATATGAGAAGTTAGCCAATAAGAGGCTGAAACTAATGGGCCAGGCAGTGTTTAAAAGAATACAGTTTCCATGTAATTATTTCGGATGTAAAGCTAGCCGGGTGGCGGGACACAGCCCGCTGCTCCTTCTACAGTCCTATATCCTCTTTTGATCTCCTTCACTCCAGGCAATGCATGTGCATATACATACATACATACATACATACATACATACATACATACATACATACATACATAGGTGTAGGTGTGCAGGAGAAAACACCCATACACATAAAATAATTTTTAGAAATAAGTAAAAAAGTAGAATGAGATGGAGGAACATAAATCCTGTTCCATTATTTATCTTGCGTCTTTTTGACCAATCACTAGTTATCAAATGGGGCTACATATAGAGTTTTAGGTACATCCAGACTGTTGTATAGTAGATTTTGTTAGGTAACTGCAAATGATAGGAAATAGTATTGTTTCAAGTCCATGTTGTTGATACAGTTAGGAAATAAGAATTACAAAATGTGCCAGATGGCAGTGGTGGTGCATGTCTTTAATCTCAGCACCCCGGAGGCAGAGGCGGGTGAATCTCTGAGTTCAAGGGCAGCCTGCCAGGACAGGCTCCAAAGCTATAGAGAAACCCAGTCTCGAGAGGGGAGAGAGAGAGAGAGAGAGAGAGAGAGAGAGAGAGAGAGAGAGAGAGAGAGAGAGAGAGAGAGGAATTACAAAATGCTCATTGAGGGGGTAGAATGCTGGCTTAGCAGTTAAGAGCACTGGCTACTCTACCAGAGGATCTCTGGCTTGATTCTTAGCACCTACATAGTAGCTGCCCACCCCAGGACTTGAGAAGTAGCCTAAGCTACATGAGAACTTGTCTCAAGTACCTGGAATGCCTCTTGGCAATTCGACAACAGCAGTCTTTGTAAACTTCCCACTGATTTATAGTGGATCTGTGGGCTCTGGATTCTTTTGTGTGTACTGCCTAAACTCTTCTTTTTCATACATCATTCATATTCCAACTTTTCCCTGCTCCCATCTCAGCTAAAACTGCCAATTTAAAAACAAAAATATCTTTTTTGTCCATACTTTTTTCCACTTTCTTTCATTACATAATGTATTTATTTGTTTAGGGCTTTGGTCAAAGCACTTCAATTTTCTAGGCAGAATTATCTACTACTTTCCATGGCTATGAGCCTACAATAATTTGTTTCTAGTTTCCAGTACCAGTGTAATTCTTGGGTTTTGATTAATGAAAATGAAGTCTTTGTTTTGTTCATCAGGGAGTAATTAGATATTAATAAATGTAGTTGAAGGAAAGTATATGGTCAACATGAATGGGTTTCTGTTCTGTTACTCCTTTTATTGGTAGCCCATGCCCATCACCCTTCTCTGATCATTTGTAGGTGTTTTAGAGAGGTAGAGTGGAGGTAGTCTAGGACTCGGTGGGAAAAGGAGCCTAGGGCCAAGACTCATTCTAAATCAGTACATCAGGTGTGTCATTTACTATTATTATTTTAAGAGAAATAACGCCTTAGTTTTCATGTCTGTAAAATAGACATAAATATGGTAGCTGCTCTTTTTGCTTATGGGAATGTGATAAGAATTAAATAAGCTCATGAGTATGAGTTATTTATACATTATAAAATGCTATTTTAATTCTTATAGTGATTGGACTTTTACTTAGTATCTTATTATTTTATTCATTTAGACCTCGACACAGTATGGCAAATTTAGAAAATATTGTGAATGAAGCCAAGAACATTCCAGCCTTTCTACCCAATGTATTGTCCTTAAAAGAAGCCTTACAAAAGGCTCGTGAATGGACAGCTAAAGTGGAAGCTATTCAGGTAAAGAAACTTTCAGATTAGCCTACCTATCAGGTAATACATTCTCATAAATAAACTATGTAAACCTTGCTTCTTTAGAAGAATAATGATAAAGTAATAGTACCTAGCCAGGCAGTAATGTAGCATGCCTTTAATCCCAGCCCTTGGGAGGCAGAGGTAGGTGGATCTCTCTGAGTTGGTCTATAGAGGGAGTTCCAGGACAGCCACAGCTTCACAGAGAAACTCTGTCTTGAGAAGAGGAAAAAAAAATATAATAGTACCTAAGTATCGCCTATTCTTTCCTCTGATTTTCTAATTCAGAATAAATAGTAAATACTTGAAGATTGCTAGTTTTGTTTAGGAAAAATGATGGAGTTATGTATTCAGTTTTTCAGAGAAAGGACATTTATATTTCATGACATAAAATTATTTCACAGCATTTGTCTGTTCTGTTGTTTATATTCTTTGAAACAGGGTCTTACTGTGTATCCCTGATGTGCCTGAAACTCAGAGGCCTGGAAACTGGCCCGGAACTTATTATGTATGTAGCCCAGGATAGCCTTAGACACAGAGAGATCTTCTTGCCTCTGCCACCCAGTACTGGGGTAAAAAATCGTGTACCACCACTACTGATTTACCTCCTTAGTAATTTTTAAGAACTGTCAGTCCTTCCCTTTGGTGGAGTAAACAGTTTCTTTTAGTAGGACAACCCTTCTTTAGGTTGCTTGACTTGTAGGTTTACCTAGAAGGTATTCTGTAGTCCAGGGACAATAGTTTGGCACCGGACGGAGTAAGAGTGAATGTGTTTGTTGACCCTTTCAGCATCTCAGCAAATTTATCTGTATGCTTAGCTAACTGACTCTTCTTATCTTGGTACCTTAGTGATTGTGCTGTTATAGAATTTCATAATGTTAGAGTATATTATTATTTAAAGTCATTGTTTATATGCATGTATTTGTGCCTGAGTGTATGTATGTATACCGCATACATGCAGAAGCCCACAAAAGTAAGGAGGGTGTATTGGATTTCCAGGAACTGGAGTTGTAGACTGTTGTGAACTGACATGTGGGTGTTGGGAACTGAACCTAGGTCTTCTACACGAGCTGAAACCTCTTTTTTTTTTTTAATGGAACGCTTCACGAATTTGCATATCATCCTTGTGCAGGGGCCATGCTAATCTTTTCTATATCGTTCCAATTTTAGTATATATGCTGCCTAAGCGAACACAGGCTGAGTCATCTCTCTGATCCTAGTCTCTATATTATTATTTTAAAGAATTCACAGATTTATTTGATTTTTTTTTCTAAAGCGGTGTTTCATATAACCCAGCCTGGCTTCAAATTTGCCATGTAGCTGAAGCAGGCTTTGATCTTTGAATCCACTTTCTCCTCTGAGTGCTGGGTTTATAGGTATACACCATCATTCCTACCATAAATTCATAGCTTTCTTGTTTTTCTTTTTCCAGATGTGTTAGTTTATCTTTCAAAATAAATTTTCAGACAGTTATGTTAGTTGCTACATGAGAAGTAATATTTTATTAGAATATAGTATAATGGTTCTAAAAACAGCAATGATTTTATTACTTGGAAGTACTGAAACACCATGAATTTAGTAGGAAAGTAGTTGTTCATAGCTTTCTTTTTATAACATAAGCAATAGGTGATTTTCCAATATAAGATACTGCTTTTAGTTTTATGTCAATAGAAATTAAATTTGGAGTTGTAATGGTAAAATGGATTTCCACTCTGCCAAAAGGATTCTCCCGTTGTCCTCTGTAACATTGTCTATGGTGCCTGAAGCAAGGGCCCAGGGATTAAGGTGATTTACTGCTTTTGCAGAAGACCAGGCTACAGTTCCCAGCACCCACATGGCAGCTCACAACGATCTATTAACTCCAGCTCAAGGAGATTTAATAACTCTAGCCTCCGTGGGCACTGTATATAGTACACATACATTCATGCAGGACACTCATACACATGAAATAAAAATAAATCTTAAAAAGATTTATTTGGGCCGGGCGGTGGTGGCGCACGCCTTTAATCCCAGCACTCGGGAGGCAGAGGCAGGCGGATCTCTGTGAGTTCGAGGCCAGCCTGGTCTACAAGAGCTAGTTCCAGGCCAGGCTCTAAAAAAAGCTGCAGAGAAACCCTGTCTCGAAAAACCAAAAAAAAAAAAAAAAAAAAAAAAAAAAGATTTATTTGCATTTTTAGCAAATTTGTTCTTTTTTTTCTGTTTTGTTTTTGTTTCATTGTTTTTTGAGACAGGGTTTCTCTAGTTTTGGAGGCCGTCCTAAAACTTATTCTGTAGACCAAGCTGGCCTCAAACTCACAGAGATCCGCCTCTCTGCCTCCCTAGTGCTGGGATTAAAGACGTGAGTTACCACTGCCCAGCTCATTCTTCATTTCCAATTGCATTTATACATTTCTGTTCTTCACTTCTCCTTTGAATTTTTATCCTGTTGTTACCCTTAATTATTAAAATCTTTGTTAACTTGTTCATTAAAAAATCAATTCCCCCCAAAACATTTAATTCTTTGGGAGGCAGAGACAAGTGAATCTCTATTGAATATGAGACCAACCTGGCCTACAAAGTGAGTTCCAGGCTATTCAGGTCTACATTATTGAGACAGTCTCTAAAATAAATTTTTAAATTAATTTATGAACTTTTCTGTAGAAATTAAATTTATTAAAGAAATCTAGTTAGTTGATTTAACACAGAAGTTAATACTAAGAATGAAGAAGTTAATACTAAAACTGAAGATATCCCTTAGTGGTATAGTGCCTTCCTAGTGTACAAGGCCTGGGTTCTATTCCCTGTTTAGTATTTTAAAAAATAGAAAAGAAAACACTAAACCAAGTTCCCCAAATAGTATATTGCCATACTCCGCGAAAGAATTAAAATTGTATGTGAATCTGCTTTTTCTTTTTCCAGAGTGGCAGTAACTATGCTTACTTGGAGCAACTTGAGAGCTTATCTGCTAAAGGACGCCCCATCCCTGTGCGTCTTGATGCACTGCCTCAAGTGGAATCACAGGTCGCAGCAGCACGGGCCTGGAGAGAACGGACTGGGCGGACCTTTCTAAAGAAGAATTCCAGCCACACATTGTTACAGGTGAAGATATGCATGTGTTCTTCGGCCCTCTCACAGCTGTTGATAAATTGCTACCTGTGTTGGTAAAAGGTTCTTTCCAGTTAATTTAGTCATTATTGTAATTAATTTCTATTACGTAGTATTAGATGTTGGATGGAAAACTGTGGGAGTTTTGGACAAGCTCTTTTTTTTTACTAATCTGTGCTGTATACAGAAAAGGCTCTCAGCATATATGTTTGTTTGTTTTATGAGATAGGGTTTCTCTGTGTAACAGTCCTACTTGTATTGAAACTTAATTGGTAGACCAGGCTGTCCTCAAACTCACTGTGATCTACCTGCCTCTGCCTCCTGAGTGCTTGGATTAAAGGCGTGAACTACCACCACCCTGCTTCAGCATATATCTTAACTTCTGTTATTAGACTCTACTAAAAGATCTTATCCTCAGAGGCACAAATTTAATTCTTTTTATCTTAAGCAGTTTAGCACAGTAGTCAAAGAGGATAGACTTTGGAATTTTAATCTTTGTCCTCAGACAAGTCACTTGTCTCTCTCGTCAATAAAATCTGGGAAGTAATGCCTGCTGTGTACAGTTGTTATGAAAATTCAAATGAATGACATACATGAATCCTTAGTATGGTGGTGGTTAAGGTGAGAGGATCACCATAAATTGTAGGCCATCCTGTGCTACAGCATAAGATCCTGCCTCTAAAATATTAAAGATAATAAACAGGTATTGGGCATGGCCAGTAGTCCATTATTTTCACTCTTAAGGGATTTGGTTTGGTTTGGTTTGGTTTTTAAACTAGAGTTAATATTTTTTAAATTTTTTAGGTGCTGAGTCCTCGAACTGACATTGGTGTATATGGGAGTGGAAAAAGTAGGAGAAAAAAAGTAAAAGAAATAATAGAAAAAGAAAAGGAGAAGGACCTAGACCTTCAGCCTTTGAGTGATTTAGAAGAAGGACTAGAGGAGACCAGAGATACAGCCATGGTGGTAAGGAACTAAGTGATGAACCTGGGATTTGCTTTGTGAATTCAAAGTTCTGTGAAAGATAGTAGCGGGTTTTTAACTGATAATTTACCTGTATCATAGTATAAAAAGTTTGCTGTTTGTTCTCTTCCCTGATGGAGGAGTGTTTATGTGTTACTTTCATTATTAATAAAGAAAACTGCCTTGGCCCTTTAAGAGAAAATTAGGTAGGTGGAGTATACAGAACAGAATTGTGGGAACAAGGAAGTAGAGTTAGGAAGACGCTTCAGGCAGTCGCATGGTGAGTCTCCATGCTGCTCCTCTCCGAGATGGACGCAGGTTAAGATCTCTCCTGGTAAGCCACAACTCGTGGTGCTACCCAGATTAATAAATATGGGTTAAAGGAAGATGTAAGAATTAACTAATAAGAGGCTACAGATAATGGGCCAGGCAGTATTTAAAAGAATACAGTTTCCGTGTAATTATTTCGGGTGTAAAGCTAGCCGGCGGCCGGGTGGCGGAAAGCTAGCCGGTTGCTGGGAACTGGGCGGCGGGAACGCAGCCCGCCGCTTCACACTACACTTCCCAAAAGGATCTTTTTATTTTCTATGTGGGGCTGGGGGGATTAGAATTAAACCTAGAACTTGATATATGCTGATCAAATGTTTCACTGAGTTATATCCCCAAGCTTCACACTTATTCCTTATTGTTGTTCTTTTAATACTTATAAAATATTCCATCCTAGTAGTCCATACTTCTGAGTAGCTTTGTTTTGTTGGTGGTGGTGGTGATAGTGGTGGTGCTGGTGGGTGTGGGTGTGTGTGTGTGTGTTTCTTGGGATTAATGTGGGTCTCTTGAATGCTAGAGCGCTATATTATTGAACTATATACCCCTTGCCTAATCAGTAGTCACTCAAAGTTAAATCCTTTGCCTGTTACTAAGCTTTTTCTATTACAGGTAAGCATGTAGGACCTCCTCTTTTTTCTCACCTCTAATATTTATCATTTATTTGTGGCAAGAATATGTAAAGTCACCTTTTTTTGTTTTAGTCTTTGTTTTTTGAGAGAAGGTTTCTGTCCTGGAACTCACTTTGACCTTGAACTCACATAGATCCACCTGCCTCTGCCTGCTGAGTGTCAGGATTAAAGGTGTGCACCACCACCACAAATAAAGTTATCTTTTGATGATCTTGAAATAATACCTTGCGTTATTATTAACTACATGGATAAAAGCTACTTTTAAATACATTTTTAAAATTAGACCCCCCTTTTTTTCTTTTTTTTTTTTTTAAGAGGAGTTTTAGTTCCTAGGAAAGCTGAATGAAAGGAACAGGTATTTTCCATGAATTCTCTACCCATTTCTTTTTGAAAAATCATTTTCTTAGTCTTCAGCTGTAGGAATGGAATTGCTGAGTTAGGATTAATAGCATTTTATTGTTCTTAGTACTTTTTATCATGGTTTTCAAAGAAACTGATAGTTTATTGATAACAGTTACTTTAAAAATTCTCACCAGGCTGTGGTAGCACACACACTTAGAAGGCAAAGGTAGGGGGATCTCTGAATTGATTCAAGGCCAGTCAGGTCTACATAACAAGTTCTAAGACAGCCAGAGCTACACTAAGAAACCTGGAAACTCGGGGAAAAAAAACAACAAAAAAACCCTCTCACCTTTGTCTTATTAGTATACAGCAGTAGATTATTCTGTAAAATATTTGTAGTTAGAAGAATTGGGCTTTTTAAAGACTTACGGACTAAGGAAAGTGTGATTATTAGGAGCCAGAGAAGGAGAGTGAAAATAAAAATTAGTTTGGGAAATACATAATTGTAGGGGTTTAAATGTACTAGATAAGTTGATATGATTCTGTCTATAAGTAAACCAATTTTGAGGCCAAAGAAAACGATCTTTGTTAAGAGAGCTTGAGTAGTCAGTAAATCATTCTTATGAGCAAGTAGAACTAGAAATTATTTCAAAATTGTTACAGAGTCGCCGGCCAGTGGTGGCACACGCCTTTAATCCCAGCACTCGGGAGGCAGAGGCAGGCAGATCTCTGTGAGTTCGAGACCAGCCTGGTCTACAAGAGCCAGTTCCAGGACAGGCTCCAAAGCTACAGAGAAAACAATAAAATGTGTTTAGTAGCCTGCCCACACTTTCCAGAACACTGAAATCCGGAAAAGTTGTGCCATAGATCAATAGTATTTAAGTCCAAGAGCCAGGTACTTGGTACGAGTGCTTGATTTCAAGAAACACCTTCTTTATATTGTACACTACAAAACCACTCTGTTGTCAAATATCATAGCAGTTTGTCCATTTTATAGATGGGTAATGTTTATGTGGAAACTGAAAGGGTTACCTACATTTCAGGAAATTGCCACCTACATTCTTTTGTGCTTTGTGGGCATTTTAGAATGACTTCTTTTAATTAAATGCTTGTTGTGTACAGGTGGCAGTTTTCAAAGAACGAGAACAAAAAGAGATTGAGGCCATGCATTCCCTCAGAGCAGCCAACCTAGCCAAGATGACAATTGTGGACCGCATAGAAGAAGTAAAATTTTGTATTTGCCGCAAGACAGCTAGTGGGTTTATGCTACAGTGTGAGCTCTGTAAAGACTGGTTCCATAACAGCTGTGTTCCCCTGCCTAAATCAAGTTCCCAGAAAAAGGGATCTAGCTGGCAGGCTAAAGACGTAAAATTCCTTTGCCCTCTTTGTATGAGATCTCGAAGACCCAGGCTAGAGACTATTCTGTCACTCCTGGTATCCCTTCAGAAGTTGCCTGTACGGTTGCCTGAAGGAGAGGCACTTCAGTGTTTGACAGAACGTGCCATGAGTTGGCAAGACAGAGCACGGCAAGCCTTAGCCACAGATGAACTGTCCTCTGCCCTGGCCAAACTCTCTGTGTTAAGCCAACGGATGGTGGAACAAGCAGCACGAGAAAAAACTGAAAAGATCATCAGTGCAGAACTCCAAAAAGCAGCTGCTAATCCAGACTTGCAGGTCAGCTTTTAATTTACTTTCTTGTGTTTCATGTGGTAGTATTTGTCAGTTAGTGACTAGTGAATTAAATGGATTTAACTTGTTGACTTAAGTAGAAAAGCAGCTATAATTTGCCAGCAGTTATATGATGTATAGCATCTTTTTCCTTCTGCATGCACAGCTTTGCTTTTCTTCCTTTCAGTAAAAATTCAAGTCATTTCAGTGAAATGCAGTCTGAAAATATTCAGGTAGACTGTAGCATCATTTACTAGCTGCTTTTTAAGTAACTTAGTTATACTTTGTTATTGTTAACCATATGTTAATTGCTTATGTTTGTTTAATCTGTCTGTTCATCTTTGTTGTTTAGGGACACTTACCTAGTTTCCAACAGTCTGCTTTTAGCCGGGTGGCGAGTAGTGTATCATCTTCCCCCCGCCAAACAGTGGACTATGATGATGAAGAAACAGATTCTGATGAAGATATTCGGGAAACATACGGCTATGACATAAAGGTAATTACAGGGGCAGGCTAGGGATACATATCTGGTGAGTTCTGTTTTTAAAACTGCTGACCATTGATATTTGAAGACTAAAGTTGGAAGAGAAACCTAATTATGTATTAGTTTTGAGTATGTAATGATAGCAACTTTTCAAAACTTTAAAAAAAAACCTAAAACTTTAAAAATTCTTACATTTGTGGTGAAGTGCCCCTACCATAAGAATTACAAGTTTAGAGGACAACTTGGCAGATTTGGTTTTCTCCTTCCACTAAGTGGGTTTCAGGGATCCCACCCAAGTGGTCAGACTTGGTGGTAGCACCTTTTCCTGCTGAGCCACCTTGCTCATCCCAATTTTTTTAAAACATTAATTAGAAAAAGCTAGATGGAAAACTCAGTTTGTAAACTGCTTGCCACACGAGCAGGGAGGACTTGAATTTAGTCCCCAGTACCCTCATAAAAAGGTTGTGATGGAGGGTGCTTGTATTTCCATACTGGGGAGGTGATGACCGCTAGATCCCTGGGATTCACTTCTCAGAGAGACGGTCTCCCAAACAAAAAGGTGAATGGCACCTGAGGAATGCCACCTAAGGTTTCAGACCACGTACATGCAAACAAACACTTGTACATGCACACAGATAGTTTTTAAAAGTTTTTCATTGTTCTAGGTGTGGAGGCCCATGCCTTGAATCCGTGAAGGAGAGACACGCTCTCTATGAGTTCAAGGCCAGCCTGATCCTAAGTAGTGAGTTCTAGGCCAAGCAAGGGCTATACAAAGAGGCTCCTTCTCAAAAAAAAAAAAAAATCCTGTTTTCCTCATCTTACTAATCATACGACTTAAATAAATTAAAATGTTACTGTGCTTAAAATATTTAAGTTGTAGCTTTTATTGCTGATAAAACATTTTTAGATTGTTTTCTTTTTTGAGTTGTTAAAGTCTGGAGGCTAGAGATGTAGTATTTGGCTTTTGTGTGTGAAACACTGAATTCTTGCCTCATTACTACCAAAGAATATCTGTACAGTGATATTTAAGAATTCCAAGCCAGCTGTGGTGGCCCACACATTTAATCCCAGCTCTGGGAGGCAGAGAAAGTCAGGTCTGTAGTGTTCCAGGAAAGCCTGCACAGGCTATGCAGAAATCCTGTCTCAGATTTTTTTTAAAAAATCCCAGGCTTGCCAGGCATTTAATTTAGCACACACCTTTAATCCCAGCATTTGGGAGGCAGAGGTAGGCCTAGTCTACATAGTTAGTTCCAGACCACAAAAGCTGCTTAGTGAAACCCTGCTTAGTAAATAAAAAAGTAATCATCCTACCCCAAATGTACTAAGTCTTTTTGCTCTGGTCTCTTTTTTCCTGCATAGTGTGATGGACTGGTGGGGAAGGGGTCGATGCACAGAACAAATTCACCTTTCATGTAATAGAAAACTATGCCATTGGAGAAGTGATAGCTTGGGGAGGGGGGGGGTCTCTAAAAGTGCTTATTGCTCTTACAGAAGACCTGGATTCAGTTTCTAACAACCACATGGAAGCTCATAAATGTCTGTAACTCTAAATCCTGGAATTCAGTACCCTTTTCTGCTCTCTGTAGGCTCGCTCCTTCACACGTCTTTCATATAAATTCACACAAGCACAATCACATAAATAAAAAAAGAATAAAGTTTTAAAAAAAATAGTACATTGCAAGGAGCAGAGGGTTAGGTCATAACAAAGAGATTTTCTGTAGCATAAAACGACCGCCTACAGTAGAGTGATCTCCCACCTTGAAGATGCTCTTGTTCAGTTCGAGTGAGTACTTTGTGTTCATTTTCCAGGATGTAATTCCCACCATATGATTAAAGCTGTTGAGATTGGCCAGTTGGTCATGGAAGGTTAGTATGAGCTGTAGGTATTTCTAGTTACACAGTCTCTACTTTGCAATTAGTTAATGTTTCTGATTAAACAATGTTGGGTTCTGGTCATAGCCTTAGGTTATAAGGCTACAGAGCTGCAACTCTGTATTAGGTTGAAGCACTCTAGTACTTGTATTTTTGATGGAGGCAGTTTTTCTGCTTCGGGATTTCTGGACCAAGCTTTAGTAATTCCCTGGTGGAGACCTGTTCTGTTCTTCTAGTCTCTTAGCAATTGCCTTCCTTACACAAAGAATACAATGTCATACTTTGCCTCTGGTTAGGATTTGCAGGGGTATAGTTATGGTCAGAACAGATTGTCATTAATATGATTGTTTTGTTAGTGCCACTACACTGACGTCAGCATCTTTGTGTTAGATCCAATTGGCCTTTCATTGGCACTGTATGTTAGATGTAAACCCTTTGAGTTTTGCCTAGTAATAACATCTGGATCTGAAGAGAGACCTAGAAGTAGGTGGTAGTTTTACGTGTGATTTGGTTGCTCTTAGAACCTGGGAGTTTGGTACTCTTGATATAATGGCATTCTTCAAAGAATTAGGAACCATTCTATCTTTACCCATTGACTTTCTTTTGTTTGCTTTTTGTTGTTGTTGTTGTTTAGGTTTGGTTTTGGTTTAGTTTTTGGTTTTTTGAGACAGGGTTTCTCTGTATTAAAGTCCTAGCTGTTCTGGAACTAGTTCCTGTAGACCAGGTTGGGCTTGAACTCACGAACTCACAGAGATCTACCTGCCTCTGCCTCCCGAGTGCTGGGAATAAAGGTGTGCGCCACCACCGCCCAACTTGTTTTGTTTTTGTTTTTGAGACAGGATTACTTTGTGCTGTCCTGTAGCTCTTGTAGACCAGGCTGGACTTGAATTCACACCAATCCGCCTCTCTGCCTTCCAAATGCTGGGACTAAAGGTATATGCCACCACTAATTGGCCACTGAGTTCTGAAATTGATGTTGGATGTGTCTTTCTGGGCTACTTTCCACTTTATTTGTTGGTGTAGGATCTCTTGTTGAATCTGGATTTCTCAGATTCCAGCTAGTTTTCTTTCCCCAAAGATCTTCTGCCTACCTCCTAAACACACATAGTTAGTTGCCTTGCCTACTAAGGTTTCTCATTAGTTCTGGGGAATCCAAATTCTGGTCACACTTTCACAACAAAGCCATCTCCACGACCTGGGGCCAGGAAGCCCTGGGACTTTTTCTGTAGTATAGGTGTGCTGCCATATCTGGCTTTAGTTTTCTACAAAGATGTAGGAGATCAGACTCAATGTTCTTATGTTTGAGCAGCAAGGATTTAATGACCGTGACCCATCTCCCACCTGGAACTACAAATTTTTCTGTTGATTTTGTATCCTGCTACTTGCTTTAAGTATTTACCATATTTAAAAGGTTATTTTAATTGTTTTTATTTTTTAATGTGTATGAATACTTTGCCTGAGAATCAAACCCCAGTCCTCTGCAAGAGTAGCAAGTGCTTTTGGCCAGTTAGCCATCTCTCAAATCTTAAACCCTCTGTGTTGGAGTCCTGTGTGTAGGTGTGTTTGTGTGTGGGTGTGGGTGTACATGCATGTGGATACTAGTAGTCAATCTTGGGTATGGTTTGTCAAGGAGCCATCAGCTTTATTTTAAATCTCCTAAAAATCACATTTGTTTGTGTGCACATACTCATTCACACCATGAAACGTGTGGAAGTAGGTTCTTTCCCTCCACCATGTGGGTCTTGGGGATCGAACTTCAGTCATCATGTTTGTCAGCAAGTATCCTTATTGTATTCTGTTTTTTTCCCTTCTTTTTTCTTTTTTCTTCTTTTGTTGAGATAAGTCTTTTTCTTTGTAGTTCAACTGGCCTGGAACTCAGTATCTAGACTAAGCTACCTTTGAACTCTATAGAAATACATCCACCTGCCTCTTCTGTTTTTATTGAGGGTTTTCTTAGCAACTAGTACTTTGTTGATAGCTCAATGCCCAGTACCACTCAGGGAAAAGACCACAAATCAAACATAGAAATACACTTAATAGCAACTAAAGACAACTACTGTCACAACAGAAATGAAAATGGCCAAAATTACCTAAACTTTTGAGGTTAAAATTAATTAAAGTTAAAGTAGTAATGAAAAATAAAAATGAAGAGAATTCCTTAGAGAATCATCTGAGACCTAACTAGAACTGTCAGAATTGTATAAATTATATATTGGCATTCAATTCTTCATTGTATTACATAAGGATAGTTGGTAAGAGTGTGTGGGTTTGAAAACCTTTAGAAGGGATTAAATTGCCTGTGTATTAAAATTTCACATTTAAACTTTCCATCTTCCTCTTAAGTCCATTTTATATTTGTTAAAATCAAAAATTCCAACAACAACAAAAGGAATTACTAACTTGGGGCTGGAGAGATGACTCAGTGGTTAAGAACATATACTTCTGCAGAGGACCAGAATTTGTTGCTCAGCACCCACATTGAATAGCTCACAACCACCTGTAATTCCAGCTCTAAGAAGAGCCAACATCTTTGACCTCAATGAGTACCTATAATCAAATGCACGGTCACACACCTGTACACATAATTAAAAATAAAAAAATAAATGATTCTTGTTATTAAAGGATGTTTTTATGATAATAAATAGACTTTGGGAGGTAGTTAAATGATATCATTGTAGATTACTTTTAGTTTGTTATTTTTTGAGTTCAAGTCATTTAAGCTTTTCTCTGTGTGTGTTTGTACGTGCGTGCAGCCCCCAATTGTTATTTTCTGTATTAATATCATAGTTAATATTTTTTGGGGGGGGTTCGAAACAGGGTTTCTCTGTGTAGTTTGGGAGCCTGTCCTAGAACTCGCTCTGTAGACCAGGCTGGCTCCAAACTCATAAAGACCTGCCTTTGCCTCACAAATGTTGGGATTAAAGGCCACCACCACCCAGCCCAAAGTTGGTGCCATGTTTTTAGTGTCTTATGTCAGAAGTCTCTCTCTCTCTCTCTCTCTCTCTCTCTCTCTCTCTCTCCCCCTCTCCCTCTCCCTCTCCCTCTCCCTCTCCCTCTCCCTCCCTCCCTTCCTCCCTCCCTCCCTCCCTCCCTCCGTACCCCTCCCTCCCCCTCCCTCTCCCCCTCCCCTTTCCAAAACAGGGTTTCGCTGTAGTTTTAGAGTCTGTCCTGGAACTAGCTCTTTGTAGACCAGGCTGGCCTTGAACTCACAGAGATTCACCTGCCTCTGCCTCCCAAGTGCTGGGATTAAAGGCGTGCGCCACCACTGCTCGGCTCTTTCTCTCTTTTTTAATAATTTGTTTAAATTTATTTTATAGACATTGGTGTGAAGGTGTCCCTGGAACTGGAGTTACAGATAGTTGTGAGCTGCCATGTAGGTGCTGGGAATTGCAGCCAGTGCTATTAACCACTGAGTCATCTCTAGCCCAATGTCAGAAATTTTTAACTTGAAAACATTCATTTGTAGGTTTTTGTAGATTCAGAGGTAATAATTTTGATAGCTTCTCTTTGTTCTTTAGGATACAGCCAGTGTGAAATCCTCTAGTAGTCTGGAGCCCAATCTCTTTTGTGATGAAGAAATTCCCATTAAGTCTGAGGAAGTGGTAACTCACATGTGGACAGCACCTTCGTTCTGTGCAGAACATGCGTATTCTTCTGCTTCTAAGAGTTGTTCTCAAGGTAATAATTGCCCTTGGAAAGATGTGTAGGATCTGAGCATGCTGGCACATGATGGTAATCCAAACACATAGAAGGTACAGGCAGGTTAGCCACAGAGTTCAAGTTCTTTCCTAACAAGATAGCAAGTTTAAGGCTAGCCTGGGCTACATGAGACCATGACTTTTTTGTTTTGTTTGTTTTTCGAGACGGGTTCTCTGTGTACCTTTGGTTGTCCTGGAACTCACTCTTAGACTAGGCTGGCCTCAAACTCACAGAGATCCACCTCCCTCTGCCTCCTGAGTGCTGGGATTAAAAGCAGTGACCGGCTAAGACCATGTCTTAATAAAAACAGAAGTAAGCCTGGTTCAGAACCAGCCATACAAGTCTCACAACCTAAGTTTGTTTTCCAGAACCCTCATAAAAAATGCTCTGGAATCCTAGTGCTGTTGCAGGAGATTTTGCTGGGAATTCTCTGGCCAGCTAACTTGCAGAAAGCAGCACAGCAGGAGAGACAAGTCCCTCAATAAGGACTTAAGAGACTGTCATCTAACCACTGCATGCTGTGGCTCGTGTCCTTCTGTACTCACATAATAAAAAATAAATCAGAAAACATAAGGGGATTTATTTAGTTCAGTGGTAGAGTGTTTGCCTAGCAAGTGCAAGACCTAGGTTTGGTCCTCAGGCCTGAGAAAAACAAAACATAAAATTAATTATGTGCAGAGAGTAAGTTGGAACAGATGGAAAATGGTATTCAGATTTTTTCTTTTTAAGTTTTATTATGGATACAATGTTCTGCCCGCATGTATACCTGCAGGCCAGAAGAGGGCACCAGATCTCACTATGGATGGCTGTGAACCAACATGTGATTGCTGAGAATTGAACTCAGGACCTCTGGAAGAGTAGCCAGTACTCTTAACTGCTGAGCCATTTCTCCAGCCCCTTAATTCAGATTGTTAATCTTGAATACATACCTGGTTGTCACTTCCTAAGATGTAGGCAGAAGTTTCTGTTCTGTCCAGTCCCATAGCCATTTAGTCCCAAAGAAATATACAGAAGCTTACATTAATTATAAACTGTTTGGCCTATTAACTCAGGCTATTACTAACTTAACCCATATTTCTTGTCTATGTTTAGCCATGTGGTTTGATACCTTTTCTCAGTAAAGCATTCTCATCTTGCTTCCTTTGCATTCTACTGGTGACTCTGCCCTTCCTCTTCCCAGAATTCTTAGTCTGGTTATCCCGCCTATACTTCCTGCCTGGCTACTGGCCAATCAGTGTTTTATTAAACTAGCACAAGTGGCCAATCTTCACAGTGTACAAAGCATTACCCCACAGCACTAAGAGAACTTGAAAACTTGGTGAAAGTAAAAATTTGTTTCGTTTTCTGTCATTAGATGATAATCTGAAAAGGTAATAGAATTATAGAGTCCTAATTAGGAAAGTTTTGTAGTTCATGTGGCACATGTCATATTTGTAGAATCTCTGGTAGATCTTCACTTAGCCTCTGCTTGGTCAGTAACACCTGTCAAGGAACTCTGTGCTGCTTAAGAATATTCATGGTTGCCAGGTGGTGGTGGCACATGCTTTTGATCCCAGCATGTGGGAAGCAGAGGCAGTAGATCTCTGGGAGTTTGAGGCCAGCCTGGTCTTCAAAGCAAGTTCCCGAACAGCCAGGGCTGTTACATTAAGAAACCCTGCCTCAGAAAATAGAGAGAGACTATTCATACTGAGCTTGGGTATTCTTTTGTTCTGTGGAGTTTTTTTATTTTTGGGTGTAGAGACAAAGTCTTACTCTATAGCTTTAACTGGTGTAGTTCTTTGTGTAGCCTCTGTTGGCTTCAAAGTTACAGAAATACTGTCGCATCAGCTTCCTGAGTGCTGGGATTACACATGTGTGCTGCTGTGCCTGGTATTCAATATTGTGGGTTTATTTATTCATTCATTCATTTATTGGTTTTGTCTTAAGAGGTTTTTTTTTTTTCTTTTTTAAATGTGTATGAGTGTTTTGTCTGCTTGTATGTATGTGCACCATGTGTATGCCTGGTACCTGAGGAAGTCAGAAGAGGACATTGGATCCCTTGAAACTAGAGTTTGGGTAGTTGTAAGTGTGTGCTGGGAATCAAACCCATATCTTCTACAAGAGCAACAAATGTTTTTAACTACTGAGCCATCTCTCAAGTCCCAGGTTTTGCTATTCTATTTTTTTTTAAGTTTTATTTATTTTTTGGTTTTTTGAGACAGCGTTTCTCTGTAGCTTTGGAGCCTGTTCTGGAACTCACTTTGTAGACCAGGCTGGGCTCAAAGTCACAGAGATCTGCCTCCCGAGTTCTAGGATTAAAGGTATGCACCTCTACCACCCTGCAGTTTTGCTATTCTTAATTGTTAAACAGTTCTTTCTTCTGATGAATGCTTTCTCAAAGATGTTCACTTTTCTTCTACCTAGAAAAAAAATTAGTACTTTATTTCACTGGTCTGGAAAATGGCCTCCTATTCCCAGAGCTTCACCCTGCAGGAATCAGTTTTAAACTCTAAAGCAGCTATTGAGTGTGGCCCTTAGGAATTCTAGTGGGGAGGTGTTGGTGTTGATGTCAGGTGTCTCCACCATCAGTTTCAGTCCTGATTTTGTGATAGAATCTCTCATTTGAACCTGAATCTCACTGATGGACAAAACTGGCCAGCCTTGGGATATTTGGCTGTCTCCATTCACAGTACTAGGTTACAGTCAAAGTTGCTCATTGTCACACCCAGCTTCATGTGGGTGGATGTAGGGATCCAAACTCAGGTCCTTCTGCTTATGCAGCAAACACTTTGCACACTGAGCCATGTTCCAACTTCCTATATTCATTCTTTAAATTTCATTTTTATTTTAAAGTTTGATAGTATATGCCTATATACTTTCTATTTGGGAGCTGGAAATAAAGGGATTTTTTGAGATCTCTCCAGGCAACATAATGTCTTTCTTTGGGGGAGGCGATAGCGGGTTTTTTTTTTGTTGTTGTTGTTGTTGTTGTTGCTATTGTTTTTTCTAAATCAAAAATATACAGAAAACCTATTTTTAATACTAATATATATAGAGGGAAGAGGTAAATTTCTAAACATTTACTTTGTAAACATTTGTATGCCGTTTTTACTTCTTTGCTTTGTTTTATGATGTCTTTGGGGAAAGGTTCTAGCACACCAAGAAAGCAGCCTCGAAAGAGCCCTTTGGTTCCCCGAAGTTTGGAGCCTCCGGTGTTGGAGTTGTCTCCTGGAGCAAAAGCCCAGTTGGAAGAACTCATGATGGTGGGAGACCTCCTAGAAGTATCTCTGGATGAGACACAACACATATGGCGGATTCTGCAGGCCACACATCCCCCCTCAGAGGACAGATTCTTACATATCATGGAGGTATGACCCTCATACTTACTTCAGTAGTGATTTTAAAAATATTTAACATATCCATGTTCATCGATAGTACCTCAGATACTGTTACAGTGTTGTTAGAGTGGTTAGTAATTTGTCAGTCCTGTTCTCTCATTTAAGCAAAAATTTTTTGTCTTTTTGTTTTCTTTTATTTATTTATTTGGTTGGTTGGTTGCTTGATTGATTGTTTTTTGTTTTGTTGGGTTTTTTTGTTTTTTTTTGTTTGTTTGTTTGTTTGTTTGTTTTTAAGATAGAATTTCTCTGTATCTTTAGCTGTCCTGGAACTCACTCTGTAGACCAGGCTGTGCTTGAACTTACAGAGATCTGCCTGCCTTTGCCTCCCTGAGTGCTGGGATTAAAAGCATGCATCACCATTGCCTTCCTCCTTTGTTTTCTTTATTGAAATTTTGTATAATAGTTCTTTTATTTTTGCTTGAAAAAAGCAGGGATAAAGAAACAGTTTAGCGAAGTATCATGTTACAGGCTTGTAATCTTAAAACAGGAAGTGGAGGCAAGAAGATCAGCATTCAAAATTAACCTTGGCTACACAAGCCCTTGTCTCAAACAGACCAAAAAAAAAAAAAAAAAAAAAACCTCAAGCAGTTTAGGGGCTAGAGAGATGAATCAGTGCTTAAGATCATTTACTGCAGTCAGGTCAGTTCCACTGGGTGGCTCACAACTACTTCTAACTCCAGCTCAAGGGGTTCTGAAACCCTTTCCTCTACTCCAGAACGTTTCCACTCACATGCATTTATCCACACAGAAATGCACACATAAAATTTAAAATACTCTTTTTAAACAGTTGTCTTTAGAATTGGGTGTGGTAATTTTTAAAAGGTGCGACCAGAGAGATGGCTCAGTAGGTAAAGTTCTTACTTTGCCAATATGAGGACCAGAGTTTGAATTTCTAGCACCTATATTTAAAAAAAAAAACAAAAAACAAAAAAAACTAGATGATCTTGACAGCCTGCCTATAATCCTGGTTTATAAGGCAGACAGGGAATTTTAGGAACAAACTGGCTAGTCACACTAGCCAAAATGGTGAGCTCCATGTTCAACAATTTTTACAAGGTGGAGGAGGGTGATTAAGGAAGACACAGACATCAGCTTTAGGTTTTGAAACTTGTATACTTATGTAAACACATACCACATGTGTGTGTGCGCGCGTGCTCAGGGAAAAAAGGTAAGGGAGTGGTTAAGTAGAACTGGATGCCTTGGAAGGGAGGGTTCACAGTCATGTACTACATTTACAATGGCAGTTTATCATGGTGTTCATAATGGTGTTTTACATCCATAATCTCCTTTGATCATACTAGGATTATTGGTAGGGTAGGTATTATTTTCTATTCTTTCCTTCTTCATTGAATATTCTCTCCCAAAGTGGTTTTACTATGTAGCCTCGGCTGTCTTTTACCCCAAAAAGATCCACCTACCTCTGCCTCTGGAGTGCTGCGACATTGCAAGAGTGCACAACCACACTTGGCTTAACCAGCCTCTTGTTTATTTTCTTTTCTTTGAGACAGGGTTTTTGGCAACCCAAGATTTCTGAGTACCAAAGGATGACCTTAACCTTCTGATCCTCCCACCTCTACTTCTACCTTCCAAGTGCTGGAGTTACAGGCATGCACCTCCCCACATCTGGTTTTATGGTGTGTGAGGATCAGGTTTAGGGCTTTTTACCTGCTGAGCTACATGCCCAGCAGATCTGTCTCTTAAACAGCTTTCGAATAATATTTTTTTCTTTATGTCATTTAAAAAATTTGGCAAGGGCTAAAACACAAGAGCTATATCATCTTACCTTTTTTTTTGAGTATACAGTTCAGTTGTGTTTGTTACATATACTCATATTGTATGCAAATACCACCTCAGTCTATTCCATAAAACTCATTTTGTGGGCTTAGAAGTTGAAACACGTTCTCACTGCATAGACCAAGTTGTCCTTGAACCTGCAGCAATCCCCTTGCCACTGCCTCTTAAATGCTGGGATTACAGATGTGTACCATCAATACCCAGATTCCTACAACTCTGTAATCATCACAAAGAGAAAATCTGTACCATTAAACAGTAAATCTGTTTCTCCTCCTTCATCCCCTATTTACTTTTTGTGTCTGCTAATTTGTTCTAGATGCCTTATATAATAGACACTATTTATTTAAGTTTTGCATGAAAATTCTGATTAATTTTATATTTTTGAAGGATGATAGCATGGAAGAGAAACCACTAAAAATGAAAGGAAAGGATTCTTCTGAGAAGAAACGGAAACGGAAGCTAGAGAAGGTAGAACAATTTTTTGGAGAAGGAAAACAGAAGGTCAAGGAGCTAAAGAAAACAGATAAACCTAAAAAGAAAAAATTAAAATTAAATGTGGACAAATCCAAAGAGCTGAATAAGTTGGCCAAGAAGCTAGCCAAAGAAGAAGAGAGAAAGAAAAAGAAAGAAAAGGCTGCTGCAGCCAAAGTCGAACTTGTGAAAGAGAGTACTGAGAAGAAAAGAGAGAAAAAAGTGCTGGATATCCCCTCAAAGTATGACTGGTCAGGAGCAGAGGAATCTGATGATGAGAATGCTGTGTGCGCAGCCCAGAACTGCCAAAGGCCGTGTAAGGACAAGGTGAGGTACAGGGGTTCATAGACTGTGTGAAAAGGCCAGAGATAATAATGGTTGTGGAGATGTGTGTAGAATATGATATCAGTAATTTGTGGTTCCAAGATTTGGACTTCTAACATATTTTTTCCCACAGTTTTTATAAACCATTTTAAATAGTGAAGCTACTTAAGTATGCTTAGTGTAGGAAATACATTTTTTAAAGTCGTTTACTTAGAGATATACAGAAGCATAGAAAAGTTACTTGATATTTTGGCAAGCAGTTTATTTTATATGCAGTGTGCAGGTCAAGCTTCAAAATGCACTTCTGACCTCCCCGTAGTGTGATTCAGTTAGCCACAGTAGCCTGGAAAAAGTCCGACCTTACCTTACACCCTAGACAAAGGATACTCTCTTAAATAGAATATGATTTTTTTTTAAAGCAAATAATTCAGACTCTTAATGGTGTTGTTAAATTTTTTCAGCCTAGGCTAGTAGATGGCTCATTGGTTAAAGATGCTTGTTTCCAAACTTAACAGTTTGAGTTCATTTCCAGGACTACATGATAGAAGTAGAGAAATAACTTCTTCAAGTTATCCTCTGACTCCCACATATGGACTATACTATGCATGTACTAACTTTTTTTAACCCTAAATTTTAAGTACTGTAATTCAATGTTGGCTATATTTTAGGCAACAGTTCTGTTCATTTCTGAAATGGACAGGCTTCATTGGGGAGTGGGGAGGATCTCAATTCTTTAAGTGATTTGGAAACATCTTTTATTCTTTCTGTCAAGAATACTAGTAAGAAGCCATTGTGTCAGAACACATTTGTAATTCAGCACTTGGGTAGCAGAGAAAATGAGGGTTTCAAGTTAGAAACTAACTTGGGCTACCTAGTGAAACCTTGTCTCAACAATAAATCTTAAAACCATAATTATAATTTTAAAGGGCTATGGAGGAGAAAGCTCAGCTGTTGAAGTCCTTGCTGAGTACAAGAACCTGTATGAAAGCTGGGCATAGCAGGATGTTTCTGTAGCAACAACCCTGAGGCAAAGAGAGAGAGGTGGAGACAGGTGGAGCCTCCAAACTTGCTGGCCATAATCCAGCTGCTTTCTGAGCTCCAGGTTCAGCGAGAGAGTCCATGTCAAAAGTAAGGTGGAGCACTAGAGGACGATACCTGCTGTTGACCTCCCTCCACACACAGTGTTGATAGTGTCAGATCATTGCGTGTTTAGAATTTGAAATGCTGCTCGGTTTGAAAGTGAAAGAGAACTAAAGCCACTTTCTGCAAGGCTGTGCCCACTTGCCTTCTGAATTAAATACTTAACACATTTTTAGGAGCTGAAAGGGACCTAGAGGTCTCTTGTTCTGGCTCCTCACATTTTTGCATATCTGATGTGACCAAAGTTATAGACCTAATTAGTGGTAGCACCCAAAAAGACGAAAGGCAACCCTGACTCTTTGACTGTTCCAGATTCTGGTTCTCTATCAAGTTCCCAACTCCTGGGTAATTTTTATTTATTTACTAAACAGGCTGATGGAAGGTTAGCTTTTCTTCTTTGGCTATGAAAATATTAGCTCATTGCTGTTAGATCTTCTCTCTTCTTTAGCTAATTTTCAGTAATTTCAATGCTACAAATATGTCAGTTCACTTATCCTGTCTTTTACTACAGGCACTACCACCCCCATTCACTTTACAATTTTTTTGTTGTTGTTGATTTTCGAGACAGTGTTTCCCTGTAGTTTCTAGAGCCTGTCCTGGAACTAGCTCTTGTAGACCAGGCTGGCCTCAAACTCAGAGATCTGCCTGCCTCTGCCTCCCGAGTGCTGGGATTAAAGGCGTGCGCCACCACTGCCCGGCTCACTTTACAATTAAATATAAATTAACTTATGAAAAAGGAACATAGTCCATGAAACCACTTCATAATAGGAAGTACTATGTAAATATAAAGAGGTTATAACCATGAGATTTGCTCCTACGATAATTGTTATTTGTGTGATTACATCTGATAGAGACCATAGATTTAGCTACATGTTCAGGGAAAATGTCTATATTAAACTGTTAACGGTGAGCATAGTGTGTTTTTCCCTGTCATTAGCTTAAGTGAAATAAATTTAATTTTATATTTCTCTGTTAATTCTCTGCAGATTATTTCAGATTATAAATATTTCATCTGCCATTTCTATTTTGAAATTTATTTCTGGCACTACTTTCACTAAGTTAAGAATTTTCAACATTCCTGGGCTGGAGAGATGGCTCAGAGGTTAAGAGCATTGCCTGCTCTTCCAAAGGTCCTGAGTTCAATTCCCAGTAACCACATGGTGGCTCACAACCATCTGTAATGGGGTTTGGTGCCCTCTTCTGGCCTGAAGGCATACATACAGACAGAATATTGTATACATAATAAATAAATATTTTTAATAAAAAAAGAATTTTCAACATTCCTAATTTGTAGTTATTACACAGTTGTCTAAATTAACAGGTAAATATCTAATTTCTAGTTAAGTATCTAACAAATGTTGTGTAACTTCAGATAAGCAAAGCACTTCTTCAGGAAAATACCATGCAACAGAGAAAAACTTTAGTGTTCATTGGTTTTTAGCTACATGTCACTTCATCATTTCTCCTATCAGTAATAGCTATGATTTTTTTTCTAAAAATAAAAAGGTTGAGAAGTATTATTTTAAAAATTAAGTGGTTACTTGAATGTACTTAGCTTCAGTTTCAAAATAGCTTACAGCAAAGTATGGTGAAGGGTTTTGTTTTTTTCTTTTTTTTTTCTTTTTTTTTTTTTTTTTTTTTTTTTTTTTTTTTTTTTTTTTTTTTTTTTTTTTTTTGCTTTTTTTCGAGACAGGGTTTCCCTGAAGTTTTTTTTGGAGCCTGTCCTGGAACTAGCTCTTGTAGACCAGGCTGGCCTCGAACTCACAGAGATCCGCCTGCCTCTGCCTCCCGAGTGCTGGGATTAAAGGCGTGCGCCACCACCGCCCGGCTTGGTGAAGGGTTTTGAAAGGATGTTTTCTTCCATGAGTTATGAAGTGTGAGCTAAAATTAACTTCCAAAACAATATAGAGATATTTGTTTGAAAATCCAGAAGCTTTTTCTCCCTGAGGTCTGCTCCTATATCTGTCTGTCTTATTTGTGTTAACAGTGAAACATGCTTAAAATAATAAATTATTTTAAGTTAATATTTGAGTAACTTTTTTTTTCATTATTAGAATAAATGATCATGGCCACGAAAAAAGAATAGTCATTTTACATATGATGAAACACTATTTTCTTTTTACTTATTTATTCTTTCGTGGAACTTTTTATTACTTCTTTATAAAAAGTTGGTTAAGTAAATTAAAATATTTAAATTTATATATTCTTGCCTCACCTTGATTTTTAAAATGTTTTTGTGGCTTGGCAGTGGCAGTGTACACCTTTTTAGTTTTTCTAGACAGGGTGGCTGGAGAGATGGCTCAGAGGTTAAGAGCATTGTCTGCTCTTCCAAAGGTCCTGAGTTCAATTCCCAGCAACCATATGGCTCACAACCATCTGTAATGGGGTCTGGTGCCCTCTTCTGGCCTGCAGGTATACACACAAACAGAATATTGTATACATAATAAATAAATAAATATTTAAAAAAAAAAAAGTTTTTCTAGACAGGGTTTCTCTGTGTAACAGGCCTAGCTGTCCTGGAACTTGCTCTATAGACCAGGCTGACCTGGTACACAGTGTGTGCCTTTAATCCCAGCACTTTGGAGACAGAGGCAGGTGGATTTCTGTGAGTTTGAGGTCAGCCTAAGCCTAATCTACAGAGCAAGTTCCAGGACATTTGAGGCTACACAAAGAAACCATGACTTGAAAAGTGAGGAGGCGGGGAGAGAGGTGGCTTTATTTAAAAGCATGCCTTTAATCCCAGTATTTGCGAGGCAGATCTCTGCAAGTTCAAGGCCACTGTGCCCAGCTAGACTAAGTATAAAATGTATAAAACTTATACCTGGTACTGCAACAGTATTGTGACCAAGTGTCACAGTTTGTCTGGGACTGTCTAAATTTTATTGTGAAAGATTTTACATACTAGAAAATCTTTCATTCCTAGGCAAACTGAAAGGTTTAGTCACAATGCTTAGAGTGCCATAAATTGGTTAAAACTAGTAAACTGGGGCTGGAGAGACGGCTCAGAGGTTACAAGCACTGACTGTTCTTCCAGAGGTCCTGAGTTCAATTCCCAGCAACCACATGACGGGCCACAGCCATCTATATGAGAGCTGGTACCAACACTGTATACATAATAAATAAGTTAAAAAAAAAAAAACCTAGTAAACTGAGAATATTACTATCAATTTCTCCCCTCTCCCAAACGGTATTATGCTCTAACATCTGAACAAAATACAAATCACCAAGAACTTAAGTCTCAATGTGAAATCATACAACAAAATTAAAATGTCAGGCTACCATTATTTCTGCTACTCTTCTTTTTATATTCCATTTCTTTTCTCTCTTGATTGTACTGATGATAAAACCCATGCTCTTAAATCCTAAAGGATACTAAGCAAGCGTTCTTAGCACTGAGCTATTAAACACCCAACCTCAATATATTACTTAACCTTTATGTCTGTATGGGAGAGTATTCATGTGGTAGTTAGAGGACAGTAGTCAGTTCTCTCTTCCACATGTGGAATCCTCCTAAGACACCAGCTCACATTGCTTGTCAGGCTTGGCAGCAAGTACTTTTACCTTCAAGAGATCTTTCTAGCCCTAATTCTCTTTCATCTGAACACAGTAACCTATTTGTACTGTATTATTAAATTTTTACCTGTTAATTTATCAACTCCTAGTTGTTGTTAGGTTTTTGTTTGCTTGTTTTTAAACTCCAAGGTCTTGCTATGCTTTCTTTAAGGACAGTAGGCTCCCCCCTAGGCTTCAAGGAATCCTCCTGCCTCAGCCTCTCAAATTAATGGAATTATAGACACCTGCCACCATGCTTGCATTTTGGAGGAACTAGTTAATTCTTTTTTTTTTTTTTTAATTTACTAAATGATGAAGCCTTTTTCCCTAAACAACAAATGAAAGTGGGTGTGACCATTAGAATGTAGTATGCAGTTAGGTTACTGCATAGGTTGTTGCCTCTCAGAATTGTCTGTGGAGTCAGTTGACATTCTGAACTATAGTTTGCTTTGTGATCCTGTTGGACTTTTCATATGGCAGTGGAATTTAGGTTGATTGTTCATAAAGGAATTGATAAGTGAAGGATATAGTTTTCTTAACTGTATTATCAGGATAGATTGTTACATAACCAGAAGGCTGCAGTAGAAATAGTGGAGGAGCTAGGATTTGGAAGATAATTCCAGTCAAAATCACATAAAAGAAAATACTGTTTTTTTCTTTTCCTTTTTTTTTTTAAAAATTTAACTTTATTTTGTATACATTTGTCTAAAGGTGTCTGGTCCCTTGGAATTGGAGTTTCAGACATTTGTGAGCTGCTGTGTGGGTATTGGGAAATGAACCTGGGTCCTCTTGAAGTGCAGCCAGTACTCTTAACCCCTGAGCCCTCTCTCCAGGCCGAGACAGGATTCTTTGCGTAATAAATAGCCTTGACTGTCCCAGAACTCACTTTGTAGACTAGGTTGGCCTCAAACCTGCAGAGATCTGCCCAGGTACCTCTGCCTTCCAAGCAGTGGTATTAAAGTATGTATCACTATGCCTGGCGGCTCATACTTTTCTTACTTGAAGAAATTTAATCAATTTAGTTTTTAGAAACTAGAAGCCAGTGGATACAGCAAAAAATTGTAAAGCCTTAGAATGCTTTTTTTTTTTTTTTAAATAGCAAATACTTCTAAATTGATAGCATTTTTTAACTGTGGACTAGCATAAATGAGGACTTGATTGGATTAATAGGATTCAAGGTAGTAATGAAGGGATCTGTTGGAGTGGCATCATAAAATAATCTAGTAGGCATGGTGGCGCATTCCTTTAATCCCAGCACTCAGGAGGCAGAGGCAGGGGGATCTCTCAGTTTGAGGCCAGCCTGGTCTCCAGAGGGAGTTCCAGGGCAGCCAGGGCTTCACAGAGAAACACTCTCTTGCAGGGGTGGGAGGTCGTAGTATCTCAAATCTATGCAATCCTGTGAAACAGGTCATTTTTCTAATTCCTTTATAAGCTCCAAACATTCAAAACACTCATTTTCCGTTCACCTGCAATAGTTAGCAGTTTATAAATTTTACTTTTCTATAGCTCCTTTATATTTATTTTATTCTACAGCATATTATCTCCTAATTTTTCTCTGGTTACAGCAGGATCATTATGATATGTTTCTTAACTATACGTTTGTTTTCTTCTGAGGCAAAACATAGTTACAAATGAATGGACCTTAGTTTAGGTGGGGTAGTTAAGTTGTTCTGAACTTAGAGGAAATAATATCATGAGGAAGAGACACCAATGATCTGAGTCATCCAGAATGTCTTAAAGTCCACACTCAGTTCTAAGTGTGTATTTCCCTTTTCTTAATAAACTGACTGCTTTGCCACAGAGATCCCAGCATTGTGGAGACTAAAACAAGAGGATCTCATCTTGTTTGAGCCTAGCAGAGTGTTAGACTGAAGATGAAGTTTGAGGCTAGTCTGGGCTACATAGTAAGACTCTATGCCTACGGGGGCTCACCTAAGGAATTTGATTACTGGAAGAAAAAAATATTTAAGAAAAATACAAATATTTAAGAGTGCTTAGAATAGAAATGATATTTTAAAAAAGCTAATAAGCCAAATGAGATTTTTTTTAAATAATTTTTCCATCTTTTATTACAAGCCCAAAATCACTGACATGATTGTCATAAGCTTTTACAAACTGTGGAAACATTTTGAAAACCATTCTTTCCCTAAATAAAATTTATTTACCTAGCCAAGGCCTCTTTTGTTCTTCACTGACTGTCCTGAGGGGCTTCTTTGATCTCTTCATTTTCCTTTGTTCCAATGTCTGATAAAGCTCATGATTTTAAGTGGCTTCCTACATCACCACCACAGTGATCAGCCTTTATATTGTGAAGGGGGTTTGCTGTAGCTCTTTTCATCTTGATAGATTCTTGTCTACTATGACAAATTAAATATAAGAACTGCAGTTGCCTTCCAAGCAGAAAAGCCTCAAGTTACAGTTCCCTGCTATACTGTAAATGCCAAGGTGTAAAGTCACCAAACCAAAGCCTCTTTTGTCTCCTGTAGTCACTGTAGGCTCTGAAGGATCAGTGTTTGCTTGGCATCTGCCACTGACACCTGCCATTTTTTTTTTTTTCAGACTAATTTAAAACCCCAGAGTAATCTATTGACCTGTGTCTTTGACTGTTGTAATTGGTTAACTTGTAAGATTTGACCTCTGATATTTGCTAACTTTTTATAGGGAGTTGTATTTGTAACGGAAGAAGAGAAGAATAAAAAATAGTAGTTTTAAAAGTGGCCTATGTGACTGCTTTTCTAAAAAGGTATTTAATGCTCTTAGTACTTTGGCTTATCTCTTTGAAATAAAGCTAATCCACAGGATTGCCTCACATTGTTGTACTCTTCCTTTCTTGATTGTTAATCGCATTGTCTTAGAGCCTAGAAACTGTTAATATTAGCTAAAACTACTTGGCTGCTCTATTAGAAGTTTCTTTTTTGTCAAGTATTCCCCAATCATGTTTCTGCCTCACAAGGAACCCCAGGTATTCATGAGGTAATAGAGTACCTAAGAGGCCTAATTTTGTGGACACACTATGGTAAAATATAATTTGGGGTATTAACTTATCAGCTTCTTTCTTTGAAAAATAACCCCATAAGAAGTCATATCTATCTCTGGATATCCCAATTGTTTGCTCTCTTTTAAGCCAAGAAAGCTCTTTGGTTTGCTTTTGTTCTGGTCTTACTGTTATGATACTAAACATTTTCCAATCTTTATCTTCTACAGGTAGACTGGGTGCAATGTGATGGTGGCTGTGATGAGTGGTTTCATCAAGTTTGTGTTGGTGTATCCCCAGAAATGGCTGAAAATGAAGATTACATCTGTATAAACTGTGCAAAGAAGCAGGGGCCAGATAGCCCAGGCCAAGCACCACCTACTCCCTTCATAATGAGCTACAAACTACCAATGGAGGATCTTAAAGAGACCAGTTAGCAGATGCTTGGTTAGCTCGCAACATGGGGGGAAGTGGACCACATTGAGACCTTACTCATCAAGCAGAGTGGTTCCAACCACTCAGAATGTTGTTCCCAAAGATGAATGGACTTCAGAGAAAGTCCTCTTAGTGCTGGCTTCCTCTGTGTGTGGATTGTGTGGGCATCTGTGCAGAGGATGTCTTCTTTGGTACAGCAGCCAGTATTTCAGCTCTTGACTCCTTTGAGTATGGTTTGCTGCATTAAGGTCAGGTTCTTGGTGGAACTCTCAAAGCTGTTTGGCGTTAACATGGTGTGCTTAGTGGGGAGTATAAGATGTGACTTACGACCAATTGAAAGTAGTTGTAGATGGTTACACCTACGGGTGGTGCCATTGGGATTGTTTGATTGTTTGAATCTCCTTAGTTAGGATAATTGAACAAGAGTCAGAGTACAACTCTCTTTCCATAATTATTGGCATTTATGCCCTACTGATCCAGTTAGGAGGAGCAGGCCAAAGTTACCCTTTTAGAAGTATTGGGGTGGCAGTACAGTTTGTAGACCTGCTTGTGCTTATTTATACCAATAAGAAAATCCTCCAAAAGAGCCCCTCACTTTCCTCAGGAGGATGTCAGCAGTTTAGAAAATCTGACTAGACTGGATTCTGGAAAGAAGGTTTTTTCTTATTTCAAGACAAGTATCCCATTGGTCTGAGAAGTCGGTCTGGGTCTGTTTTTAGAGAAGGAAAGGTACATGGACCCAGGTTTCTGGAGGAAATAGGGATGACTAATGAAAACATTTTACTGAGTCTCGGTGATGCATGCTTATCTGGGAAACCCTCTTTCACAAGTATTCCAGGCTCCACCACGATTCAGGCATGGCCATGAGCAAAACTGGCAAATAACAGCTTTTGCCTTGCAGCCCTAACCTTAATGCCTGTAGTTTCCAACATGGCCCCAGAAGATGTTCATGAATAACACCATGGCTTCATCAGAGGATATGGGTTATAAGTCCTCTGGCTGTGAAGCTGTTTTAGTAAATCCGTTTTTAAAAAGAAAGACTTGTTTTTACTTTTTTCTAAATGTCTCTGACTACTGACTGTTCTATAGATTATTTTTCCTTTTTTAATATACATATATGAATATAGATATATATATATATATTTACTGTTACCAGCAGCGTATGACAGAGTTTGAGCATCAAAAATCCATTTGGGAGCTTGCATTTTCTTTCTGCTTTTTGATAAAAAAAAAAAAAAAAAAAAAAAAAATCCCATTCCTTCCTTGTAGTACAAGGAGTTAGCACTCCCTTCTCCATTCTCATTTAAACATATCTTCCACTTTTCTTCTATTCAAATAGATAATATATTTCCTCCATGTTGGGACTTGTCCCTGTCTGTTGGGCAGCTTGGTCTTACTCTAGTCAGTACTGAATGTTATGTATGTTTGAAACTATGGTGCTGTGTCTTCTCCCCCTGTTGTGTTCTGTGTTCGTATAGAGGTATTAGGTGTACTCTGTAAACTCTTACTAGAAGGGAACTAATATATTTTAAAGGACAAAAAAATTTCTAAAAATATTTATCTTCACTATCCTATGTTCTTTATTTTGGTTTAAGAATCTGCAGTTTGACTTAAATTCATCAGTTGTCCTTTTAAAGGGGGCATTGAGCAAACCTAAAGTTTGTCATCTCTGCTCCCCTTTGCCCCAATCTCTTAAGGAAATGTCTTCTAGTAACTAGAAGTGAGATGTACTGTCCAGTTACAGACTGTGTGGGTATGAGGGTTACCTCAAAAGGCATCGTTAGAGAAAAGTTTTTCTTACAAAATGCCTTCTCCCAAATGCTAACCAGGCTTGACCCTGCTTAGCTTCCAAGGTCAGACAAGACATACACATGCAGGTGGTACGGCTGTAGGTACAACATCCAGTTTCTGGTTTATACTACCTACTTTTTGGTCTCTTTACCTATTAAGATAACATTTGAATATCTTGACCAGTTATGCGGTTTGAATGTATTGTTGTGCTTGTGTCTTGAATATCCATCTCCATGTGGGTGTGAGTAGCAGTTACAAGGTTAACTAAGTAATTAGTTAATTTCATACATTTTTGTTTTGCCAAGCTATGAAGATTATCACTTAAGAATTTTATTTGGTTGTTATAACAAAAAAAAAAAAGCACAATTTTTTTCTTTTACCTTTTTGTCTTTGTAAAAGACCTGAAATGCTTGTGGTTTAAAAATTGAGTGTACTCCCACCCTTCAGAAATTTAAAATGTAAGTGATGGAATCCCAAAATGCACCTAAAAAAATTTGATTTTTCTTCCAATTAACTATTTTCCGTTAGCTGTTCTCAACAGAACAGAATCGTGAGGATGCTGAAAGGCGACTGTCTGGGTAATGATTGTGTACTTTGTACAGTGTTTGTCCTTGGAGACCTCAGAAATAGGCAGTATGTCTGTGCCTGTGACTAGCTGCCTGTCATCTTCTGACATTTTGAAACTTTCAAATATATAATTTAATTGATTCATTTGGCTCTTTCTGTACTTATTTGAGGAATTTGGCTTATCTTAGCCATAAATTTATACCAAAACTCAAAAGAACATAAGATAGGGACTAGAAAGATGTCTCAACAGTTCAGAAGACCGAGGTTCAATTCTTAACACTCCACAGTGGCCCACAACCGTCATTAACTCCAGTTCCAGGGAATCCTGCATCGTCTTCTGACCTCCAAGAGCACTGCACATTTATGGTGCACAAGCGTACATTCAGGAACATTCCAGACACATAAAATAAAAGTAATTAAAATATAGTTTAAAAAAATCTTCTAAGGATATGAGAAAAACTAGCACTCTACCCACAAATTATAAATTCTGTAGTTTGTGAGTTAATAAGAGTCATCTATCTAAGGAAAAGTAGATGTTCTCATGTAAAGAATTGCTTCACGAAAATTACAGCTACATTCTTCTGTATTTGTTTACATTTTCTATTAAAACTTGATTTATAATGTTTCTGTCTCCTCAAAGTTACAGTTCTTCATTATTAGTGTTTTAGCTTAAGCTTACTTAAGCATTTAATATTTTTTAAAGCTATTTTTCACTGCCTTCATTATGGATATTTTGACAAAGGTAACAGAATGAAAAGAAATTGAAGTCTGCAAAGTGTGGTGTAGTATAAACACTATCCCAGCACCTTGGGAGGCAGAGGCAGAAGTTTAAGGCCAACCTCATCTACATAGCAAGTTCCACACTAGCCAGGACTACATAGTAAGACCCTATCTCAAAAAATAGTGATAGTAGTTAAGTCTTTGATAATCCTTGACAGGTCAGGTGGTTAGAGTGTGTGCAATCCTCGTACTCAGAAGTACAAGGTAGCAAGGGCTCCTCGTCCCTAGCTAGTGAGAAGAGATGTCCCCACCCTCTCACCAATGTCATTTCACTTCTGGTGTCCTGCAGAAGCCACGTGTGGAGCCACGTGTGGAGATGGAGAAGCGTGGCTCCCTCACGGAGCTGCTATAAACTAGCGTGACATGTCTGACTCTTGACTTGTGCCTCAGTGAGATGTGAAATACTGCCTGTCACACTTCAAAGAACTGGAAAGCAGACAGTAACTCTGTGATGCCCATGATAAAAATGTGTCAGACCCTACGTTAGCCTGAGTTCCTCGTGCTTCCCTTCCGTCTCTGCTTTTGTCCTAGACAGGAGTCCAAGAAATGTTGATTTTCTTAGTTTGCTGGATGCAGTTCATGTAAAGAAACTGCTTGTCAGCTTGGTGTGATGGCACACACCTTTAATTCTGACACCTGGGAGACAGGCAGGCTGGGTTACAAAGTGTGTTCCAGGACAGCTGCACAATAGGGAGAGCCTGTCTCAAAACCAAAAAAAAAAAAAAAAAAAAGTCTGTTAGTGATTTAATTCTGTAGTATATTTGGGTGTTAATCAGTAAAGTAGGAAAAGTGGGGAAATTAAGAAAGCCTACCTTTCAAAAAGGACAGTCTACTTGGAGGAGAAAGCAACTATTTGGGGTGAATCTTGAAATTTGCAAATTGTGGTAATTTTAAGCTGTTGAGGCCCCAAATAACCCTAAAACCAGGTCCAATAAAGTTTCACATGTTAATTAACATAAGGTGTATAGAATGCTGCTTTTATGTTAGGTCCTTTTATGTTAGGCACCTTTCAACCCTCCTGTTCCTTTAAATTAAACCACACCATCACTTTGAATGTGGAAATCCAACTAGTATTTATAACATAAGAGGGAAAGAATGAACATTGGTGTCTTTGAGCGAAATTGGAGTATTCTCTTTGCCTGAGTCCACCCACTGCTCAGTAGCATAGGATGTGCACTGGGAAAAGACACACTATCATGTTCTTCAATAATGTGTCTAGCCAGGCAGTGGTGGCACACACCTTTAATCCCAGCACTCAGGAGGCAGAGGCAGGCAGATGTTTTGAGTTCGAGGCCAGCCTGGTCTACAAGAACTAGTTCCAGGACAGGCTCCAAAGCTACATAGAAACCCTGTCTCGAAGTGTCTAAACCATATAAAGGACCTGTTCATGATTAATGATTCATTCCCTGGCGTGTTCATTAAAATTTACCAGGGTTATTGATGGTAAGTTAACAGAAATTAAAACTTGATTTCATAATGTTTGAGCATGCCTTTTGTTTGTTTTGTCTTCTAAATTAGTGGTAAATGTTGCTAATTTTTTTACATTATCTGTCTGTGCTCAGATTCTGCACTCCAACTCTCACCCCGTCCCATCATTTATTTGTATTGGTGTGATTTCAAATGGTAACCAAGTAAGGGTAAATTTTGAGAATGAATACCGAAAATCCAGAGGAAAATTAACAAATAAATGGTAGCCACTTTTAACCTGGGCCAAACCTGTTTCTCATATTTTACTTGCTATCTATAACATAAAAAGCTAAGCTGAAAGGATGATTTTATTGGTGGTATGGTTAACCTGTTATAACTGCTGAGAAAGGGGTGTGTGTGTGTTAGAAATACGGACTGTGAAAGAAGTAATTCTTGTTTTGTTTTGTTTTTTTTTTAGATTTTTTTTGGGGGGGGGGCTGTGTTTGAGACGATTTCTCTGTAGCTTTGGTTCCTGTCCTGGAACTAGCTTTGTAGACCAGGCTGGCCTTGAACTCACAGAGATCTGCCTGCCTCTGCCTCCCAAGTGCTGGGATTAAAGGCATGCACCACCACCACCCAGCTTCTTGACAGTTTTATATGTTTGTGTTTTAAGATGACCTATTTAGCACAGGTTTGCCTATACTCCTTTAACTTGGGATCCTCCTGCCTCAGTTACAAGCATGTATCACCCTACTTATCTGTCCTGTTTTCACCAATAAACCATAACCAAAAGACATTCTTTCTTTGCCCCCCTCTCAAACAGTGGAGATGGTACATCCACCACTGGGCTATATTTCCAATCACTGTTCTACTTTAACCTTTAAGTTGTCCAAGCAAACCTTGAACTTACTCTGTAGCCCAGGTGATCCTTGAGCTTTTCATTGTGTCTGGTTTTGGCTGTCATGTAGTTAGTGATATAAACCTACAACACTAGATCTTTATTACTTTGGTTCTTAGGACTTGCTTCCTTTGCTGAGAACCAACAATGGGGAAGCTTCCTTTTTCCTTTGGCCTTCTAATGCTCTCAAGTAATTTAAACCCAAGTTACCTAAGAAGAGTAAATGATGCTGGGTGTTTGTGGCACATGCTTTTAATCCCATTACTTGGGAGTCAAAGTCAGGAGGATCTTGGAGTTTGAGATCAGCCTGGTCTGCAGAGTAGGCTCCAGGACAGCCAGGACTATACAGAGAAACCCTGTCTCACAAAAGCAAACAAACAAAGTAAATCACTTTCAAGTATGGTTGACAGATGATTGCTGATCAAATGGTAGTGCCTACAGTAGTATTGATCGCTGGTAGCTTTAAGAAGTGTGTGGTTCCACATATTTAATGGAAGGAGAGCTGGTGAGAATAGGGTGGGGGGAAAACCTGGCTATCTCTTAGCTTTTAAATGATTTTGAAGAATATTTGAAATTTCTGTGAGTACCATTGAGTAAATGATGGTTGGTGCCTCATTGTTCCTGTACATTATTGACCCTTTCTACTCTTTACATTTAGTTTACACTTTGATCCACTGTTAATCCCAAAGATAGGAGGAAGTCTGATGATGGTAGTGACTCACGCTTTAATCCCAGCCCTCAGAAGGCAGAGGCAGACAGATCTCTGAGTTCGAGGCCAGCCTGTTAAACAGAGGACAGCCAGGACTACAGCCTGAAAGCCCCTGTCTCAAAAAAAAGGGGGGGACTATCAACCCAAGTTGTCATAACCAAATTAATTAAAGCAAGGTTTTTTTTATTCATGTACATATGCTGCTTCCACCTAAGGTGGAGTTCTAGAGATCAGCATTGGATGAGGAAGAAAAGACTTTTTGTCAAGTAGGTATAGCAAGGAGAATAATAATAGATATTTATAACAGAGTAGTCATAGGCTGTCATACAACTCTGAAACAAAGGTAGGGTTCCAAGATTATTACAACTTTTTAAAAACAGGCATGATTGGCCATTCGCTGGAACAGGCAATACAGAACCATTTGTAGTTAAGTTACAGGTGGAATGTAGCTCAGTCCTTGAAAAACTGGTGATCATGAAGAGGAATGAACCTAGTTTGTTTTTTCTATAAAATGGCTTTTAGGGGCTGGAGAGATGGCTCAGAGGTTAAGAGCATTGCCTGCTCTACCAAAGGTCCTGAGTTCAATTCCCAGCAACCACATGGTGGCTCACAACCATCTGTAATGGAGGTCTGGTGCCCTCTCTGGCCTGCAGGCATACACAGAGACAGAATATTGTATACATAATAAATATTTTTTTAAAAAAAGATGGCTTTTAAACCTAAAATGAAGGCAGGCTGGTCCTTCACTGTCAGGGTCTAGTCCAGGCATAAATCATTTCTTGAACCAGAATAAAGACATGGGAATAATTGAGGCACAGTTTACACGACAATATCATAAGGGAGTCTGTAGTGAGGAGCTGCAGGCAGGCCTGCTTTTCATCCCGCCTGGCTCCCGGCTACCGGCTAGCTTATGCCCTGAAATAACAACACACAAACTGTATTCATTTAAACACCTGCCTGTCCATTTAGTTTTCAGCCTCTTACTCACATCTTGATTAGCTCATATAGAATAATCTGTGTAGCACCACAAAGTGGTGCCTTACCGGGAAGATTCTAGCATACGTCCATCTTGGGCCTGAGCTTCATTGCATCTCACCCAGAGAGCAGAGGCATGGCGATTTATTAACTTCCCTTCCCAGCATTCTGGTCTGTCTACTCCGCCCACTTAAGGGCTGGCCAATCAAATGGGACAGGCAGTTTCTTTATTAACCAATGAAATCAACTCAAACAGAAGACCCTCCCACATCATTTCCCCTTTTTCTGTTTAAACAAAAATGGCTTTAACTTTAATGTAGCAAAATTACATATAACAAAACAATTATCAAGTAAGAATTAGTTGCAATATTTATATATATTTTATCATAACAAAGGAAAACAACTATAACTATTCTTCAACTCCATCAAAGACTCCAGAAGGATATAATATTACCTAGGTGAACAAGAAGTAAGATACTTCCAAAACTCTAGAAATCACAGAGACATCTCGCTGCCTGGACAGTCACCCAAAGTTCCTCTGTACCATTGGGGCATCCATCTTTGGCTTTCAGGCACATAGTATCCAGAGACATTTCCATGAAGCCAGATATTTCTAAAGCAGTTCAGTCACTATCTGCTGTGTCTTTCAGAATGTCTCACAGACTCTTTCATGAGCCAGGAACCCCAAAAAACCATCTCACCTTTAGGCAAGTTCAGCAGTCCTCTCTCTGCGGGTTCTGTGTCTAGTTTATGCAACAGTCCAGGCAAGAGCAGTTTATTGCCCAAATGGCTATCAAACTCCATAAGGAGCCTCTTTGATTCCCATCTTCCTTTTGAAGTATATTGGTGCTGCCAGGAGCAGACGTGTCTCATTGTCTTGAAAACATTTAAGTTATTAAAACATTTAAGTGGAATAGTCTGTAGTCTTTGAAAGATATTAGGAATGTCTATCTAACAAATATATCTCTATATATCTAGAAAATCTAACTAACATGACTACAAGCTTTATTATCAATGATTATTCATTAGCAACTTACATTTCCTAATTACACATTACATTTTTAAATGAACTACACCATCATAATACCTTAATCAAGATCAGAAATACATATACATATAAAATTGACCTTAAATTTAAATCACTAAAGCAAAATCCATATCAATGCAAATTATTCATATCTATAATCAGGAGTCTTAAGGTTCATTTAAATCCTGAAGATTACCCACATTTATTATCCAAGCAACTTTTATGTCAAAAGGTAAGCTGAGGGGGAAGTTTATTAGTATTCTGTCTTTTGGGTAGTGGAGGAGAATGACTTAGGTATTATCCACAACTGTGGCTGCTCTGTCATGGTAGACTGAATTAACACCTCTTCCCCAGGTGACCTCCTAAATTACAATAGAAGGAGCAGAGCAACATTAGCATATTTTGACCCTTTGCTTAGGATGGTGTCAGGTTGTCCCAAAACCACTATCAAAGACTGAGCCACCATAACCTATGTGGAAGGTGCAAATTGTGTCTTGCCAGGTTGCTCAGAATTCTGACTGCCAGTACAGTTAGGAATATCCAGCTCCTACAATCCATTCCCTTTTGTTAATCTTAATAAAACCTGTGCTTCTGCAACAGGACAGATGATCACTTCTGCCTTAGGCAAAGACATTATCTCTGCCAACCCTCTTCCTCTCCTTTGGCTTATACCATTAACATTAACTTTGTATTCAACATAAATATCTATTTGGAGCACCGGGCTACAATTCTGGGTAATGTCTTGCCCAACAAGATAGAGTTAACAAAAAACATGACTAACATTCCATTTGTACAGTAGGACACCAAAGTAAGTCATTACATGAAATGAATTTAGATAATTGAATTGGTTCTCAGCCCTGATAGAGAATCACCTGGAGAGCTTTTAAACACCTTCATTTACTTACTGGTAAGGTATGAGTGTGGGTCTGTGCATTCCATGGTATGAATGTGGAAGCCAGAGGCAACTTGCAGGAGTCAGTTCTCTCCCACCATGTGTCTGCTGGGCATTCTATATGACTGATTCTCAAGAGTTCTCAGGGTGCCACTCAGCTATCAGTATATCACTTTCTGAATATAGAATTCAATAATTTTTTTAGAAACTTGCAGAATTGTACAAGTACGCCACACATACAAACCGCACAGTGTTTCCATTGCCCCCATTTATACTTGCTCCCTCTGTCCACCCCCAATCCCAAGCAATATATAGATTTGCTTTTTCTAGTATTAAGCATCAGGATTTCCTCCCTCCCCTCCCTCCCCTGCTTCCTCCAGTGCCCTCCCCCTGCCTCCCTGCCCTCCCCTGCCTCCCTGCCTCCCTGCCTCCTGCCTCCCTGCCTCCCCTCCCTCCCTTCCTTCACTTCTTCTTCCTTGTTTTGTTTTGTTTTTGTTTTGTTTTTGTTTTTCAAGACAGGGTTCAATGTGTGGTCCCAACTGTCCTGGCTGTCCTGAACTCTTTGCAGACCAGACTGGCCTCAAGCTCACAGAGATTCATCTGCTTTTGCTTTCTGAGTGCTAAAATTAAAGGCATGTGCCAACACACCTGGCCAGGAATTCTTTTTAAGTTGTCAGTTTATTTTTATAGGCAGCTAACATGGAGCACTATAGCTTTATTTGTTTGTTTGTTTGTTTGTTATTTGTTTATATTTATTTGGTGTGCATTGGTGTTTTTCCTACTTGTATGTCTGTGTGAGGATTCTGGATCTCCTGAAACTGGAGTGACAGACAGTTGGGAGCTGATATGTGGGTTCTGGTAATTGAACAGGGTCCTCTAGGAAGAGCAGTCAATGCTCTTAACCACCAGCATCCTTTAAATTCATTTGAGCAACTTTAGTGAATACTAAGAATGACGTCTAAGTAAAAAGAACATTACACACATCTTTATGCTTATGGCCTCTCCCATCCTGATGCAAGGATCCCTCACCAGTATGATTGAGATCATTAATTTGGTAATGGAACTTACTCGATCATTCTAGTTCCCCTTTATATATTTTAATATTACATTCAAAATTACCTCCCATTCTCTCCCCAGGATCTTTTAAAAACATTTCTAGCCAGGTGTGGTGGTACACTCCTTTAATCCCAGACCTCTGGGGTCAGAGACAGGTGGGTATCTTTGAGTTTCAGGCCAGCCTGGGCTGCAAAATAGACTTTCTTTGTTGTGGTGGTGGTGGCTTATTTTTTATTGATATTTATTGAGCTCTACATTTTTCTCTGCTCCCCTCCCTGCCTTTCCCTTCCCCCTTCAATCCTCCCCCAAGGTCCTCATGCTCCCAATTTACTCAGGAGAGCTTGTCTTTTTATACTTTCTACTTCCCATGTAGATTAGATCTATGTAAGTCTCTCTTAGTGTCCTCATTGTTGTCTAAGTTCTCCGGGATTTTGGTTTGTAGGCTGGCTTTCTTTGCTTTAAGTTTAAAAACCACCTATGAGTGAGTACATGTGATAATTGTCTTTCTGTATCTGGGTTACCTCACTCAAAATAATATTTTCTAACTCCATCCATTTTCCTGCAAAATTCAAGTTGTCGTTATTTTTTTCTGCTGTGTAATACTCCATTGTGTAAATGTACCATGTTTTTCTAATCCATTCTTCAATCTAGGGGCATTTAGGTTGTTTCCAACTTCTGGCTATGACAAACAAAGCTGCTATCAACATAGTTGAGCACATGTCCTTGTGGCACGATTGAGCATCCTTTGGATATATACCCAAAAGTGGTATTATTGGGTCTTAAGGAAGGTTGTTTCCTAATTTTCTGAAAAATCACCACACTGACATTCCAAAGGGGCTGTACCAGCTTGCATTCCCACCAGCAATGTAGGAGTGTTCTCTTTTCCCCCACAACGCTCTGCCAGCATAAGTTGTCATCAGTGTTTTTGATCTGGCCATTCTATCAGGTGTAAGTATGGGAATCTCAAAGTGTGTTGTGATTTGCATTTCTCTGATGACTAAGGATATTGAACATTTCCTTAAGTGTCTTTCAGCCATTTTAGATCCACTCTGTGAGAGTTCTCTGTCTAGGTCTGTACTCCATTTTTTTTATTGGATTATGTGATCTTTTGGTGTCCAATTTCTTGAGTTCTTTGGTAATTTGGAGATCAGACCTCTGTCTGATGTGGGGTTAGTGAAGATCTTTTCCCATTCTGTAGGCTGTCATTTTGTCTTGTTGACCATGTCCTTTGCTTTTATAGAAGCTTTTCAGTTTCAAGAGGTCCCATATTATTAGTTGTTTCTCTCAGTGTCTGTGCTGCTGCTGGAGTTCTATTTAAGAAGTGGTTCCCCTGTGCCATGCTTCAAGAGTACTTCCTACTTTCTCTTCTCTAAGGTTCAGTGTGGCTGACTTTATGTTGAGGTCTTTGATCCATTTGGACTTGAGTTTTGTTGAATGGTGATAGATATGGGTCTATTTTTCATTTTTCTTTTTTAATATTTATTTACTTATTATGTACACAATATCTGTCTGTGTGTATGGCCCTGCAGGCCAGAAGAGGGCACCCAGACCTCATTACAGTATGCATTGTGGTTGCTGGGAATTGAACTCAGGACCTTTGGAAGAGCAGGCAATGCTCTTAACTACTGAGCCATCTCTCCAGACCCCTATTTTCATTTTTCTACATGTTGATATCCAGTTATGCCAACACCACTTGTTAAAACATGCTTTCTTTTTTCCATTTGATATTTTTTGCTTTTATCAAAGTATCAGGTGTTTGAAGATGTGTGGATTGATATCCGGGTCTTCTATTTGGTTCCATTGTGTCCTCCTGTCTGTTCTTCTGCCAGTCCCAGGCTGTTTTCAGTACTGTTTAAATCCTTTTTTATAAGTTGCCTTGGCCATTGGTGGTTTTGTCACAGCAATAGAACAATAACTAAGATAAACCTTTGGAATGGTTGTTGCTTTGGACATAAGAATTAGGTTTTAATTTTACACATTTATATTAGAATCTCATCATTTTTTGATGCACCTTACCAATTTCCAACGTAGGTTAAATTGTGGAGTACTAATTTATCTCTTGTATTCTCTTCAGTCTGTCTAAACTCATGGTCAAGAAAGAGCAAATTCAGGCTGAAGAGATGGTTCAGAGGTTAAGAGCACTGGCTGCTCTTCCGGAGGTCCTGAGTTCAATTCCCAGCAACCACATGGTGGATCACAACCATCTGTAAAGAGATCTGGCGCCCTCCTCTGGCATGTGGGCATACATGGAGGCAGAATATTGTATAAATAATAAATAAAATCTTATAAAAAAAGAAGAAGACCAGATAACAAAGGTAAACACTGTTTTCGCCTTTGTTTTTGTTCTTTAAATAACTATTAGATCCAGGGAAACTGGAGATGTGACGGGAGAAGTGATGAACGGGCGCTGAGAAGAAATCCCACACTCGCTCAGAACTGAGAAATAGTTATTTATTTAGGGGTAAACTCACAAATCAGGATTATCTGCTTGAACGGTGGATGGATATCGAATCCATACAATCCGAACGAGCAGTCGGCGAAAAGGAGCAAGGGGAAGGAGAAAAGGGGCGGACGCAGGTTCGGCATCCGCATATATAGTATAAGAGGCCACGCCCCAGTAGGCGGATAATTACAAGCTGCAAATCTTCCTACAGCATGGAGAGATGGTTTAGTGGTATAGAGCACTGGACACTCTTCCAGATGACCCAGGTTCAGTTCTCAGAACCCATATTAGTGGTCCCTGTCTATAACTCTAGTTCCAAGGGATCTGACACCCTTTTTTTCAATTCATGGGCACCAGGTATGTATGTGGTGCATAGATATATATGAAGGCAAAAATGCCCTTCACATAAATATAAAGTAAAATAAGATATTTTAGTAGAGCCTTTCTAGTAAGAGGTTTCCACTGGGTGGTGGTGTGGTTACACTTCTTTAATCTCACCACTCAAGAGGCAGAGGCAGGTGGATCTCTGTGAGTTTAGGGCCAGCCTGCTCTATAGAGTGAGTTCCAGGACAGCCAGAGCTATACAGGGAAACCCCGTCTTGGGGGGGGGGGAGAATTTCCATATAATTCACCCAATGCTAAAGAGCTAGAGAGGGATTAATAGCCTTGGAGGTCATTATGATCATGACCATAATGGGGATACCCACAGAGACAGCCGACCTGAGCTAGTAGGAGCATACTGACTCTGGACTGACAGCTGGGAAACTTGCATAGGAACGAATGAAGCCCTCTGAATATGGGTGACAGTTGTGTGGCTTAGGCAGTTTGTGGGGCCACTGGCAGTGGGATCAGAATTCATCCCTAGTGCATGAACTAGCTTCTTGGAGCCCATTCCCTATGGAGGAATGCGTGACTCAGCCTAGATATAGGGGGTAGAACCTTGGTCCTGCCTTGGTTTGGAAAGAGTCGGAAGAGGGGAGTGAGAGGGAACTAGGATTGGTATTTAACATAAAAAAGATTGTTTAAAAAAAAATTTAAATTACCAGGGCTGAAACGATGGCTCAGTAGTTAAGAGCACTGGCTGGTCTTCCAGAGGACTGAGGTTCAATTCCTATTACTGACATGGCAGCTCACAACTGTCTGTAACTCCAGTTCCAGGGGATCCAACACTTTTACACCAATGCACATAAAATAAAATTAAAATACAAAAAATTTAATTACAATATAAAAGTTAAATATTTAAAAAAATGTGTTTGTTGTGGCCCAAGAAAGCTTGTGGCCTACAAACTTTCTTGTAGTCAAAATAATGGATTCTGGGTTGTACCTCTGGCCCTAGGTAGAGATATGACTTTCAGATCTGTCAAGAATTTATATAATATTCTCCCCCCTTAAGATTTAATCCAGGGAGCCCTGTCAGTCAGCTCCCAGGAAGAATCAGGAAAGCTGATTTACCTGAAGTCATGTTAAAGAGCTGGGAGGAATAATTATCCCCTAGATGAGATAATGTTCTTACCTTTCCCCAAAGCTCCCCACCCTGGCATCTGCTTACAGGGTTCCTCCCATGCCGCACTGCTAAGCTTGCTCACTTTTCTGAGTTTTCCTGGCTTGATACTGTCAGTAAAGATTGTGCATGCAGGACTGGAGAGATGGCTCAGTGGCTAAAAGCACTGACTGCTCCTCAAGAGGACCTGGGTTCAATTCCCAGCACCTACATAGTGGTTCACAACTGTCTTTAACTCTAGTTCTGAGAGATGCAACAACCTCTTATGGCTTCCGTGGGCACCAGGCATATATGCAGGTAAAAACACCAATATATGGCCATCAGTGGTGGTATACACCTTTAATCCCAGTAGGCAGAGGTAGGTAGAGCTCTGTGAGTTCGAGGCCAATCTGTTCTCTACAGAGGTGGTTCCAGAACAGCTAAGGTACACAGAGAAGCCCTGTCTCAAAAAACCAAAACCAAAACTTGCATATAAATGAAACTGATTAATTAAACATTCAAAAGATTACATATCCAGTCATGCAATAACAGGTAACCATGAAGATGTGGAGAGCTTCTTGCCATGAACTTGTGTTATCTTGCTTCAGCCATAAAGTGAGGTGTGCATTTCAGCAATCTGTCTTCGAATGCAGTGCAGAGGTTATTTTCATTCTGAGCTTATAAAAACATGCAATGCAAGAGGTTACGAGCTAGTGTCCTTTGACACTGACTCTTTACACATTAACTCCTTCAGCCCAGACTGTAGGCCTCACCGTGAGGTTGTGGCAGATCCGACGCTCCTGAAGGAGAAAGGACAAGGGGCTGATTTCTAGCTGGTTCTTCAGGACACCATAAACCACACGAAGGTAGGGACACCTGCAGCTGAGAGGCTCACTCAGGCGTGGGAGGAAACAGCTCAGTCAGTAAAGTGTGTGCACAACAATGAGAAAGTGATAGCCTAGTGTTGGTGGTGGTACCACGCCTTAATCCCAGCACTCGGGAGGCAGAGACAGGAGGATCTCTGTGATTCGAGGCCAGCCTGGTCTACCACGATCTAGTTCAGGAAAGGGCTCTCAAAGTACAGAGAAACGTTGTCTCAAAAAAAAAAAAAAGTGGCCATGGTCACTTCACAGCGATAGAAACCCTAACTAAGACACGTCTGTGTCGCACAAAAACCCTCCAACTGCCGCTCTGAGGGATCTGACACTTTCTGGTCTCTGATTTCGCCCAGTCAGAAGTGAGCACACTGCACACAAATGTGCTCGTACATGCACACAGATGCACACATATACACTGTCCTTTCTTATTTTCTATCACTATAATAAACACCAGCGGATCAAACCCAGCTTGGAAGGAAAAGATTCATTTGGCTCCATCATCAAGGAAGTCAAGGCATGGGGGCTGGCAGGCTAGTAACTTGAGAAAGAACACGGCGGAATTCTGTCTACAGACTTGCTTCACCTGCTTTTCTATATAACCCAGGTTGGCTTGTCCAGGTGGGTGGGCAATGCCCACAATGGGCTGGGCCCTTCTATATCACTTGTCAGTCAAGAGAATGACCCCTCGTGATCAGGCCCACTGGTCCAACCCCATATTGAAGTGCTTTTCTTTCAATTGAGATCTCTCTGCCCAGATGTTCTCTAGTTTGTTGACAAAAAAAAAATTAGCAATCACATATGGGGCAGTCTAAGTGAAATTAGTCTTTGTGTTGGTTTTGTTTTGTTTTTCCAGATAGGATTTCTCTGTGTAACAGTCCTAGCTGTCTTTTAACTAGTTCTTGTAGACCAGGCTGGCCTTGAACTCACAAAGATCCACCTGCCTCTGCCTCCCAAGTGCTGGGATTAAAGGCGTGCACCACCACTGCCCGACATGAAATCAATTTTAAAGAGGGGCTAGAGAGATGACTCACTGGGTAAGAGCACTCACTGGGTAAGAGCACTGGCTGCTCTTCCAAAAGACCCAAGTTCAGCTCCCAGTACCCACATGGTAGTTCATATCCAGCTGAAACTCCAGCCCCAGGAGATCAAACACCTTTGGACCTCTGAGACCACTAGACATGCATGCAGTGCACATACATACATGTAAGCAAAACATTCATACACATAAATATATAAATTAAAAAAATAATAAAATGAAGGACAATTGAGGACGACACCCAACATGGATCTCTGTTCTCCACTTGTATTTGCACACACATGCACATGAAATTGGCATGTACAGTGTACATACATCCATTTGATCTACACAAATACACATGCAACAATATGATAACAAAGTCAGGATGACTCTGGGGCAAGGAGGAGAATAGAAAATTCAATCTGGTTGTTGCAGGTTGTTCACTTTACTAGACTGACAGATGCCTAAATATTTCTTCATCTCATGAGTTAAACAATCCGACAGTGTGGTCAAGGACCTAAAAGGAACAGAAAAGTGGAAGCACCTCTCAGAACTGTCAGAGGGAGATACAACCCCCACAATGCTTGATAATGAAGTGGACAAAACAATACACTCTGTGCATGTCAACTTCTTTCACAAGCCACCACACTGATTTCTCAATGGATTCATGAGCAAAGTGGCATTGGTGACAGAGATGGAGGGTGTCCAAGAGCAGATCAAGACCTCCGCATTGAAGCGGGAACTGCTTCTGATGAGTGTTCCCTGACTATATATGTATATGCCGATGGTGAAGTCCACGTGGAGTTGTTTCCTTAGGGCACCATACGGACATTAATGGCAAGTTGATGACCTTTGCCCTCCCCCACCACTGAGAGAGGAGATAGTTGTCCAACTTTCCTTTCCTGCCTAGTGCTTCTGCCAGCACCCCTATCTGTAGACACAGGGACTGTCTTGTTCACCAGCACCCCTATCTATCTGTAGACACAGGGACTGTCTCGTTCACTGTCACACCCACACATCATCCTCACAGATCACAACTGATCAAAGAATGAATCTCACAACAAGGAAAGTTGAGCAGGAGGTTTGTGCCTATGGATCCTTCCCACAATCCCCTGTTACCCAGAAGCCCGTGGGAGACTTCCTGAATATGTAGTCACAGTGCCAGCTGTGAGATGACACCCTAAAAATATAGAACGTGTTTCAAGGGTAGCGCTGGGTGATGTGAGTCAGAGACCTTGTACTGGGAACCAAAGGGAGACAGAGACAGGTTACTTCATCATTATCCTTTATATAACAGAAGAATTTCCTTGTTTCCCATTGAGCAGCCCTGAACTTCCCTGGACTGGAGACCTAGGGTCTCAATGGGAATTAAAAGACATAGCAATGACTCCACCTTTAACGAGGTTACTACTGCTCAGTCCGTGGGGGCTCCAATGCCACAGAACCAGTGAGCGCAAAAAGAGTTAAGCTATCAGCTGGCACAATAGATCCCAGCAGCAGTGGGAAAGTGGGCGGTGCCACACAAGAGGGAATGAGGAGAACCCAGCATACTTTCCCCACCCAACAGTAAAGGTCAGTTGGAAACTGTAACAAGGAACATAATCAAGCCTCTCAGTGATGGTTTGGGTCATCTCACCAGCATACCAACTGCCAACTGGAGATGTTTTTATTTGAAGACAGAGAAATTTTTGTTTGTTGTTTTGGCTTTTTTCTGTTTGTTTGTTTGTTTTGGAACTCACTCTGTGGACCAGGCTGGCTTTGAACTCACAGAGATCTGCCTGTTTTTGCCCAACAAGCTTGGCATTTTTTATGCAGTCCCTGCTTCCTCCTCTGTCTTTGCTCGTAGTGTTTTGTACACAGGTTGTTACAAGTTGCTGAGAGTTTGGCTATTGGATAAGAGAACCCTCAATGGGGCTGCACCTACCTTCAAGTGCTGGACGTGATGTCTGTGGGGGCAGTTTGCTGCTTTAGGAGGGAGAATGAGGGCATTTTCCCCTGTGCTCAAGGCAGTTGCAGCTTGAGGGGTGGAAGCAGAAGGTTGTTTCGGTGTGTGGATGTTCAGATGTAGGAGGATATGCGTGGAAGCTGCGTGGTCAAGAGGGCACTGTGCCAGCTGTTCTTTATTGCCTCTCGGCTCCAACCATTCTCCCCGTGCATTCTAACCGGAGCTGCACTGGGGGCACCTTCTCCTTTGCCAGATGCCTTCATGGTGGGATTGCCAATAAGCAATCCTGGAGAGACATGGGGACAATAAGGAAGGAAGGGGGTTCATTCCAATGTGCTGGTTTCTGGCTGGTTCTCTGTTGGCAGGGGCTTGGCACCACTCACCGAGCAGCCCTTATGAACTGGCTCTTATAGAACCCTCTGCCGACCCTCTGTTCCTGCGGGTCAGCTCTGGCTATGTTCCCACAGGTCACCTGGTTTGTTGGCAGCCACCTTCGGCTCTTAGGAGCTGCTTTCTGAACTGCATGCATCTGGGTCCGCCAGAGTTCCTGGCTTTTACCTTCTGTGTAGTTAGTCCTCTTTTCCTTGTTAATACTGTGAGAGTCGTTTTTTAAAATGTATTTTATGTGTATGGGTGTTTTGCCTGTATATATTTCTTTTCTTTTTTTTAAGATTTATTTATCTATTATGTTCACAGTATTCTGTCTGCATGTTTGGCTGCACACCAGAAGAGGACGCCAGATCTCATTATAGATGATTGTGTGTCACCATGTGGTTTCGGGAATTGAACTTAGGACCCTGAAAGAACGGCCGTGCTTCTTAACCTCTGAGCCATCTCTCCAGCCCCCTCCTTATGTATTTCTGTGCACCACTTGTGTGCCTGGCACCCAAAAAGGTCAGAAGAGGGTCCTGGATCCCCTGGAACTGGGGTTAAAGAAAACAGTAGTTACAGATGGTTGCGGATCATCATGTGGGTGCTGGGAATTGAACGTGGGTCCTTGAGAAGAGCAGTCAGTGCTCTTAACCACTGAACCATCTCTCTAGCCCTGAGTATCTTGTTCTTACTGGTCTCTAATATTTTATTCTTTTCCTTTCCACAAAAGGAAGCCTGGTTTTCCATCCCTTGCTATGATGTGATGTCTCCATCAGAGGCTTCATCCCCCCCTTTCCTATTGTGAAAACCCTCAGAAACCATCATAGCGCTGTATGAGGCCTTTCCTGCTACAGATGGGTTGATGTAAACTCCTGAGGTTTGCCCCCAGCATCCATGTCGACCTTCTTACGCCTGTGAAGGTGCCCTCCAGATCAGGCCCCTTTGTTCTACATGCCCAAATCACTCCTCTGTCACTGGCCCCCTCTTGAGAGACGAGGACCTCAGATTAGGAGCCTGCATTTGCTTTGATTTTGAATATACATCTCAATTCACACACAACCTCAGGGATGTTTTGACCAACAAAGCAGTGCTGAAACTTTGATTTTCTTCTGCTTCTCTTGGTTTGGGAGTTGTCTTTCAGAACCTCAACATTCACCCTAATGGATTATCAGGAGAATGTCAAAGACAGTAATCTTCAGTGCCCCCTCTCCTACACCCCCCCCCCCCTGGATTTACTCAATGCCCCCCTTCTACTACCACCACCAACACAGGCAGTTTCCCTTATTCTTCCTGGACCTGTAGTTCCCCATTTTCAGCTCAGCCTCATGATTGACACCTCAGTCACATTCTGAAAACCCCCACCCACCAAGGCGGTGTTCTGTCTTGCAGTTCTTCCTTGGTATCGTGGTGGGGCTTGTGTGGGTCTCTGTGTTGCTGGTTACTTCTGTTTTAGGGTTTCTGTCGGTCCTGGAATTCGAGTGTTTACATCCAGGGCCAAGGGACAAAGCCACAGAGTGTACCCCCCAGAGTGGGAATCAGCTCCCCAAGACCCTTGGTAATAAAAAGGAGAGCCTTGTATTGGGCCTGGGGTGTGTTTCAAGAAAATGACCACACAATCCAACGTGATTCAGCAAGGCAATAAGTTTCACGTCTGCAGAAGAGTGCACAGTCATATCAAAGTGAGCACCTAAGTACATCCAGTGGGAGTCCTGCTGGGTTTTCATTCCTAACTCAAGGGGTCCTGTGCCTCACTCTGGCTGGCGGGACCTTTGCCTCACAGTCTTCCATGACCAGCTAGCTGAAGGTGGCACAGCTGAGAGCCAGATGCATCCTTCACAGAGAGAGCAACTGTGAGCATATATGTGATTACAAGAAGTGTTGGCCCCAGAGGAATTTGAATTCCTACCGAGTGGCTTTGAATTTTTTTTAAATGGAGCTTTGTGTTATTTAATCCTCTGATAGAAAAGACAGTACATTTTTGCTGGAAGCAAAGACCTGTATTTTGAGACCTGTGTTTTGTTTATCTTAAGTTCACAAGTTAAGTAAGATATTCACTTTTGCAGGGCAAGTTCTGGACCTAGGAAATTAACCTAGTGATTTCCTTTGTTAGTTAATATCTCTTTCTCTCAGCCAGAGACCTTCCAGACCTGAATTCCAGCCGACTGGACTTTCCTGACACCCTCCCCTCCCCCCTGCCTGTTTTCTATATAACAGCTCATGAGAAAAAATAAAATTGGCAGCTTGATCAGAAAGCCTGTCTTGCTGTCGTTTCTCGTGTCTCTTGTCCCCTCCATTTCTCTTCCTCCTCCAGGTTTATCAGGGACCTTCCGTTCATATCCCGCTGGACGGGATAGACATTTTGTTTATGTTTCCCACACTTAAGGTATGCCTTTTTAAAACAAAAACCTCAGTGTCTGTATGGGACACTTCCCCATGAGTGTCAGGTCAGGGAGGCCCTGGAGACTCCCAAAAGAACATTGTCTATTGCCAATGATCTTGACTGCACCCTATAACTAGATGGTGGACACATCTAGGTTGCTGAAGACACGACACACTTTTCAGGACCCAGAAGTCCATCTGGCCTGACCTGGAAACTTCCTGTTGGCTAGCTTTGGGGGGGGGGAGAGGGCTTACCCCTGGGACAATAGTAATCTCTCTCTCCCCCCCCCCCTTTGGTTTTTCGAGACAGGGTTTCTCTGTGTCCTGGAACTCACTTTGTAGAACTCACAGTGTTGGAGGTATCCCAAGTGCAGGGATTAAAGGCGTGCACCACTACTATTCGGCAGTAACACGACTCTTTATGACTCTTATGGGAGTAATCATAAGATTCCGGCTGAATTCGAGACCTGTCCCACAGGAAGGAATTCGTGCCTGGTTCTGCAAACACACCCGAAAGTCCACAGTTAGGGAGGTCAGAGCTTCTAGGGAACCTTTTCATTTTTTTTTCTTCTTCTAAATGCTTATGTTCTGAAACTGCCTTCTAAATATTTGTTCATAGCCATGGGTGGCTGCTGCTCTCAACCTTGGCCAAGGAAATTTTTTTTAAGGAAACTTCTTTTAGCAGTGGGCAGCAGTTCATGCAGAGATTCATAGAGGGTAAAAGCGCTGAGAACGCATGTCTGTGGAGCAGTCAGACCTAAGTGAGACGTTTGTATCCACTCCCCACTCCCCAGGCTCAGGAAATAGTGTGGAGAGGGTGCAGAAAGAATAAAAGAGCCAGAGGATGGGGAGGAGGACTGGGAAATGCTGTCTTCTGCACGTGGCATGACTGTGGCACGAAGCCAGCATTCTGGCATTGGTGGGAGAGGGGCTCACAAGGCCCCAGCTGAGAAGCTATTGGCAGTTGATGGCTGCAGAAGCGGGTGGGGTTTGAGTCGATTTTCTCTGGGTGTGTGTGTGGCCTCTGATAGTCTGCCCACACTCCAGTGAATGGCCCCACACCCATAGGTAGGTGGACGGGACTAATTGGGCTCAGTGAGTCACTTTTAAAGACAGAGACCATGAGCAAGGGAAGGAGCTTTATGGGGAGGGCAGGGGAAAGGAAGAAAAGAGTGGGTGGGTGTTGTCGAGTTACATTGTGTGCATGGATCAAATTGTCAAAGAATGCTTTTTAAAGCAAAAAATAAAATAATAATTTAAGTTGTATTGGCAGAGCCACTACTGGAGAGTCTGTAGACCTGTTCTGTGTGAGCCTCACCTGCAAACCGTTCCTTACGTGTCCGGCAGCACTGGTGCAGTTCATGCACAGCAGCAGGAGGTGGGTGCCAGGCCAGCTGATGGTCCTGCCAAGCGGAGTGGATGATCAAGAAGGCCAAAGGGGTGGAGACAAGGAGAAGCACTTCCACTGAGCACGCTTGTGCCAGGCACTTTCTACAAACTGAACAGTGATGGACTCAGTCCTTAGACTGAACTTATAAACCGGGCACAGCTATTACTGTTTTATAGATAACATCTAATTACTGCTTAAAAGACTTACTTCTAAACCAACCAGATGGCGTTTAGATTGTTCTGCTCCTGGGGCGACAGCCGAATCCCTTAGCCTCTTGCAGAAGCCCTTTCCTGTATTGGGAACCTCTCCCTGCCTACCAACTGCTACTGTCAGCTGCTCTATTGGGGAGCTACCCCACGGACTGTGTCGTTCTGGACTTTGCCAATCATCCACTGGCTAGCCAGGCCAAATGGAATATAAAGATAAGCTCCTTGCGGGTTACAAAGTAGGATTTTTGGTGTCAGGAACCTGCTCTAAGAATAATCCGGAGCCCTGGTGCTGTTGCTGTCTGACTCTGTCTCTTTTCTTCAGTATGCACCTGGATTCCGGGGTCCCAAATGTCTGGATCGGGGAGAAGCCGTCAGTCTGTTCGCCAAGCAGTGTCACACACACACTTCCCCATTCTTCCCATGCCTGGCGCTTGCACTCTGTGTCTTGCTTCAAAACTGAAAGCACAGAAATCACCACCCAAGACCCTTGTTTCCCTCCAAGCCCACAAGTCTCCTTTCGCCATTTCTATCACCTCCTGATCACAGTGGTGGAAAGGTCAGTCTTTCCAGTGGGCTCCAGAGCACATCCCAGGAAATCTCAGGGACCCGGTCCCATTGTACTGCCCACCCCCCAGGACCCCCTTCCTTTAGTCCTCAGCTTCCACTTCTCTGCACCCCGGATCAGCATGGAGGCAAGCTCTCCACTACCAAGTCGTACTGCGCTCTACTGCGCTCCACAGCGAGACGCCTCCAAAGAACTGGCTGTCTAAACAAACTCCCCTCCTCCGATTCACTCATAATCCTTCCCACTCCGCAATGTTCTTCCCACCGCTTTACAGAACGATGTGTTTGCTTTACTCCAGCCATGAGATGACTGATTTCACAGTGCAAATTGTTTTGTGGTTTGTTTTTTTTTTTTATTTTTCACTTGCCTGACATTTCAGAGCTCCATATCCAGTTAAAGTCATTCCGTTAATGGGACTTCATGGCGCATTTACTTTCCAAATACTTCTAGTTTTATTGTTTCAGGTCATAGGTCATACTCTAAACTCTAAATGCCCCTTGGACTTCAACTTTCTAGATAGGCAAGAATAGAAAAAAAATTGGCTCAATTTGTGTTCAACTTACTATGTAATTTTAAGAAATGGCTATGTAAGTCATACCGCAAGTGTGGGAAAAAAAAACAAAAACAAAACTGCATGCAATCGTTTAGCGCTAAATCCTCCGTGAGTGACATAAACAGATCTCACAGTGTTTGTTGAGCGTGGGAATGTATGATTCAAAGCTTAAAGGGAGAAACTACAGTGTTTCATGGACTTGATAAATGTGACTTAAACTATACGGTCCAGTCATCAAAGACTAGAAAGATGTGCAGGAAAATTAGAACAAATGAGCATTACGACGATGAGATGGGCTCATATCTCTATTAACAGCGCTACAATGTATAGAACATATAGATTGGAAAGAGACTGAGAAAACAGACTCCTTTACGTCCCCGAGTCGGGGACTAGACGAAAATGACTAAATGGAGAAATAGAGCTGGACAGGGTCAGAGTAAACGGGGAGGGTACGATGGCAAGGGCACTCCCGGCTCCACAGCAAGCTGGCAGAGGGCGGGACCGGTAAAAGGCTCCAGTCCTCGGGGAGCCAAGGAGGCCAAGAGCGCACCTGGGCATGGCGGGGGCGGGGCCAGAGGAAGGCCCGCCCCGCCCCAAACCCGCCCCCTGCCCCTCCCGGCCCGCCCTCGAAGGAGCCGGAAGCCGGGGGAAGGAGGCCGCGCGAAGCAGAAGAGCGAGAGTCCAGGGCTGGCAAAGCCCGTCGTGGGCCCTCTCCGTCCGGCAGAGCCAGCCGCGAGCGCTCCGCGACGGTGCCAGGGCCATGGCGACTCCGCGCCACCGGCCGCGGGTCGTTCCCGGGCCCGCGCTGGGCGGGCTGCTCGTGCTGCTGAGCTTGCTGGCCTTGGGCCGCGCCTCCCCGCGCCTCTTGGACTTCCCAGCTCCGGTCTGCGCGCAGGAGGTGAGACTGAAGCCCGGCGGAGTGGGGCGCAGCGAGGATGCTGGGGCCGTCGGGGTGGTGGAGGGGTGTCGTCGGGCCGGCGGCAGTGGGAAGGGCGGTCGGGAGCGCGAAGAGCTGTCGAAGGTGGCGAAGGCCGTCGGGAATACGAAGGGGTGAGCGGCCCAGGCTCCGGCGGGCCTGGGGAGGGACTCCGAGGAGGCCCCGGGCGTGAGCGCGACGTGGAGGTGACTCCGGGAGTGGAGTCGCGATGCGTTCGCGGAATGAGAGGGACTTCTAGGGAAACTACGCGGGCGGCGGCGGTGTCACCAGCAGCGCGAGGCAGGAGTGACAATTCCGTCGGGGACTTCAAATTGGGAGAGAGAGACATCAGAGGCTGGCAGCCCCTGATGGACAGGGACCTAGAAAAGGGGCCTTAAACGGTTTGGACTGGCCCCCAACTCCATGCTGCCTAGGAAGTCATCCTCCAGCTCTACCAGTGTCAGTCACCCCATCCCGGCCACAGGGGTCCCCACAGGTTGGGTAGTGCGGGCAAGCCCGGTGCCCAGGGGAATCAAACAGGATGTGGCCTGGCCACTAGCGGAAGGCTGTCAGATACCGCCCAGCGTCTCTCCATCACCATGTGTGTCCCAGAACCGAGAATCCCAGAACTGAGTTTTAACACGAGGGAATGTGCTGAGTTGGAAGTCTGCCAATTTGTGACTACCAAGGAGGAGGACCCCCGCTGCGCTCGAAGGAAATTGACACACCCTTGTCAGTTGCTGTTAAACCCCCCCACAATCATTGTCAAAAAAAACCCCCAAAAAACAAGAAAACAAAACACCTAACCGATGCAAAAACAGACCGCCTGTTCTACAGATAAATTTTCCTCCCCTTCCTCCCTCCAAGCCTTCTTTTTCCTCCACTGGTTTTCCCAGCCCCTTTCCCTCCACTTCCACTGCTGACCCCACAAACTATGTTCAGTAGCTGAGTCAGAGGATGTGAAACAACAGGATAGTTCTCCTCATCTAATTTTGTAGATTTACCAAAAAGAGGGTGGAGGAAGGGTGACTGACTATTTTACAGGAAAAAAATGTGTTTTTAAAAAGTCTGAGTGAGGGTTGTTGGGAAATGTCGTAGTGATCCCCCATATTGGGCAAAGCAGAGTGACATCTTCAGACAGGACAGAAGTGTCACAACACCGAGTCCTGCTGTTTGTGGTTAGTCATTTGCCAACGGCCTTTTAAATACAAGTAAACTGAACCTGAAGAGAGATCTCCTGGGACTGCAGTGTCGGAGTGAAGTTGTCTTGATGTGGGAACTGTCTTGCAAAGGCAGCCGGGAGCTAGTGCTTTGTACAACTGGTGAGGTTGCAAAATTCCAGGGAGAAGAAAAATAACTTCCAGCTGGGCTGTTTCTCATTGAAAAGACTCTGTTCCAGAGTGGGGGCCTCAGAAACAGTTTGGTTAAAAAGTATTCATTCCTTCTGGTGGAGGATGCTTGGGCCAGTATCCCTAGGTGAGGCAGTGTTTGGCTGGAGGAGGTGAATGTCTGTGGGTCAGGAAAGGGAGATGGGGTGAGAACACTCAAGGGGTTGGGAAGTCTACAAAAGCTAACCTATAAAAAAATAAAAAAGGCTAACCTATGCTCCAAGCTACTGGCATTGTCATAAAAGTTTTGGGTTTTGGTGTTTTTTTGGTTTGGTTTTTAATTTATATTTTGTTTATTTTTATTTTATGTGTGAGTGTTTTGTCTTCATTTATATATGTGCACCACACATGTGCCTGGTGGCTGTGGAGTTAATAGGGCATTGTATGCCCTGGAACTAGAGTTAAAGACGGTTGAGAGGCACCATGTGGGTGCTGACTCTCACCCAGGCTCTTGGCAGGACAGCTGCTTCTCACTCCTGAGCCATCCACCTTTTTAGCCCCCTACAGGGTTTGACTTTAATTGGAGAGGTGCTGGTGGCCACATTTCTCTCTTCAGCTTCCCCTGTCTTTCTTCCCCTCTGCTGGCTCTCAGACAACTAAACTCCAAAGGCAGCTTCCCTGTTCCATTTGTAAAATGGGCTGGAGCTAGGGGTGTGACTCGGTGGTCTCTGGGTTCCACCTCAGAACTACAGAAAAGGAAAACCCACACTGTATCCATGACTCAGTGTGGTTTATTTCCACCACGAGAGGACTGGATGAGACCTCTTAGAGGGAGCCTGCCACTTTCTAAAAATAAGAAAATGGCTGTTGAAAACTGATTTAGCGCTCAGTGACTCCTCCTGTGACTTGTGAGAGGGAGGCTTCAGCATACCTGCCTTCTTCCTTGCTCCATGCTGCAAGCTTAGCCTAGGGGCTTGGTAAATGCGTGTTGTGTGAAAGTACAAAAGAATAGAAGAAGAAAGAGGGAAGGTCCCCTGCTTTTTAAGTGGTGGTAAACTGAGGTCATCACACTTGTTCTGGCTGCCTGGAATTAGCACCTCAAAACCGGGGTGCCTAATCTCCCCAAGAAAGCAACCTTGGAGACACTATAAGTAACTGTATTCCCCTGAATGCTTTTTCTTTGGCCGGCCTAGACTTCTTATAGTTCAGGTCCCCGCTAACTGCCATTCTTCAGGAAAGCTAGTAAGCAGTGCCCTGTTTACAGACAGGATGTATGTTACCATGACCAGTTCGTTTTCCTGAGTGCTTGCGGTTTTGACTCGTGGTAGATGACTGTTTGGCATCGCCCTTTTGTGTGTGGTTGCCGGAAACTGTGCTCAGCCTTATCAGTCTTCCTTAAGTCTAAGAGTTGTTCTCTGTGGTGCTCCCATGGTGGACGCTCTCCTGTAGGCAGAGCCATCGTGCCAGTGATATAATCAGCAGGAAGCAGGTCCTGCCAGTGCTGACCAGCTCTCACCCTGGCTGCCCACTGCCTTTGTCAGGCTAATCTGCCAACAGAAGACCCTGGCATCAGTTAGCAACCAGTCTGGAGCTCGATCAGAAGACCTGGCCCAGGCAAGCTTCCGCATCTCTTGAACTGCAGCCTTGTGTCCTCCTCTCTAACAGGAGTGGTCCTCTCCTCACAGGTTGTGGGGAGACCTCAGGCTGTGTGCACTGGGACAGATCTGTATCAGGCTGTTGGTAATGTTTGCTCAATGCCCAGAGCTGAACCGTCATTCACTTCTTTTAATCGTCCTGCTTTGAGTACAGAGGAGAGGTGCAACATCTCTTTACTGGGAGTCAGGGTCACAGTGCTGGGGCATGGTTCTGGAGCAAAGCAAGCTTACTGTAGATCTGGAACCTGGAGCCACCAGGTTGGTTTCCCTGTACCCCAGGTGTGAGTCACCTAATGGTGGAGAGATGTTCTGAGAAGTGTCTTTGAAGGTAACTGTCCTCACGTGAACATCACAGAGTGCACACACACCTACCTGGATGGGACCATCAATGGCTTTGTAAACAGAGACTGCTTGTTCATCTTCCGGTCTCCCAGTTCCGAATAATCACACAGAAACTATATTAATTACAACACTGTTTGGCTGATGCCTCAGGCATATTTCTAACTAGCTCTTACATCTTAAATTAGCCAATTTTCATTCATTTATATTTTCCATGAGGCTCGTAGTTTGTTGCCTCTTGCTTCTCAGGCACCTACATGGCATCTGCCTCCTTCAGCAGCTACATGGCGTCTCCTTGACTCCACCTACTCTCTCTCCATATCTCTGTTCAGATTTCCCACCTGGCTTTACTCTGCTAAGCCATTAGCCAAAACAGCTTCTTTATTAACCAGTGGTAATAAAACATATTCACAGGGGGCTGGAGAGATGGCTCAGAGGTTAAGAGCATTGCCTGCTCTTCCAAAGGTCCTGAGTTCAATTCCCAGCAACCACATGGTGGCTCACAATCATCTGTAATGGGATCTGGTGCCCTCTTCTGGCCTGCAGGCATACACACAGACAGAATATTGTATACATTAATAAATAAATAAATAACCATATTCACAGCATCCAGAGGGGCATCCCACATCCTGGCTTTGTGTAACCTCTTGATGTAAGCAAAGATGTGGTAAGCTGCTGCCAGCATCACAGTTTAAAGTACAGGATTACACTCAAAAATAATGATTAAAAAAAGGGCAGTTCAGTATCAGCTGCTATCATAATCTCTTCATCATTCTGAATATTCTCTGATTTCTATAAGGTGGCTAGCAAAACTATTCATGAGAAAGTAGCTGATAAATGATTTTTTGGGTTTTTTTTGTTTTGTTTTGTTTTAGTTTGGTTTGGTTCTTTGAGACAGTGTTTCTCTGTGTAGCCGTGGCTGTCTTGAAATTTGATCTGTAGACCAAACTGGCCTTCAACTCAGAGAACCAACTGCCTTTGCCTCCCGAGTGCTAGAATTAAAGGCATGAGTCACCACTGCCCAGCAATAAATAATACTCTTTTTTTAGATCTATCGATCGATTGATCTATTGATCGATCTATCATGTCTACAGTGTTCTGTTTGTATGTTTAACTGCACAGTACTAGAAGAGGGCAACATATCTCATCATATGTTGTTGCGAGCCACCATGTGGGTGCTGGGAATTGAACTTAGAACCTCCGGAAGAGCAGCCAGTATTCTTACCCTCTGAACCATCTTTCCAGCCTGATAAATGATATCCTTGTCTTTCTATTTTGGGGTAATGAGTGGTTGGTTGATGTTGGTGTCTGGGAAGATTTTCATACTTGCCTGTGTGATGTTGCGATTGAACCAGACTGTAAATGTGCTAAACATTTCCTACTGAATGATGCCTTTAGTCCTAGGGATAGGAATTTTGAAAGGATTAAGGAGGAAGCTGGGGAGAAAATTATTGGGCAGAACAAGGTTTGTATTAGAAGTATCCAGAGATACAGCAAATGGATCTTATATTATTAAGAAGATTACGGGGGCCAGGGCAACACAGAGAATCCCTGTCTCAAATAAATAACTAAGAGAACGGGCTGTTGTGGTGTGCAGTGGATAAAGGCACCTGCCTCCCAGCTGACAACCTGAGTTCCGTCCCTGGGATCCAAAGGGCGAAAGGAAAGAACCAACTCCTGAGAGTTGTCCTCTGACCTCTCCATATGTGTGCCAACATGTGAGATTCCTACACACAACAAATACAAACAATAAAGAAATTGCAGGGGCTGAAGATGCAACTCGGTGGTAAGCAACTTGCTAAGCAAGCGTGAAGCCCTGAGTTCAGATCCCAGCAGCCGCATAAAGCAGCTGGGTGTGGCAGGTGCACCTGTAACCCAGTGCTGGAAAACAGGAGCAAGTAAGTCCTGGGGCTCATTGCCAGCTTGGAGCAGTGAACTCCAGATTCAGTGAGAGACCTCGTCTCAGAAAAAAAATAAAATAAGGTAGAAAGAGAGACCCTGTTTCCAAACAGCAACAAAAGGTAGAGAAGCGGCAGAGGACGGCATCTTGACGTCAACCTCTAGTTCCTACATATACCTGCACACATGTGCGTATGTACTCCCCCACACACATTAGTGTAGATTCTATACTGGAATTAAATTATAGCTGGAGAAAAGGCTCAGTGGTTAAGAAGCACTGCTCTTGCAGAGGACCAGTGTTCAGTTCTCAGCAACCATGTAGTGGCTCATGGCTGCTTCTAACTCTAGTTCCAAGGGATCCTGCTTCCTCTTCTGACTTCTGAAGGCTGCAGGCATGCATGTGGCATGTAGACATACATGCAGACAAAACACCTATACACAAAGTAAAAAGTCCCCTATTTCCTTACCTAAATAGCATTTTATTTGATTATCTCATTTTAAAATCTTTTGTTTAGATTAATATCATAAGCTTCCATTTTAAATTCATTTTTATCAAGTAATATAGGGATTCCTTTGCAAAGATTGTGCTGGTATGTTTAAAACAATAGCTCCCTACGTCACACCTAAACCTGCTCACCAAAGGCGGTCACTTAGGATGGGTCCATCCCCTCCTTTTGCCACCCTTGTATTTGTAACGTGCCCCTCACCTACTGGTAGTGATGAACATCACCTCCCCTGTTCGTTCTTGGCCATTCCGCCTGCACCACAGTGATCATTAGCTTAGTGTAGTTACAGCAAGGTGGCTGCTGGCTCTGGTGAGGCCACAGGTGGACTTTGATAGAAGTTTTCTGGTAGTTTCTCCCCGCTGTCTTTCACAGATGATCATACGTCCAGTTAGCGACAGGCAAGACTGAAGCAGCAGCTCTTGAAGTACCAAGCTGCCAGTTGTAGCATGCTTGTCGGCCAAGTGTCTCCCAACCCCTCCCACTTCTGCTGCAGCTAGTAGTGGGTAATAGAGTTACCCCAAATGGGGTATATATGTTTGCTGTTCTGTAAGAGTTCCCAATCTCAAGGCCAGTTTCTGTCCCTCTGTCCAATTCACAGGAGATACTATGGTGTGTGTCTGTCAGAGTGAGCAGAGATAGTCAGATGGGTCTTGCTCTAAGCCTGCAAGGACCATTTGGTAGGCTGTGGTGTGAGTTCAGGGTCAGTGAAGGACAGTTAACCAACCACAAAGAACTGGGTCAGGTACAAGAAGGCCGGACCCCGAGAGCATGTGAACTGATGTCCCAAACAGGTAGGACACAGATAAAACAGCAGACTGTCCTTTGGCCTGTTTTGTGAATGAAGCCTGGGGCATCACATTGCCCTGAGTCCTGCAGTCTGGTACTGACTCCAGCTGGGTAGGTGTCAGTACCCATCGTACACACGATGCATCGCTGTGCACCCGTTACCCAGCTCCCTTCCGCTTCACATCTGACTCTGGTCACCGGGTGGGTTGGGCCAGTCTGGGTAGTTGAGCAGAGCTTGAATTCCAGGGCTTCGCCTTGTTGCCTCGCCAGCTCCAGCTGTGGAGTACTAGATGCCAGCTCTAGAGCAGGTCCCCTACCACCTGGGTCAGACAGTCTAGGAGGTGGCTCTCTGAGCACTGTTGCTAGCCGAGCTGTGCATAGTGATTCTCTCAGGGTTCTGTGAGCTGCATGTTGATGCCCAGTCTGAGAAGCCCTGTCCATGAAGAAATCCTGTCTTGAAAAGACAAACAAACAAACAAACAAACAAAAATGTAAATTTGACCTTTCACCTCTTAGGAAAATTGAAAACCTCGAAATTTAAGGACTTACTTTGCCAGACAACCTTCTCTGTTTTGTTTTGTTTTGTTTTGTTTTTGTTGTTTAAATTCGCAGCTCATAACAGTTATTCAAAAAGCCTCCAGTTCTAGCCCTGCCCGGTGGCCTTTAATCCTAGCACTTAGAGGCAAGCTGATCTCTGTGAGTTCCAGGTCATCCAGGTCTTACATAACAAGTGTTGGGCCAGCCAAATCTACATAGTAATAAGACCCTGTCTCAGAAGCCAAAAAAATCAAAACAAATTTAAAAGCCTCCAATTATGTGTGCTGTCTGCCCACCACACTGGATATGTATCTCCTTGGACAGAGGGGACAGAAGTGCAGACTCCCTCCCTGACCTGAGAGCAGAGCAGCCCCCAGTGTGAGGAGGCAGGAGGGCTGTGGGAATTGTTCTCATGGGGGTGTGACAGGCGGGTGGGCCAAGGCAGCCTGCTCTTCCTCATCTGTAATCACGACTTGTTTTCTTCCCACAGGGCCTGAGCTGCAGAGTCAAGAATAGTAAGTACTCTTTTTTTGTTCCACTTATTGCTGCTCTGTTAATGAAGTGAGGGCCTCCTGCTGACTTCCGCAGGAGCGTCCTGCCTGCTTAGGAGCGTCCTGCCTGCTCTGGGTGGGGGTCATCATCGGCGGTGCCATCTTGTGTATAGGCTCCAGTGCCCCGTGTGGAAAACCTTCATTCGTTATGCAGAAGCTGGGCAGTACTAGCTGCCACCTGGGTTAGCACCCTAGTCTACCTGACCTTATACCCATCCATTCAGTTTGTCGCAGGCATCCATGGTGCTGGCTTGCTTTTTTCTTCTTTTTTTTTTTTTTATTTTTTATTATTTATTAAGATTTATTTATTTATTATGTATACAGTGTTCTGTCTGTCTGTATGCTTGCTGGCCAGAAGAGGGCACCAGATCTCATTATAGATGGCTGTGAGCCACCATGTGGTTGCTGGGAATTGAACTCAGGACCTTTAGAAGAGCAGGAAATGCTCTTAACCTCTGAGCCATCTCTCCAGCCCCCTTGCTTTTTTATTTTTATTTGTTTACCTTTTTTTGTCTATGAGAAGTATTTTCCTATGCTGGATATAGAACCCAGGTCCTCAGACACAGTAGACAAACACTCACCACTGAGCCACAATCACCAGCCCCTGGTTTGCTGTTTGTTTGTTCTTAAATGATGAGGCACCTGCTTCAAGTGTCAGTGCTCACTGGGGGTGATGATGTAAAAACTCATTACTGCCCCTTCCTCACGTGCCCCCCATTTCCAATGACTGCTTCTCTTCAAAACCCTTCTCCCCAGATGTTTTTTAGACCCAGACTTTGGTGGGCATCCCAACCAGCATTAGAAAAGAGCAGGCAGGGCATAAAGCTTGCCAAGGTCACAGCCGGAAGGTCGAGAACATTTGCAGATGCTGAACCATCCATGTTGGATCTCGCAGCTCTCAGGACGCTTTAGGAGGCGCTCAGGGTCTTGGTTGCAGGTCTCTGATAGTTGTTCTCCTGGCCAGGTACCTGTCTGGATGACAGCTGGATCAACCCTCCAAACCTGACCCCGTCTTCCCCCAAACACGTCCATGTCCAGCTGAAATTCTCCACCCAGCACGGAGCGCTAGTCCCCGTGGTGCACATTGAATGGACACTGCAGACGGATGGTGAGTGGCCGCATCAGCCAGGGCTTAGGTTTGCTCTTCTGGAGAGACCACTGCTGACACATGTTTGGTGCTGGAAAGCTCTGTCCCCTACACAGCAAGCGCTTCTCTGGGTTAGATACGTGCCCAAGAGTGTCTTCTGTCCACACTGTCTTTGTGAAAGGCCTTCCCTTGCATTAACTTTTTTTTAAGTTGTTTTTATTTATTTTTATTATGTATACAATATTGTGTCTGTGTATGCCTGCAGGCCAGAAGAAGGCACCAGACCTCATTACAGATGGTTGTGAGCCACCATGTGGTTGCTGGGAATTGAACTCAGGACCTTTAGAAGAGCAGGCAATGCTCTTAACCGCTGAGCCATCTCTCCAGCCCCTGCATTAACTTTTTATTACGTGGAAAGAAAAAGGCAGTGGTTAATTATATAAATAATTCTAAATATTTGCTATAAAAAAAATGGTAGCAGTTTGCCAGCTGCTTTTCTCCTAGCTTAGGAGCCAGCACCTTTTAAAACATGCTCCAGACCTCATTGGGGGGAGGACTGCAGAATTTCTGAACAGAGCGAGCCAGGATCTGTCGATCTATGAAGGGGCAGCAGCAAGTGCTCTCTGTAGGTCCCACCGCTGTGCTCAATGCCTGCGACTGGAGCAGTCTCTGAGAGGGTGAGGAGGGCTGTCTTTGTCATTGTGTCCTGCTGGCTCTGGCCACATGGTTGCAAAGTCTTTGTTTGTGCTACTTCCTAGTATAGAGTGTCCCTTGTCCTTGTCCTGCTAGAAGGTACTTTCTACAAGTAGGGAAGTGGGGAGTTAGGGAAGAGGGCAAAGGGGGAAGTGTTACACCCTGGAGGCTGGGGTTGTTTTGCATCTGTGTGCCCCTCTCCTCTCTGGCCTGCAGCCAGCATTCTGTACCTCAAGGGAGCAGAGCTCTCCATCCTGCAGCTGAACACCAACGAACGGCTCTGTGTTGAGTTTGAGTTTCTGAACAGCCTGATGGATCATCGTACTCGGGTAAGAAGGCAGCTTGACAGGACTGTGTTCAAGATGGCTGCCTGCTGGGAGCCATAGTGGGGAACGGATCCTGGCACACCCACCCTTGCTTATGATTGTGCCTCCCACTTGACCTAGCTGTCTTTTTTATTTTATTTTTTAAATTCATAGTGCTGAGGGCAGAACCGAGGCATTCTGTAAGCCTGGTTCACCAATTCATGTGTGTGTGTGTCTGTCTGTCTGTCTCCCTTATGCCCATCATTCTTCAGCATGTGAATGGCATGACTGTCTACATGGATGTTTTTAAACAGGTAGAAAGGACAATGGCATCATGCCTCTGATTTTGGATATCCTTTTGTCTTTTTTTTTTTTTTTTTTTTGGCTGATTGTGGGAGGTGTGAGATTGGGACTTTGGATACAAGTGGCTGAGGGTGTTGTGTGACCCATCCCACCTCTTCTTCCTGTGTCCTCAGTGGCGGTTTTCCTTCAGCCACTTTGTGGTGGATCCTGGCCAGGAGTATGAGGTGACAGTTCACCACCTGCCCAAGCCCAAACCTGATGGAGACCCGAACCACAAGTCCAAGATCATCTTGGTGCCTGGTAAGAGTGCCCTTCCGAGTGTCCACTTGGTACTGGGCTCCAGGTGAAGAAACCAGCTGGGCGCTCAGATAGCAGAATCCAGCCTGCTCCACAGTGGCCGCAGATCCAGGGCCTGAGAGTGCCTCCCGCTGAGGCTGAAGCCTTTTTGTCTTGAAGACGGAGTCTGTCCTCTGCTGGCACGTTAAATGTGTAGCGAGATCCTAGGGCTGTGTTGGCAACCAGAGAAGTACTTCCATCCCAGAAGACATCAGCTCCTGGAAGGGCTGTGCCTGTGCTGTCCTCCTAAACTTGGCTTCCCTCACTTTGTTCACGCCCCACATCCCACCTGCGTTTGGCCAGCATGCATCCTACATATCCTGTTCTCGCCCCACGAGTCCGTGCTATCTGTGGTCACCACCAACCACATTTGAACCACATCTTTCTGTGTCATTTTTGTTTGTTTGGTTTTAGTTTTTCGATATAGGGTTTCTTAGCTGCTATGGAGCCTGTCCTAGAACTCTCTGTGTAGACCAGACTGGTCTCAAACTCACAGAGATCTGCCTGCCTCTGCCCACCAAGTACTGGGATTAAAGGTGTGTGCCACCACCGCCCAGCTTGTTAGCTTTATTGGTGACTGTGGAGAGAGAATTCAGGGCCTTACACACTGAGCAAACACTGACCACTTAGCCACACCCCAGCCCAAGAAATGCTTGTTAAAGATGGTAACAACTCCTTACCCAGAAGCACACCCGCACGAGTGCACGGTCTGCTCCTCTGCCTCCTTTATGGCACTGAGTGTTGTCGGTTCACTTTCACTGGTTTCCCTATAGAATTAGCCTGTGGAAAGCAGCAATTTCCACTGTATGTGCAGAGCCCATGGCCACATCATACACAGGGGCTCAATAAGTACCTGCTAAATGACTGGGAACTTGTTAGAAACAGCTTCCCAGGTGCTCAGTGGCAAGGTGCCTGTCTGAGTTGATCCTCAGTTCTATGGCCACAAAAAGAAAAATAGGAATGAATGGATACGTGCTGACACTTGGCACCCAGCCAGGGCTCCTGTGGGAAGTCAGAGAGGCTGCAGTGGCAGACAGAAGGGCCTCTGGAGTAGAAAAGGTAGAGGCCACGCTGGACAAGACGCTTACATAGAAAATTGGAGTAAAACAGGGATTTCTGGCCACGTGAAGCAAGTTCTGACTCAGGAGCAGTATGTTTGAGTCAGGAGGGCTCCCTAAGATAGGAACCAATTTGCTCCATTTGATGGGCTCTCTGGCCAGCTGTCTGGGCCTGGAGCAGGCTGTGAAGGGGCGTCTTTGAACAGGTTCCCCAGGGGCACAGCAATCTTGGCCCCCGTGTCAAAAATGTGCAAGAACAGACTGGGTTTAGTGGTTCATGCCTTTAATCCCAGCACATGGGAGGCAGAGGCAGGTAGATCTTTGTGAGTCTGAGGTCGGCCTGGTCTATAGTGAATTCCAGGACAGCTAGGATTATGTAGAGCAGCCCTGTCTCAGAAAAACAAAACGAAAGCCCAAAATCTTGAGGAACGAACTCTCTTAAGGCAAAGACTTACTGATTTCTCCTTATTGGGGTTGGCAGACTGCGAGGACCCAAGGATGAAGATGACTACATCGTGTGTGAGCGCAGGTAACAGGCTGCCCTAGGAGACCTTGACCGGGCACATTAGTGTGCATGACACATGTGCTCATGGACACACATGCTCCCCATTCCCAACCCACCCTGTACCCTTGGCAGGCAGCCTGTGGGATCCCAACATCACTGTGGAGACCTTGGACACCCAGCAGCTGCGAGTGAGCTTCACCCTGTGGAACGAGTCCACCCCCTACCAGATCCTGCTGGAGAGTTTCCCACACTCGGAGAACCAAAGCTGCTTTGATGACATTCAGCAAATCCCTGCGGTACCTGTATTTCCTGCCCCCTCAGACACAAATTAACACACCTCCCAAATCCTCCAATTTCCTCCCTCTTGGCCCTAGCTAACACTATTGCCAGAGCCCAGCACTGTGCTCAGGTGCACCTGGCTGTTGCCTTTCCCTTTCAGAAGCAGAGGGTTCTGGTATCTTTGCTGTTGGTTGAGAATAGTTTGTGAACATAGCTAAAATGACTGAGGAAGCTTAAGACTGTGACTCTAAATATTGAGGTTTAAGTTCTCTCTTTCCCAAGCCTGTGGTGAAGCTCAGATTGGATTGCAATTGAAAGTAAAAAATGTCTCTGCCAAGGCTTCTGCTGTCTTCTCCCAGACGAGAGAAGTAGATTGAAGTTGTAAGGTATTAGTTGTTAACTAAAACTTCATTTCATCCCATCAATCTGCTGGGGATTTGGCTTAATAACATCACTTGATTTGTATTCAATTAATGTTAGATAAAGGTTTGCAATCCTTAAATAACAAATTAAACTTAAAAGTTTGCTTAGGCCTTTGAAGACCTTGGGCTAATTTTCTCCTAAACTTGTAGTTAATGGAACTAATTATTGGGGGAGGGTAGTGGGAGCGTTTAAGTGGCAAGAATAATTAGAGTGTCAGGTTTTGTTACTTTCTCTGCTTCCCTGTCTTGAGGATCCCCCATGACTGATCTTCAGTTGGTGAAGTAGTGACGATACTGGCCAGCCCACCGCCCCACCCCACCGTATTTTCCACGTCCTATCTAGTGCATGCTCTCCACGCCTCCACATTCCTGCCTGGCCTCTGTATTTATTCTGTTTCTCTCAAAAATTATTTGGAAATTTAAAAAGAAATGAGATCAAGACAGAAGGAAGTAGGTAAGAGGAGGCCAAGAGAGCAGAAAGTGTGCTGTGCTCTCTGTACACTTGATACATATGCACAGATTGGTGCCCTAGTCCCAGCAGCCAGAGCAAATGTGCCCAGTTCACCAGGCTAGTCATCCTGCAGAAATGACACTTTTCCTGGAGCGGAAATCAGAAAAGCATTTCTCCCTCTGGCTTTCCCAACAGCTTTCCTTGGAGATGTACAATCCCAAGGTCTCACCAGCTTCTGCTTCTCTCTCCAGCCCAGACAAGAAGAATTCCACCAGCGAGCCAACGCCACACTCCCTCTAAGCAACTCTAACTGGTGCTGCCGCCACCACGTGCAGGTGAGTGGGTAGAGTGGCAGGAGCGTAGTGTACACAGGTGGCCTTCCATTCAGGGGGATGAGGCAGGCAAGGAGGACAGCTCCAGCCACTACTGGCTAGGAGCCTCTGGCTGCCTTCTCCTCCTGGCCCTCCCAGCCTGATATGAGTGGGAAACCTGGTCTAACAGCCACCCTGAAAAATAAGGCGCACAGGCCCATTGAGATGGAGTCTTACCATACTCCCCAGGCTGGCCTCGAGGAGACTACCTCCACTCCCCCAGCAGCTGGGGTATAGGTACACACTATAACATGTGACTCAGCAGCTACATGGAGTCCCGAGCCTGGCCAGCCAGGGTCTGTCACTCACATCTGATCCCAGAGTGTGGGTAGGCATCTTCTTCACCCTTCTCCCCCAGGTCCAGCCCTTCTTCAACAGCTGCCTGAATGACTGCTTGAGACATGCTGTGACCGTGTTCTGCCCAGACATCCCAAAGACCCCAGGTAGGAGAGAAACAGTTGTCGTTGGTATACATGAGGTGAGCGTGGATGAAGTCGACCATGGAGAGGGGTCCTGACCGTGGGAAGAGGGAGGTTTAGTTCTGAGCTGCGGCAGTGAAGGTAGAGCCCAGAATGACTCTCGTGGGTGCGCTCCTTGCCACCTTTCACAGCTCTGCACCTGAAGGCAAAGGGCTTTCCCTTTCTTACCAGCTCAGTTTCCTTGGCTGAGAAATGGGATAGTTATTCCCACCAGGTTAGAATTATGTACCACAGAAGTGCTTTAACACGCCAAGTTCATGTATGAGAAAACTGAGGCACAGGTATTAATTTGCCTAATGTTCACACAGCAGAGACATAGCCCTGGATTCCTACTTGAGCTTGTAGGGTTGGCAGCCACATGTCCCTGGCTCTCAGCTTCTGTTGCGTGCAAATCAAATGGGGGCAGGTGTGGCACTGTGGTGGCGGGAGCCTTGGCCCCCATGGAAAGAATGGTATTGCTTTGAGCTTTGGCTGAAGGAGCTCCAGAGAGAAAGCTACACCAAGTGTATGGTGCCTGGTTGCAGGGTTAAGGCTGTCTGTGCTGTCTCTGGTGGGGTGAGACATCAGCAAGCATCTCTGATAGGTAAAAGCTGTTAGTGGGCATCTGTGATCGGTTAAGGCCCTTGTGGGGCGTCTGTGATAGGTTAGGGCTGTTGGTGGGCATCTGTGATAGGTTAGGGCTGTTGGTGGGCATCTGTGATGGGCTTGGGTGACTGCTAATCATTAAGAGTAACCCTGTCTCTATTTCCTGTTGTTCTATTACAGATTCCCTTGCAGGTAAGTCCTTCCTACAGTCAAGGCCATTCCCAAGGGACCACACAAGGCCCGAGCTGATCCCTGAGCCAATCCAGGAAGGCAGGCTGTACCCACAGCCAGCCAAAGGGTGAAACCATTAGTGTAGCCTGGTACAGGACAGAGCCTGGGCTGAGTGTGTGGGGCCCACCCAGACTCACACTGTTCTGCTTGTCACAGATCCTTTTCCCCTGTGGGTGTATGGCTTCATCACGGTCATTGCCATTCTGCTGGTGGGCTCTGTCATCCTGCTGACCATCTGCATGACCTGGAGGCTTTCTGGTAAGGAGTGGGCTGGGCTTCCTTTCTTATCTTTTCCCATGTGTCCTCCCTTCTTGCCCCAGCCTCACAGTCTAGACCTGTCATGCTGTGTTTAAGGGGTGTCCTTCACTCTGCCCCTCCGTGCCTAATTAAGCACAGACCTAATGACCTCAGCTATCAGGAACCTAGAACCAGGTACCAGTCTGACCTGGAATCAAAGACAGCTCTGTTTGGAGCTCCCTGAGCCTCAGGCTTCTCTATGACAAGACGGCAGTTACAGTGATCTGCACGCCCTCAGGTCATTCTCCTGACAACAAGCGGGAATTCTCCCTCAGAGCTTGGCTCCTAGTGTTTGCTCACTCACTGCTGTTCGCCACAGTGATGTTTTTGTTGTTCAAGTTAGAGTCGCGAAACTCAACAGATTGGAAGGAGCTAGGGTAGGATTTCCCTGCATCAGCCACGATCACTCAGACAGAGCAGCCCAAACAACCTCATCCTCAAGTCCCCAGCCTGTGCCTCTGAGTGCAGAGACAATCCTGGGGGAGCAGGGGTGTGACAGAGAAGACTCCGGCTCTTGACCCTGACTCAAAGAGCAGACTTTGCTCTCACCGACTTTGTACTCAGAGGAGTCACTTGCCTTTAGGTTTCATTTCCTTTTCAGTAAAATGGGTGCCTCCAAGAACCTAGAGTAACTGTTCATTCCCCACATGCTCATCTACTGGCCAAGTTCTAATCGGGAAGGGGGGGATGACAGACTAAAGGGCTAGGCTTCCCTGTCCTGGGACGGAATGTGTCTTCAGTCATCTGGGAAGCTATTTCTTTCTTTTTTTCATATTTATTTATTTATTATGTATACAATATTCTGTCTGTGTGTGTGCCTGCAGGCCAGAAGAGGGCACCAGACCCCATTACAGATGGTTGTGAGCCACCATTGGTTGCTGGGAATTGAACTCAGGACCTTTGGAAGAGCAGGCAATGCTCTTAACCTCTGAGCCATCTCTCCAGCCCCTGGGAAGCTATTTCTACACTTGCCGATATCCATGTGGACTATGGTTCATCTTGAATTGTGGGGTCCACAGGATTCTGGGGAGAGTCATGTGACATCTCAACATTAATGCTGAACCATGCCCCAGCTGCTATTTTGTTTCCTGCTGTTTCCTAGAGTGTCCCCACCATGGGGAGTTGAACAGGAGAAACCCCACTCACTAGTCATTAGACTGACTTTTGACAGTTCTGGGCAAAGACCAAAAGAATAAGGGTTGAAATTAAGATTCTAAATCTCTTCTTTAGGAGCCGAGATGTAATTTAGAGGTAGGACACTTGCATAATATGCATGGGGCCCTGGGTTCCCTGCCTGGACCAAAAAGAAATAATCCTCCTGGTCATGTGTCCAAGGGCAACAATTACCTAAGAATATAGTTCCCCTTCCTCAGCATGAGAACACGAGGAGGAAATGTAGCAAGGGCCATGGGGGTTGCTTCTGGGAGGCAGTGTTGTAAGATGTCTGCTTCCTGCGTGGACTGCCCTTCCCTCCAGTGGAGTCTGCTTATAGAGGTCTGGGAAGCAGAACCCTAGAGAGGGGCTGCCAGGGAGGACACCCCAGCTCAGGTCTCTGGCACCCCACTTGCTGAGTACCACAGATAATCCATGCCCCAGCTGACTGAAGGGCCCAGCACTTCCCACACAGTCTCTAGATGGTAACACCACAGACCCATTCCTCAGGGGGAAAAATAGAGTGTCAGGCATTAGCAGCTCTCTATTCATACAGCTTCTTGGAGCAGCTGACTCGGCCCTCACACCCACACAGCTATATGCCTCCGTCTCTGCAGAGGCCCGGAATATCTTGTCACCAACTAAAGCCTGCTCCCTGGTTCCCTTTGTCACTCAGCACCACTGGCCCCAGCACCTGTGAGCCCGTTCCTCTTGAAGCCACTCAGTCAATTTCTTTTCCCTGCAGGTGCTGACCCTGAGAAACACAGCGATGACTCCAAATGCAGCGGTGAGTAGCATGTGCGCTGTGGGCACAAGGCCGTTCTCTAAAGCCTGGCCGTAGGCTCCTGGAGTAGATGGATAGGATGTGTCTCTGGTCAGACTCTCAGAAGGCTCCATCCTCACTTAGGACACGTATCCACCTTATGCAGAAAGGGCTTCTGGGTAACCAAGACACAGGGCCCAGAAATTGAAAATTTCTTTTTCTAATTGCTTAGTAGGAAAGGGAAGGTGAACATTTTGTGAGGAGCACTCTTCCTGAGTAGTTGTTTCTTTTCCTCAGGCAGATCCTTGTACCTTTTAGTATTTTTATTTATCTTGATTTAGGAGGTCTAGAGGTCTTACTATTCAGCCTTGCCTGGCCTGAAACTTACTGTGCAAATCAAGCTGGCCTAGAACTCACAAAGACCCTCCTATCTCTGCTTTCCAAGTGCTAGAATAAAGGGGTATGCCACCACAGCCTTTTTTAAAATTTAAAATGATTAAAGTATCAGCCAATAACCAGATGGAACTGTGGGGGGGATGCAGGGGCAAAGGAGTGGGGAGATTGGTTCTTCTTCATGCAGGCCCCTCACTGATTTCTCAAATATCAAAAACAAGGCAGTGTAGCAGCATCTGGCCCACCCAGAAGGCTGTTAGCTGAAGACAGATGGCCAAGCTCTACCAGTGGTACAGGTAGCTTGTAGGCTGTCTCTAGAGCAATGGTTCCCACCCTTCCTAATGCTGCAACCCTTTAATACAGTTCCTTATGTTATGGTAACCCCCAGCCATAAAATTATTTTTGTTACTACTTCATAGCTGTAATTTTGCTATTATGAATTGTGATATAACTGTCTGATATGCCACAAGGTTGAGAGCCACTGCTCTAGAGGGTGCTGCCCAGGTCCAGCGTGTGAGCATCAGCTCGTATTCTCTTGTCTCTCACAGGCAACTCTCCAGTAGCTGATCTGACTCCCCCGCCCCTGAAGCCCAGGAAAGTGTGGATCATCTACTCAGCCGACCACCCCCTCTATGTGGAGGTGGTCCTCAAGTTCGCCCAGTTCCTCATCACTTCCTGTGGCACTGAAGTAGCTCTTGACCTCCTGGAAGAGCAGGTTATCTCAGAAGTGGGGGTCATGACCTGGGTAGGCCGACAGAAACAGGAAATGGTGGAGAGCAACTCCAAAATCCTCATCCTGTGCTCCCGAGGCACCCAGGCCAAGTGGAAGGCTATCTTGGGTTGGGCTGAGCCTGCTGTCCAGCTACGGTGTGACCACTGGAAACCTGCAGGGGACCTTTTCACAGCAGCCATGAACATGATCCTGCCAGACTTCAAGAGGCCAGCCTGCTTTGGCACCTACATTGTTTGCTACTTCAGTGGCATTAGTAGCGAGAGCGATGTCCCTGACCTCTTCAACATCACCTCCAGGTACCCACTCATGGACAAATTTGAGGAGGTTTACTTTCGCATCCAGGACCTGGAGATGTTTGAGCCTGGCCGGATGCACCATGTCAAAGAGCTCATGGGGGAGAATTACCTGCAAAGCGCCAGTGGCGCGCAGCTCAAGGAGGCTGTGCGTAGGTTCCGGGAGTGGCAAACCAAGCACCCTGATTGGTTTGAGCGGGAGAACCTCTGCTTAGCAGGTGACCAAGATCTCCCATCCCTGGATGAGGAAGTGTTTGAAGACCCACTACTGCCACCAGGGGGAAGAATTGTCAAACAGCAGCCCCTGGTGCGGGAGCCTTCTGAGGGCTGCCTGGCTGTGAATGTCTGTGTCAGTGAGGAAGGACTCCGGGTAACAAAGCTTGATCCGCAGCTGCGGCCACAGAGAAAACCCGTGGCTCAGACTCTCCAGACCATGGTGCTGCCGGCAGAACAAGTGCCTGCAGCTCATGTGGTGGAACCTGTCCCTCTCCCAGATGGCAGTGGAGTTGCGACCCAGCTGACCCTGGCAGAAGACAGCGAGGCCTGCCCGCTGCTGGGGGCCCAGAGGAACAGCGTCCTCTGCCTCCCTGTGGACTCAGATGACTTGCCTCTATGTAGCACTCCAATGCTGTCACCTGACCACTTCCATGGTGATGCAAGAGAGCAGCTAGAAAGCCTGATGCTCTCTGTGCTGCAGCAGAGTCTGAGTGGACAGGCCCAGGAGAGCTGGGCGAGGCCCGTGGTGGTGCTCAAGGAGCCCTGCCCTTCCTCTGAGGAGGAGCAGCGGCAGTCAGTGCAGTCGGACCAGGGCTACATCTCCAGAAGCTCCCCGCAGCCCCCTGACTGGCTCACAGAGGAGGAAGAACCAGGACTGGATGAGTCAGCTGAGCCTCTGTCTCCTGAGGTCCTGCAGAACCTGAGGAACCTCCAGCAGCAACTCTTCTTCCAGGAGCTTGAGAAGAACCCTGGCTGGGACAGTTTGGAGCCACGGAGACCAACCACAGAAGAGCAGGCTCCCTCCTAGGGCCTCCTGATGCTTAAGAGGATGTACATTTTACTGGTGTGTGTGGGGGGGGGGGGGGGGCGGCAGCTTTGGAGATGTGCATCTCTGAGTTTGACATAGTGGCGTATACCTGAAGTCCCAGCACTTGGGGCCTGAGACTTGATGATCCCCTGATCATCAAGTGTGGGCAACAGAGCAAGACCTCAGAAAAATAAATATAGACATTTTGATTCTGATCCCTAGACACCCCCTTTTACTTGATAGGCACATCTGGTCGTCATCATACAAGAATCCACAGCATGTTTGCAGGCTCTCATAGCCAAGTGGGTCACTCATTCCTGGAACATCTGTTCTGTACCTTACTATGTATCAGGATTTGGGATTAAAAAATAAGTTACATGACACAGCCTTGGCCCACGAAACTTAAAAACCAGTAAGGATGAAAAAGTAGCCAGGATGGTAATAGGAGACATGAGGCTGCTGCCCTGGCCACAGAAAGAAGCCCAAGAGCCTGAGAGCTGAGGTCTTGGGAGGGGAGCAGCCTGTGGCTTGAGTATTATGCAGGAGCTGGAGCTCAGGGTGGAGAGAACTTGGAGGCTAGGGTGGGAGCAGCTGGGGACTCATTCCTAAGTGAATCTGTTGCCCTGTGGGGGAGGAAACTGCATGCCAAATATACCCAGAAGACTTCTCAGATCCGTTTTGTACAAAGAGTCAGGATAGAAATGGGGCTGCAAAACTTAAGAAGCCCGAAGAGGCGTGTGAAATCCTGAGCTCAAGTGCTGGCAGCCAGTCTGTGGGAGGGCTGGTGTGTGGTTCTTCACGGAGTGCAGCCACCTGATCCCACAGCTTGGGGTCCAAGACCCCTCAGCTCTACCTCAGGGTATAGTAGTAGAGCAAAGTAAGATGTGGGGGTTGTGTGGTGGGGGACATGGCAGTGGGCAACACAGTGGGCCCTCTGAGATCAGAGGAAAGTATGTCACTGTGTGCCTAAGGCATAAGGAAAGGTTGTTTAACATAGCTCCTGGGATGCCCTCTTGGGGCAGATAGCAGGCTTGGGTCCTAGAGAATACACAGGTGTGCATGCCCTGGGCCCCATGCTGTCCACTGCCAGCCCTTTAGGCTTCAGGGAGAAAAGAACTATGAAGTCTGGGCAAAGCAAAAGCAGTGTTTCCGTGTGTGCATATGTGTGTGTCATAATGAAGACTTATTAAAGTTACTGTTTTGGTAAGAGCTCATAGTTGTTATTGATCACCTTTCTCCATGAGTAAAGAAGTTCCAGATAAACCCTGTCTGGCATTAGCAAGTCCTTGAGGTTCCTAGTCTCAGAGTGTGTGGCCCATATCCAGCCCTGCCGCAGCTAAGGGCCAAGGGAAAGAAAGCCCCTCCCACCCATCGGCCTTTGCCAGCTCTGTTTCCTCTCAGAAATTCTGGCAGTGAGGGTCCTTGGGTCTGAATGCCAGTCAAGCTTGTGACATCCCCCTAGCTTCACATGTGGACGAAGCATCAAGGGGTTCTCCCGGCAGCGAGTCAGCCCACAGCAGCACAGACCTGCCCCTCTCCCATAGTGTCCTCTCCAGCTTGGCCCAGTACTCGCAACCCTCAGCTTCCAGCTGCTGCCTATTAGAGGGGATCAGTAAATAAGGAGGGGATCCTTCTGCCCCCTTTCTCCCCTAATATCTTTACTGAGACGTTCACACATCATATAGTTTACAATTGGCCCTATATTGAGTGGTTTGGTATTTTCAGAGTTGAGCAGCCATCAGTAGAATCACCTTTAGAACACTTCTGTTACCTCAGAAAGAGACTTGGGACTCTTCATTACCACCCCAGCTCCCTGGCAGCACCGACCCTGCTTTCACTCTCCAGACGTGTCTGTCCCAAAGCTTCCGTGTCATGGGATCAGGATTCTCCAGGGCTCGTGACAGTTTCATGTTCTTCCCACCCTGCCGCTCCTTGGAGGTCTTTGCTCATCATGAACGTTAGGAATTCTATAAACCAATGCCTGCTGATAGAAAAATGCCAAAATCATCAAGAACATTAAAATCATTCACTCATGCTTGTATTACCCTGAGCCATGCCTACTGAAACTCTGCTCTGGCCTGGCCCATTTGAGAGGCTGAGACAGGAGGACTTCCAAGCCAGCGCTGGTTATGGCTAGACCCTGTCTCAAAACAGGGAAATGAAAAAAGATGTCTCTAAGGTAAAGACGTTTATTTGCCCGTGAGCTTACTATTCCGAATTCAGTCCCTGGGGCGGCCTACCTGGAAGGAGAGAACATGGTCTCAGCACGAATTTCATGGCACAAACAACACGTGACACACACGTCAATTAACAGGAATAAATGGAATCCTTTTGGGGGCCTAAGTGTGGCTCGGGGATAGGGCACTTTCCTAGCACACATGGGTCCTTGGGGTTGGAGATGGCTGACGAGCATGCCCTGCTCTTGCAGAGGACCAAGTACCACGCACCCACACGGCAGCTCACAATTACCTGCAACTCCAGTTCCAGGGGTCCACTGCCCCCTTTTGGCCTCTTCAGGCACCAGGCATGTGCACGGTGCACATACAGACAGACAAAACACTCATGCACAAAAGTCCTTTTAAGATTTTATTTGCAAGACGAGCACCCCACTGGTAGAAGCCACTGCCCCATGTTCTGCTTTCTTAACTCTTTGGTCATCTCCTAGAAAGTAGCAGGGGAGGCTTGCTGAGTAGACAGCCTCAATGAGCATGTGGGGCATGTACCCCAAACCGACTTCAGTGCATCCCCAGGCAAGCTCCTGACTGCGGAGATGGCTCTGACCTCTTCCTACTTGAGCCTAATCAAGAAAGGAGGTGGGGGGAATAAACAAGGAATAAGGGACAATTAGATGATGACCTGGGCATCACTTGATACAATGTTTCAGTCCAGACCTAGTTTCTGGCAATGCTTTGGGAGGCCCAGTGCTCAGTCCCTGTGCCACACATTCCAGCTGGCATCTGTGAACGGGAGTCTCCCATTCTAAGTAAGCAGAAGAACGGGGCTTGCCCTACTCTGGCACTTCCTGAGAAAATGGCTCACCAAGGGCTGTCGACACCATGGGCTCTAGCCAGTGCAAGAGAGCAACAGCCCCAGCGCTCCAAAGTGCAGTCAATGCAGGACCCGCACTGTAGGTCAGGGCTTGAGTCTCACGTCTCACAGAAAGTTCCTTACAGGGAGTGTTCTGGCCCCACTGCTCATCAGCTGAGCAGCTTTGGCTATGACATTTCTCCGAGGCTTCAGGTTGCCATCTCTGAAATGGGCACAGCAGTAGCTCCTCCCTCAGAGTGGCTGTAAGGGGCAGGTGAAGTTCACATGGGCAGCATTGAGATCTCCCCACCCAGGAAGTGCTGAAAACACATTAACCACCCGGGGCCCCTCTGTAGCACCCCACCACACGGCCACCTCTCCCAACCAGTTCAGCTCTCTCAGCCTGTGCCTCTGACCTGATTCTGGGGTGGAGCAGCTTGTGAATCCTGAGGCGTTGTTCAGCCTCCTTTCCTGCCGTTTACTGTGCTCTCCCTCTGGTGTTTGCTTTCTGAGATTATCAAAGCCACCTCTGTCCACCAGCGGCTCATACTGACAGTGATGTATCATTGTGGGAAAGCAGCCATAGGACAGCACGCTAGTTACGGAAGATTGTTATGAAGACTGTAACACACCGGTGCTTCCTCAAGCCCGTGGGAGGAGCTGGCAGGGTAGTACCTCTGACTTTCTGCATCACCTCATACCCCAGTGGCTCCCAGGGCCACCTCCTTGTTCCTGCTCTTGCCCTTGCTCTTTACATTGTGGTCTCTCCTGACACCTGGTCTCCACTCCAGCCCTGTCTGTTTTGGGTAATGAAGGTAGTCACCCTGTGGAGCCAGCCTTTGTCTGTTAGTGGAACTTGACATCTGTTTCGTTGTTTACAAATGAGTAGAGGTCTTGTCCCCCTGCCCTGTCCACTCCTTACCTGGATACTTTCCCAGAGAATCACACTTGGGTTGTGAATACCGAAGTAGGAGCTGGCATCCAGATTCTTCATCTCAGACTGGAGAGGATGGTGGCATAACCTCGGCCTGAGGAGGGTGTGACCACTTGGCACAGTGCCCTGTTTGTTGGCCTTATTCTCGTCTTCCATGAGACCTGCTCAGAAAGCAAAAATCAGTTTTGTTTTCAGCTACAATTGAGCTTTGCCACAGGGAAAGTTGACCCCACTGGGCAGCCGGCATCTGAAGGCTTCTGTGGAGTGAAGGTCTGAGAGGTGACAGACCCAGTTTTAAAGTGGCTTCCTCCTGCCTGCAGGTAGCCTTCACATCCCATGCTTCAGGAAAAGGAGCTGACGCCACCTTACAGGTGACCACATCGGGGTCACGAGCTGGTGTGCACCAAGCCTGGCACCCCAGCGTGTGATGTTGTTGTCTTTGTTGGCACCAGTTCCACAGCATGATTTAACCTGTGTTTGCCTCTCTAGCCCCACACTGATCCAGTCTTCCGGAGCCCTCCTCCAGCTTCCCCAGGTGTCTCTGAGGAGCTCCAGCTGGCCAAACCCAATGGGCATCGCTGGCTAGCCTGGAAGATGTGTCTAAAAATGTGTAACAGGCCTGGCCAGACTTAGGAAGACATGACACTGGGCCCTTATGGCCTGTAAATATCTTCTGTATACATTTTGGCCTGTGACATTTAGCAAAGGCTCAAGAAAAGGATCATTTTGATATAGGTCAGCTCGTTTAATTCTTTTTAAAATGTTATTACTTTTATTTACTTGTGTATTTATTTGGGGGGAGCTTGTGCAAGTGCCATGTATACCTGTGGGGGTCAGAGGACACCTTGTGGGGCAGCTGTCTTTCCATCACGAGTCCAGGGACGTGAGCTCAGGTTGCCTGGCTTAGTAGCGAATGCCTTTGCCCTCAAAACCACCTTGCTAGTCCACCTCATTCCATTCTTTGGTTGTTGTTTTGTGTATGTGTGCATGTGATTTTTTTTTTTTTTTGAGCAGGGTTTCTCTGTGTAGCCCTGACTGCCCTGGAATTTACTCTCTAGACCAAGCTGGCCTTGAACTCACAGAGATCCTCCTGCCTCTGCCTCCTGAGTGCTGGGATCAAAGGTGTGCACCACCACCGTGCTGTTCTCATTTCAGTGTTAACATGTTCCTTCAAGGTGGCTGCCATGGCCCTTGTTTTTTGTTTGGTGTGTGTATGTGTGTGTGTGTGTGTGTGTGTGTGTGTGTGTAAACTTATTTATTTATTTGATGTCTGATGTGTGCCTGGTGCTCGAGGAGGCCAGAAGAGGGCATCAGATCCCTTGGGACTAGAGTTGTCTCCTGATAGTTGGTTAGGATCCCCATAGGGCTGGGAATTGAACATGGTTCTTCTAGAAGAGCAGCCAGTGCTGCTAACTTTGAACCTCCTCTCCAGCCTGTTTTGATACAGCATCTTGCTCCAGACTGGTCTTGAACACTCGCCCTCCTGCCTTACCTCAGTGCTAGGAATGCAGGCCCATCTTCCTCTTCTCACTGCTGCTTTAGAAAAGATGAAAAAAGATGAAATGGCCGGGCGATGGTGGCGCACGCCTTTAATCCCAGCACTCGGGAGGCAGAGGCAGGCGGATCTCTGTGAGTTCGAGACCAGCCTGGTCTACAAGAGCTAGCTCCAGGACAGGCTCCAAAGCCACAGAGAAACCTGTCTCAAAAAACCAAAAAAAAAAAAGAAAAAGAAAAAAAAAAGAAAAGATGAAATGCAGCTGGGCGTGGTGGCGCACGCCTTTAATCCCAGTACTCAGGGGGCAGAGGCAGGGGATGGGATCTCTGTGAGTTCGAGGCCATCCTGGTCTATAAGAGCTAGTTCTAGGACAGGCTCCAAAGCTACAGAGAAACCCTGTCTCAAAAAACCAAAAAAAAAAAAAAAAAAAAAAGAAAGAAAGAAAGAAAGGAAAAGAAAAGAAATGGCTCAGTGGTTAAGAGCATTGCCTGCTCTTCCAAAGGTCCTGAGTTCAATTCCCGGCAACCACATGTTGGCTCAAAACCATCTGTAATGAGGTCTGGTGTCCTCTTCTGGCCTGCAGGCATACACACAGACAGAATATTGTATACATAATAAATAAATATTTAAAAAAAAGAAAGAAAAGAAAAAAGAGATGATGAGCTAGCTCCAGGAGGGAATGGGATGGCTCACGGCCACAGCTAAGAAGAGGGAAGGGGTCAAGCATGGGCTCCTTGCTGATCTGTGCTCTCATTTGCTCCAGAGTCCTCCTGGTGACAACACAGCGTGATTTGAATAATGCTGGCTGCCTCAACACTAAGAAAAATTACTAGGACTTAATTTTTTTGAGCTTCTATTTTTATTTTTAATTATGGGTATGTGTATCTGCATATGCTTGTGCACATGAGCGCAATGCCTAAGGAGGGCAGAAAGAGTACACGATCACCTAGGGTTGGAGCTATAAAGAGCTGCCAGTGGCCCATGTGAGTGCTGGGACTCAGATTCTTTTGACCATGGAGCCACCTCTCCAGCCCTAAAACTTTCTTTGGCTGAAAACCCGATGGTCTACCTGAAACTCAATAGTCTCCTTCCTGTCTGTTTGTTATTTAAACGATGACTTTACTTACACCAAAATTGTGCTTCTAGTTGAGGAAAGAGCGACATTATAGGAGAGAATAGTTAAAGCTGGTTTTTCTCTGGGCACATCTCTGTAGTCCCAGCCACTTTGAGGACTGAGGCAGGAGGATTCCTCGAACGTATGTGTTTGAAACCATCCTGAATAGTAGAGTAAGAACCTGTCTCGAACAAGGAGGTTCACCCCTCCTGCCTTCCACCCTGGTAAGCTACTCCCAGGTGAAAGCCAGCCAGCACAACTGGGAAAGCCCAGTCAGACTCCCAGCCCAGGCCACAGTGCACTGCCTCCCAGACCACACCGAATACCTGTGAAGGTGTGCCCATCACAGCGACACCAACCTACAAAACGATGACAAGCGTCAGTGACATTTAAGAATTCAGGGAGGAAATCGGGACAGGAATGGTCTTACGCCACACAGGAAGCGTGTCACAAGTCTCGAGTTTTTTTATTTTCAGAACAGAGTCTGGTTTTATTTTTAAAAAGAGGAAAAAAAATGTGATAAACGCTGCGAGGTGCCGCTTCTCTGTTTCTTCTGGGCTCGAATTCCCAGCTCTGCTCCCCACACACCCGGGCCTGGTTCCCAGCATGTTGAACACGAATAGTCTTGACTGGACAAAGTGCATACCTGTTTCCTAGGGAGGCTGAGGTTAGAACGCCACCTGAGCCCCAAGGTTCTAGGGCAGCCTTAGGAACATAGGGAAACCCCACTCGAAGAAATGTTTAAAAGGTGGGTGCAAGTCTTTAGAGAGAGCACAGTCTTTAGATTAAGACTCTGTGTTAGAGATGCAGCCCAGGAGGCTCACTAGCATTTGCCAAGCGTGCTTGAGGCCCTGGGTTTACTCACTCCTCAGCACTGCAAAGTAATTAACTCCTTTTTAAAAACAGGTACCATTCGGGACACAGGTAATAAGCCCTCCCCTTCCATGCTCAACTGCTAGGGGCAGGCAGAGCTAAATTCTGAGCCCAGGCTTCTTTTCCATGATCCGTTCTTCTGGTCCAAGCCTCAGGACAGTGCACTGTTCTGGTCATGACACCTTGGGGACATCTCAAGTCTGATCCCTATCTACAGATACCCTAGAAAGCAAGAGGGGGGGGAAAGGGCCTTAAGGGTCATGTGTGAATGGGACAGGGATGAGTAAAAAGACCCAAAATAAATACATCAGAAGGAAGGAGCCGGCCCCCTGAGCACAAAGTACTCACAGAAGACATGTTGAAGAGGAGGCTGGAGAGGCACTGGGCCCTCACTAGGCCCTCACAGTCCTGGCCTCTGTCACAAGTGGCCATGAACTCATGTCTCTTGATGTGCTAGGAGATGGCAGCCTTCCACCCTAAATCCAGTGGCAACCTCCCAGCAGCAGACAGCAGTCACACAGGAGAGGGATGGCTATCCAAACAGTAGAGAGAGGGTGGGTTGGGGGCCAGCCAGAGCCAGCCATGGCTCAGACATAATTTCTTTTCACAGTCATTGAAATCAGGTAGTGAGAAACACAGCGAAGCTGGAGAACAGATACAGAAGTGTGGGAGTAGCTGCAGCCCCAGCCAAGGCTCAGGCTCAGGACTGCGAGTCCAATCAGAAGAGGAGTCATCCCGGGTGAGGAGGAAAGGCAGGTGTGTTGTGCAAAGCAGCCAGTCAGCCAGCACTGGCTGAGGGTGAGAGACCAGAGGCGAAGAACTCACAAACTGTAAACATCCTCCCTATGGCCCCTCCGAGAGCCGGGCAGGCCCCCCGAGAGCCGGGCAGGCCCCCCGAGAGCCAGGAAGGCCCCCCCGAGAGCCGGGCAGGCCCCTGAGAGCTGGGGCTCTAGCCAAGTTCAGCCGCTCCTGTTTCTATCCACATAGATATCCTCAGCCCACAGCCCCAGGCAGCTGAGGAAGAGGAGCCCTTGGTTCTCAGAAGGTCTTAATAGAGCCAAAGGGCATGAGGGACTTGGGCCAGGTGGCTGAGTTAGTAGTCAGTGACTTGGCACTTTGGGCCTACCCCTGTGCTGTGGGCTTCAGAGGAGGTCAGCATCAATGGGCCCTGCAATGCCTGTCCCCCAACCTAGTCTGCCAACCTCCCTTCAGCTCCCCCAAGACCAGATGCAAGGCCAGAGGAGGACTGTCCTCAAATCCACCCTGGATAGCTCATCTCAAGTCTACCTCTCATGGCAGAACTATGCCCAGAGCTTTCAAGTTCCAAACTCAAAGAACACCACTCCTAGAAAGGTAACTGAAGCTGGGCAGTGGTGGCGCACGCCTTTTATCCCAGCACTCGGGAGGCAGAGGCAGGTGGATCTCTGTGAGTTCGAGGTCAGCCTGGTCTACAAAGTGAGTTCCAGGACATACAGGACTCTTGCACAGAGAAACCCTGTCTTGAAAGACAAAAAAAGAAAGAAAGGAAGAGGGAGAGAAAGAGAGAGAGAAAGGAAGAAGGAAAGATAACGGGCCTAGAAAGTAAAAAGAACATAGCATTCAAATCTAGCAAATAACAGGCAGAACAGATGACAGCCCCTTGTCTAGGTTCATTACACCACACAAGACTCCCAAAACAGAAGAGAGGAGGGGAACCAAAATTCTTCACACACACCCCACACCCAGTTCCACTGTGGGGGTGATTATATCCTGGCCTTGCTCCCTAGGCCTCTGACCCTTGACTCCCTCATTAGAGATTCCAAGGGTAACATCCCTTGTCAAGACTAGAGTAGCCAACCCTGACTTTCCTTGAAGGACAGCCCTAAGGAGAGCCTCACCATGAGGACCCCGTGGGAGAAGGCTGGGCCAGGAGGGGTCCCGCAGTAAGTCTTCTTCCCTGATGAGACCTGAGCAGAGAGAAGAAAGGTCACTGCCCTCTCCACTCTATGCCGAGCTCTCCAAAAGAGCAGGTGGCATTCCAGAGGGTCCCTAAGAGGCCAGACCTCACACACCTTTGCACCCAGTAAAGCAGGCGCTCTGAACCCAGTTCCAACCCAGCCAGTACCAACAGAGGAAGGATAAGAATTCTGGTGCTGAAGGAGGAACCGAAAGAGAGCGAGCCAATGGCTGATACTCCACAGACCCTGTAATATCTGGTACCAAACCCCAAAGGGATCCAGTGTCCATGTTGAATGCAACTTCTGAATGGTTTTTGTTTTGTTTTCGTGAGCAGCATCAATGTGTGATGGGATGAAAGTCGAAAGCACAGAGGTAGAAATACACACTTACCCAAGAAAGGGCACTGCTGGGTCCTCACAGCAGAGACCCTCTCCTCCCCAAGCTGAGAAAGGGGAGCAGGAGCGAGGACAACCCTGGGTGAGCTTCTCCCTTGGAGTGTGACAACCGAACAACTCCTGGCCATCCTGGTCATAATTCAGGCAGGAAAGGATGGGGGTGGCATGTATGGGGCAGCAAGGCCTCGCTAGATCGCCTTCCCACTGCAAGGGGCATGGGACAGACACCCAGAAAAACACCACACACACACACACACACACGGATGCACACACACACGGACGCCCATCTGCGCGCGCGCGCGCACACACACACACATACACACACATGCATGCACACACGCACACTTCATCCACCGAAGCCTAACATCCCTGCCTGAACACCCCCTTTCTCCACTCTCCCCTACAGAACGAAGGCAAGAAGAGCAGGTGGCACATCCATCCAGTCCCTTGAATGTCAAGACAGGCAAGACTGGAGAAGGACCACGGTGAACATGGACCCTCCTCCCTCTCAATATATTGCTGGTCTCCCTCCAAGTAGTCTCCACCCATAGGGTGCAGAAGAATTCGCTGGCCAACAGCCTTATCAACAGTGACCTCTTCTAAACACAGCCAAGGAGGCCGGAAACTCTCAAGCCAAGAACAGGGGCTCTGCCCTTCACCCTTTTCAGTTCTGAGAGGCCACAGCTAGACTGTTGACATAGCCATGAGGACCCCCTTCATTTTCCAAGTGGCCCCGCTGGGATCCTCCCTGAGGTGGCGGTGGTGGAGGTGGTGGTGGGGCAGAGGGAGGAGCACCATAGCTGCTTCTGGCCCGACTTGGGGAAACCCAACTCCCACGGTCCCAGCAGCCCTCCAAGGCCTCCAGGCCACGGCAGCCAAGGAAAAAGAGGTTTTTGAGCATGAAGATGGACAGCGGCTGTTGGTAGCTCACGACCAGGAGGCTGCGCAGCGCCAGCAAGGGCACGTCCACCAGGCAGCCGCCCAGCAAGCGCAAAAGGCGGCTGCAGCTTCCAGGCCCGGAGGCCTGGCCCCAGGACGGAGCTGCTGCGGTGGTGTTCAGCTCGTACAGCCAGAGCACTGGGGAGGCAAGCGTGAGGAAGTAGACGGCGATAAGCAGGTAGCGCAGGTGCGCGGGAAGCGGCACACGGCCGTCCAGCATCAGCTCCACCAGCGTAAAGCTGTCCAGCAGGTCCAGACACGTGCCCAGGAAGCAGCCCGCAGCGCGATGCTGCTGTGGCTGCAGGAGCAAGGGACCCGCCGAGCCTGGGGGCGAGCCCGGGGGCGCGCCCGCCTCGCTGATGGCACGCACCAGGCTGTAGAGCAGCGGCACGGACAGCGCCATGGTAAGGCGGAAGCCCGTGGTGCCAAAGGGCGCTCGCAGCTCGATGAGGTCCAGGATAGACGTTCCCAGGATGAGCACAACCTTGGGAGTGAAGGCGATGGAGTAGATAAGCCAGGCCAGGTAAGCAAAGGCGAACTCGCCCGCCGCCCCGGCCGGTCCCGGCCCGGTCCCCGAGCCTCCTCGGCCCCCGCGAGCCTTAGCCCCGGCCCCCGCGGACGCCGCAGTCGGTAGGTGCAGAGGCGGCGCCGAGTGGTGGTGGAGCTGATGGTGGTTGTGCGCGCTGCTTGCTGGACCGCCCCGACGGCCCCGGCTGTTCTTGGCGAAGAAGATGGCCCAGCCCACCACCACCACCAGGTCAGTGGCGATCCAAGAGCACCAGTACAGGTCGGTGACGGCAATGAGGTACAGGTCCAGCAGACCACCCTGAGCCAGCAGCAGCACCACAGACAGCGCCTGATAGCCCCAGCGGCAACCCGGGCTCGGCGAGCAGCCGTGGCGCCGACCCCTGCGGCCGGGCCGGGATGGGCGACCGCAGCAGCAACAGCAGCAGGAGGCTCCACCGCCCGTCCCGGTGCCGCCTGCGCCCGCCGCCGAGCGGCTCCCGGGGCCCCCGACGGCCCCGGTTGCGGCGCCCGCGCCAAAGTCCACGGCGGTCATGCTGCAGGAGGAGGTGGGCGTGGAAGTGGAGGAGGCGGTGGCGGGCGCGGTGGCGGAGACCGGGGCGCCCCCCTGAGTCGGGGGCCCCGGGAGCGCGGCGGCGGCGGCGGCGGCGGGCACCAGTGGCTTGCTGATGCTAATGCTCTCGTCGTCGTCCTCTCGCTCCGCGCCTGTGCTGCTGCTTGGGGAGCCGCCGCCCCCGCCGCGTCTGCCGCCGCCCCCACCGCGGCTGGTGCTGGTGCTGGTGCTGCTGTCGCCCGAGCCTCTCCGGCCGCGGGAGGAGCCCCCCCGGAGGAAGAGGGGCTGCAGCCAGGCGGCGGCGGGGGGCAGCGGGAAGGAGGCGGGCGCGGACGAGAGCGCGCGAGGGTGGCCCAGCGCCGGGTGCATTGTCCTCGGAGGGGCTCCCGGGGCTGCTGGGCCGCTTTCTCCCCAGCCAACCTCGGGCTGACGAGGCGGCCGAGGGGAGCCGGGGCCAGCCTCTGCCGCCTCCTTCCCAGCTGCTGGAACTTGCACCCGGGTCGGGTGGCAGCGAGAACAGGACTGGAGCGGCCGGACTGGGCGAATGGAGCCACGGGTGGCTTGCGAGGCGGGGGTGCGAGAGGGGAGCCGGGGAGCCGAGCGGACCGCCGGGACTCTCGGAGAGGCGGGGGCGGAGGCGGGGAGCGAGCCCAGCAGGCAGAAGAAGGAGCTGGCAGCGGGGAAACCAGGACTGGATTCAAGGGGGAGAGGAGGCGAGAATAGAGAAGAAAGCCTGGCTGGCTGGATCAGCAGGACGGAAAGGAGGGGGAACTAAGAGCTCAGTGGGGCGGGCAGGGTGTAAGTAACCTAAAGGGCTAGGTGGCCTTGGTCTCAGTGTAGACCACACCTTCGTGCCTCCGAACACCTTGCTCATTTCTGCCCCAAGTCTGCACAGTGCCTATAGGAGGAAGTGGCGTGCCAACCTTCCCGCTCTATGTGCCACCGGCCACTTTGTATCTCCTCCCTTTAACGCCCTGAGAACTCAAAAGGATGATTTAAAAGTAAGAATATAAGAGAACCAGAAGGTGATCGGGATGATGTGTCTCGATTGGTAAGTGATCTTGCCTTGCATGCATTAAGTCCTGGGTTCCATCCCCAGCACCAAAATAAATAAATGAATAAATAGATAAATATCCAAAATTCAGAAAGAGCAATCCCGAACAAATATTGTCTATTTACACAACCAGCACTGTGTCTTCTCTCCCCGGTGAGATCTCAGTTCCCAGTAGCCTGGAAAGCTCCCTGAATCCAATTGCTGAGAAGATCGCCTAGGAAAGGGGGCTGCACTGACCAGCTCTGGAGTGAGGGGAGGCCAGGGCCAAGGCATGGAGTGGATCGGGAGACTACCAGGGGTGGGGGTGGTTCAGAGAGCAGCCTTTGCTTACTTAGCCAGGATCATCTTTGGTACTCTCAAAGATTTTTTACCTAGCAATGATGAAGTGCTGGGTTCCTCCCCAACACCCCATAAAACTAGACATGGTGGCCCACATGTGTGGTTCCAGGTCTGAGGAGATAGAGCAGAAGAATCAGGAGTTCAAGGTCATCCTCAACTACGTAGCAAGTTTAAGGCCATCTTGGGTTACACGGGACCCTGCCACCAAAAAAAAAAAAAAAAAAAAGACACCAAGTTAAGGCAGGAGTTGAAATAACAGGGAACTATGTATAGCAAAGAAGGGAAAAGGGTCTTTACAGGTGTGAACTTCATACAAAATAGACTCCAGCTAAGCCTGGCCTCAGGCCAGCTCCTCCATAAACCGCTCAGGAAGTATTCTAAGTTAAAGGCCAGCCTGACCAGTTCCATGGGCTGAGTCTGCCCAGAGGCTGGACCTCCAGGTAAGACCCCTGTTTTTAGGGTAGGGGAGGAAAAAAAACCTGCTATATTTGAGGCTCAAGAAGGCTCTGGGGCTTCTGTGCAATCCACTCCCAGCCCAAAGGCTTGCTGGTGCCTTACTCCCTGTCTTACAGATTATATGTCTCTGGCCCCGATTTCTCTCCTCAAAGTTGCTGCCACAATTGTCTGCCTAGGGTACCAGCATATTGGTGGCCACAGCCTTGACCTTAAATCTGCCTCTTAGGAGAAAAATCTGGAGCTATAGAGATGGCTTAGTGGTTCACCTGCTGATTTTGTAAAGGACCCAGATTCAGTTCCCAGCACAAGCCTGGCGGCTCACAACCATCTGTCACTCCAGTTCTAGGGAATCTGGTTCCGTCTTCTGACTTCTGCTGGTACCAGGCACGCAAATGCTACACAGATATACATGTAAACAAAACACTCATAAAGTAAAATAAATCTTACTCAGAAAGTAAAATAAAAAGCCAAAAAAAATCTACTTTTTTTTTTCAAGACAGCGTTTCTCTGTGTAGCCCTGGCTGTTCTGGAACTCTCTCTGTAGATCAGACTGTCCTTGAACTCACAGAGATCCTCCGGCCTCTTCCTCCCAAGTGCTGGGATTAACAGAATGCACCACAACCTGTGAAAAATAAAGACAGTTTCAAAGAAGAACCTGCCTCAGCTATGCCTACTTTGTCTGGCTTCTTAGAGAATGGTCTAGACAAATCCAAGACACACATATAATTTGGAAAATTTGGAACTTATGACTTGTGCAATCTTACTACCCCTCACCCTGGCTCAACCTTTGAAAGGTCCTAAGCCCAAATGAACCCACAGCCCCAGCTTCATCACACAGCCTGTGGCATCTGAGGCCAGTTAGCTCACCTCTTTGTGCTGTGGGATAATGCTCTTGTACACTGTAAAGACTTGTCATTCGTGTTGGCTTAATAAAACATTTATTGGCCAGTAGCCAGGCAGAAAGTATAGGTGGGGCGACCAGACTAGGAGAATTCTTGGAAGAGGAAAGGCAGAGACACAGTCACAAGCCAGATGCAGAGGAAGCAAGATGAGAAAGGCTTACTGAGAAAAGGTACCAAGCCACGTGGCTAACCATAGATAAGAATTATGGGTTAATTTAAGTTGTAAGAGCAAATTAGCAATAAGCCTGAGCAATAGGCCGAACAGTTTGTAGTTAATATGAGCCTCTGTGTGTTTCTTTGAGACTGAACGGCCACAGGACTGGGTGGGATAGAAACTTCCATCTACAACTCTGAGCTTCACACTGATCTGTACAAAGTGACCAGCACTTATTTTAAGGAAATTTTGTGTTGAGAGATTGTGTGTGCAGCTTAGCCTAGTGTTGGCTTGGAGTGCAGATTCTGTTAAAGAAGCTGGTGTTTATCTACTCAGTCTACACCTCAGTCTCCCAGGAGGCACCTGCTCATAGCATGGTGACTGTCATCTGAGCCGGGCTCCTTCTCAGGCCTGAAGTCAGGAGTCTGCTCCCCTAAATCTTTACCCTTTAGCAAGTACTAGGGAGTATATCCCTAGTCTTGAAAAACAAAACAACAACAACAACAACAACAACAAAGCACTGACTCTTTTCTTTTTATTTTTTTGAGACAGGGTTTCTCTGTGCAACAGTCCTAGCTGTCCTGGAACTTGCTTTGCAGACCAGGCTGGCCTCAAACTTACAGATATTTGCCTGCCTCTACCTTCCACGTACCAGGATTAAAGGCGTGCACCACCACCACCCAGCAAAGCACTGGTTCTTAAATTGGCCTTCATAAGCCTCATGGTATGGGAGTGCCCACCATGCCCCCTGGTGTCAAGGCCACTCACTTGGGGCAGGGGGAAATGGCAGCTTCAAAGATGCAGTCTCCGCTCGTGCACATCCAGGTCCAGCAGTTGTCTGGGTAAAAAGGGGAGTTGGGGAACTGCCAGGTTCTGATGGGAGCAATTATAGCCGGTTTCCTAGTCTTCCCCAGGGAAGGCAAATGTGGAAGCTGACCTGAGATTCCTTCTTGAGCCAGTGAAGTGGATGAAGAGATAAAGGGCCGAAAAGAGCTGAAAATAGCAAAAGCACCGGGACTCCTGAGAACACTGGAGAACCCAGTCCCCCTGTCACTGGTCCCCTGGCTGCAGAGCCAACAGTCAGGATGACCTTTCATTCATCAGGGCCAGATTATTTTATTTAACTATCTTTTGAAGTGTACTATCATCCAATGAGATGAACTTCCCTTTTATTTCACCATTATTGACTTCTTTTATGTATACAGGTGTTTTGTCTGCATGTCTGCAGTACCACCTGTGTGCCTGGTGCCCGCAGAGGCCAGAAGAGTTGGATCCCATGGGACGGGAGTTAGAGTTGGTTGTGAGCCATCGCTTGGATGATGGGAATCAAATACGGAAACAGCCGTCAGTATTCTTAACTAATGAACCATCTCTCCAGCTGCTACACAGAGTTAATTTTCTGTAAGAGGTTCTTTATCTGAATTTCTGTAGATCCCAGACCCTGAGTACCAAGAACACCAGTAATCAGGCTAAGTCAGCTTAACTATAGAATAAGTTAGTGGCCAGAGGACTGGGGGCATCTCTCCTCTCTTTAGATTGGATAATTTCCAGCGTTCTCTACCCCACCCCCCCACAGGGTTGGGGATGGGGGTGAGTTAACTATAAACATCTCGGAAGGATCTAGAAAAGGAAAGAAACAGTCACAGAGCCCCTTATAGGCACCTGGAGTGGGGATAGGGGTCTGTGCTGGGCGCCTTCCACATAGCACCTGGAAGCGGAACACAGAAACTCAACTTACCCAAGTCATGGAACTATTGAAGAAGTGCAGATTAACTAGGGTTCTGCCTGTCAGCCTGGCTGCCACTTTCTTCATAAACTCGGATGTCAGCAGCTCACAGACATTGGAGGAAGGGTCAGTTAAAGCCGTTTCCCTGAGTGCGCCTCATTGGGATATTAGACACTAGATAAAGTTCCTCTGGCAACCTAACGCCCTAAACTACAAAACTCATGGCCTTCCTGAGAAACAAGAGGCAAACCAGCAGGAGGAAGTGGCCTTGTCCAGCTCAGCACTGGAGGAAGGGGGGTGGGGCAAGGTAAAGGTAGCCTTTGCTTGCATTGACCATGGGCCCTGTTCCCATCTGATCCAGTCTCTGCCTCTCACCTTTAGAGCAACAAAGAGCTCTAAAGGTTCAAAGGGAGCTGCCAGAGCACGTGAGGAGCCCACAGAGGATTTCCAGAGTGAGCATGAGATGAGAAAAGACTGGAGTTCACTGGCTCTCAGTCGCGATCAGCATACACTGCGCTCAAAAGAGCAAGCCTAGCGGGAGCGAGAGACCAAAGCAGGACCAGCCGGTGAAGACTCCGCTCATGAGGACTTGAAGCCTCAGAGCTACTCCGCCCTCTCAGAGAACAGATGCTTGCTGCACCTCCCCAGAATGAAGAGCTCTTCTAGAGCTCGGGGTGTACCCTGAGCTGCCCAGAGTCCCCGTGCATCGGCCCCTGAGCCAGATGCTGAGGTTCAACAGGTTTTCTCTGAAAAATGGAATCAAGTTTCTCATAGGAGAAGGCAGGCAAGCTACCACGCACTGCCTCCTGAGTGCTGAGATTAAAGGTTTGCGCCACCACTGCCCAGCATAGTACAGCAACACTTTAATGTATAATTAATCTAATGAGAAGGCGAGGGATATTTTTGTTTGTTTTGAGACAAGACCTCACTTTGTACCCCTGGCTATCCTGGAACGTGTTATGTAGACCAGGTTAGCCTTTAATTCACAGAGATCTGCCTGCTTCTGTGTCCCAAGTGCTAGGATTAAAGGCGTGCCCCACCACCACCCCGTGATTCAATTTTTGTGTAGCCCAGGGTGGCACTGAACTAAGAGAGATCCCTCTGCCTCTGTCTCCCGAGTAATGGGATTAAAGGTGTGTGCCACCACTCTCTAGTGGCTTAACTCTGTACTCTGATCTTCAGGCAAGCTTTATTTGTTACAGAATAAACAAAATATCCCCACAGCATATAAAAACAAAATCACCAGGGAAACACTTTCTGTACACTGGAAGAAAGCAGTCAATAGAAACTGGTTATGAGGAAGCCCAAATAGTAATTAAAAGAATACAACCGCTACTTTAAATGTTTTAAGAATTGTGTCAGGCATGGTGGTACATGCATTTAATCCCAGCACTTGGGAGGCAGAGGCAGGTGGATCTCTGTGAGTTCAAGGATAGCCTGGTCTACAAAGCAAGTTTCAGGATAGTTAAGGCTGTTACACAAAACCAAAAAGAAAAAAGAAGTTTTAAAAATAAAAAAAAATCATTTATGAAATTGAAGCATGAGAACAATTTTTTTCATCACTGGAATGGTTAGGGAGGAATTGGGAAGTGTGGCTTTGTTGGAGGATGTGTGTTTTTGAGGTTTCAAAAGACTTGAGCAGGGGCTGGAGAGATGACTCAGAGGTTATGAGCACTGGGTGCTCTTCCAGAGAAACTGAGTTTGGTTCCCAGCAACCACACAGTGGCTCACAACCATCTATAATGAGATCTGGTGCCCTCTTCTGGCCTGAAGGCATACATGCAGGCAGAATACTATTCATAATACATAAATAAATCTCTTTTTTTAAAAAAAGATGAGTCATTTCCAGTGTGCCCTCCCTCTCTGTTTCCTGCTTGTGGGTCAAGGTGTGAGCTCTCTAATGTCGCTGCTGCTATGTCTTTGCTATGCCATCATGGACTCTAACCCTCTAAAACCATAAACCCAATTAAATACTTTTTGTTGTTGTTGTTTTTGAACAGGGCTGCTCTATGTAGCTCTGGCCATCCTGGAACTCTCTCTGTATACCAGGTTGGCCGCAAACTCTGAGATCTGCCAGTCTCTGTCTGCCTCTTGGGGACTGGGATTATAGGTGTGAGTCACACCACCCTGTTAAACACTTTCTTTCATAAGTTGCTTTGGTCATGGTGTTTTGTCACAGCAAGAGAAAAGTAACTAAGACACCCACCCACTTTGGGAAGCCTCTCCCTGGGCTGGTATCCCGGGCTGCACGAAGCAGAGGATGTAGGCTGAGCACAAGCATTCTCTTTCCTGACCGCAGATGCAGCGTGGCCAGAAGCCGCAAGCTCCTGAGGCTGTGATTTCTCTACCATGGTGGACTGTAGCTTCAGACTGTGGGGCAAAATAAACCCTTTTCCTGTAAGCCGCTTTTGCTGGGGTATTCTACCACCATGAGAATACTCAAAAGGCAGATCATCTAGGTTAAAATCCTGCCTCTACCACATAGAAGCTGATTAGCTACAGTCCTCTGGAGGACCAGAATCAATAGAATGAACACGTAGTAAAAGGGGATTAGTTAGACTAGCTTCCATGGTACAGTCTGGGTAGTCCAACAACGCATGTCTTCAAACTGAAGAGGATGAGAACCTCTCTCTGCTCAGTCCATGACGCTGGATACCTCAGCAGTCAGTCTGGAACTGAAGACTGAAGGATTCCCAGAGAGCCACGTGGTCTTCAGTTAACACGAAGAGCAGCAGGGGTGGTGGCAGCAGCCTCAGTCAAACTCACGGTGGTGACAGGAAGACAAGCAGTCAAAAAGCAAGGGTTCCCCTTGGATTTTCTTTTATTTGTGCCGCCACTGGCAGGTACCACCCACATTTAGGGCAGGTCTTCCAATTGTAAATAACCTAATCAAGAAAACCCTTCCGGACAAGCCCAGAGTGGTTCTGCATCTTGTCAGGTTGACACGAACCATCACAGACGCCAAGTGTGAGGTGACGGTTGGTCTTAGCTGTCGACGTTACTGAATTTAGAGCTATTTAGGATCTCTAGATGAGACTGTGGTGGCATCTCCAGAGAGGACTGACATGCTGGGCAGTGACTGGGAGGGCTTCCCTCTAATTCGGATGGCACCAGACAACGGGCTGGGGTCGTGAATGGAAAAGCTGTAAGAGGAAGGCAGCAGACGCATGCCAGCTGCAATCCTCCTGAGCCCATATGTCTCTTGCCGCTGCCGTGGCCCACAAACATCAGATGCTAACTTCTGGGCCTTATGATGTGACCTCAATACCAGTGACTCTTCAGGAGCTCTCAGGCCCTGATCTTCCTTTCTTCTCTTAAAGAAAATGAACCCATTTTTATTTGTTCATTTCTTGCATCTGAATTATTCTTCAATGACATCATTGGCCTGAGATTTTTCACCATAATCCTTAACCACTACATAACTGAAACCACTTTACAGGGTTTTCGTTCTCCACCAACTTTGCAGAGGCCTATTCATTGCCCTAATTTCTTGTTGTCAACAATTAGGTTGATTTGGGGCTCAGCACATAGGACCTTCACTAATTTGACATGCATAGTGTATTAGTTCTAGAGGAACAGAACTGATAGAAGGAGAGCACACACACACACACACACACACACACACACACACACGGGATTCACTAGAGTGGCTTACAGGCTGTGGTCCAAGTAGTACAACAATGGCTGTCTACCAAGAATCCCGTTGCTGTTTAATCCACGAGGCTGGAAGTCTCAGCTGGTCTTCAGTATATGCCAGAACCCCAAAGAAACAGACTCTAATGCAAGTGAAGGAATGGATTTGCAAGCGAGAGCAAGGGAAACAGGCAAACAGCAAAATCTTCCTTCTATCTTCCTTCTCCCATGTCCTTTATAGGCTGCCACTATAAGATGCGACCCAGATTAAAGGCGGATCTTCCCACCTCAAAAGATCGGGATTAAATGTGGGTCTTCCCGCTTCAAACAATTTAAGAAAAACTCCTCACAGGTGTACTCAGCTGATTTAGTTAATTTAGTTAATTTCAGATGTAGTCGAGTTGACAACCAAGAACAGCCACCACACATAGGCTCATCAATGCAAGCACACAAAGATAAGCTTGGTACAAAAATCCTTCTAAAATCAGACACTTCAACAGCAAACATAGGCTTAATACTCAATTTAATATAGAGCCCGATTTGCTGGCTGGCTAATGAGCCTCCCGTCTATCTACTGACTGAGCTGTACAACTGACTAAGCTGTACAGCATTTGCTGGGGGAGGAAACGAAGCAGGAGGAGCAAACGAAACAGACACAGACACATGGGTAGAAGGATCGTGCCCTGCCCTCCAAAGAGAACACTGTGGCTCTACAGGAATCATTGGTAGTTAGGGTGGAAGGAGGTGGGAGAGCGTCAAGCTAGACGCCTATCCTCCAAGAGAAAAATGGCACAGGCTTTGGAAGCGAGAGCTGAAGGAACCTGGAAGCAAATGCTGCCAAACCACTGTCAACTTCCTAGCCGTTCACACTCCATGCTGTCTTTCCACCTCTGAGCCCCAGGCAGAGAAACAGGCATCCTAACATGATCTGCCTCAGCAGAGCAGAAAGCACTGGGAAATGACAGAATGATGCTTAAACACACACACACACACACACAAAATTATTTTAGCCCATGTATTTTATAATTCCTCCCTGAAGGCAGCATCCGGTTGCTACAGCAACCCTGGCTCTGTAGGGTGTCCCGGTTGCCACATGCTCCCTGCACCTGCACCTGCAGTCCTGGGGTGTTCCTCAACAGCTCTGGGGGGCTGCCAGAGTGAACCTCTCAAACAGTACTTCAATGATTACATCTGTTCACTGCCAATGCCTGACAACAGCCTTGTCCCATATTGATAATTTCATAGAAAATACAGGCACAAGCCTATAGGGAGCACTGGGGGGGGGGGGTAGAGGCAGGGGATCACTTGAGTCCAGGTGTTCAAGACCAGCCTAGACAACATCCTGAAATCCATTCCCCCAAGATAAAATAAAAGTAAACTACAGGCTCATTGCCCACCATGTATGATTCCTTGGGTTCGATTCCAACACTGAAGTAGGGGGTGGGGTGGAGTGGGGTGGCGGTGGGGTGGTTGTGGGAGCCAGGTGTGGCGGTAAATACTTACAATTCCCGCATTGAGAGGTGAACACAGGCAGCTCAGGAATTCAAGGTTATGCTCCCTTAAAGCAAGCTTGAAGCTAGCATGGGCTACAAGACCCTATCTCAAAAAAAAAAAAAAAAAAAAAAAAGTGTTGGAAGCCTTGCCTCACATGCACAAAGCCCCGACTGAGTTCTACTTTCAGCAATGCAACAATAGTTTTCATTGTTTTAAATATTTTATTTTTATGTATGAATATTTTGCCTGCATCTATGTCTGTGCATGACACGTGTACCTGGAGGTCTGACCAAAAAATAATAGTTTTCAAAAGGCTTACATCCTATTCAAATTGATATATGGCCTTTTTGCTTGTTATGTTGGTGTGTGTTTGTCACTACTTTTTGGAAACAGGGTCTAATAGGCCTGGCTGTCCCAGAGGCCTTTTTTTTTTTTTAATTGCCTCATCAAAACACATGCAGGTCACATTTCCATCTAGTTTGATATTGAGCAAATGAAGGCAGTTGGTTTTGAATCTAGTCTCCACTTCGCATTTGGCTAAAGCCCCTGGGGACAGGACCGGACCTGCTGCTGAGGGGCGGTGCCCTCCTCCCCACAGATCAATATACGCAATGTCAGTACACACGCGGGGTTCTGTACCCAGTCAGGAGTCATATATCATGTCGTTACAAAACACAGGCAAGTAAGAGAAGAAACGACCACTGTTAACAGACCCTGGGACTGTGCGGAAGGATCTGAGTTAGAGTCCTGGCGCCCTCACATGGCCACTCTTGTTGTTGCCCTTCTGGTCTCTTGAATACCTGCTGCACGCCACACAAGGTCAACCTGCTGGGCCCAAGGAACAACCAGTTCCTTGACTGTGGCAATTCTTGGAGGAAGACGATGATGCTGCCCGGCCAAGAGGTAGGAATGATGGTTCTGAAAGGAATAACCTAATGGCTTCTGCCTTTGTACCTTATTTGTAAGAAATGGGACAGGTAAGAATTGTCTCGTTGCCAGGCAGTGGTGACACACGCCTTTGATCCTAGTAGTTGGGGGGGGGGGGGGGGAGGCAGGCAGATCTCTGTGAATTCAAGGCCAGTCTGGTCTATAGAGTGAGTTGCAGGACAGCCAGGGCTACACAGAGAAACCCTGTCTCAACTCAGCAGGGACCTGTGTTTTCCATGCAAGCCTGATAATCTGATTTCAATCCCCAGAACCCACATGTAGGTGAGAAAGAACCCAACTCCACAAAGCTGTCTTCTGACCTGCACACATTTGCCAGCGCACACACCCCCCACACGCACTACATACATAGTAAATACAATTTCACGATATTTGGAGCCAGGTGTGGTGGCTTCTGTCTATCATACCAGCACTGGGAATGTGGGGACAGGAGGCTTCTAGGGTTCACTGGCAGCCAGACTAGCCACATCCGTGAGCTCCCAACTCAGTAAGAGACCCTGCAACACACAATACGGTGGTGTGAGGTTAAGAACGCTGCTGCTCTTCTGGGCGACCCACGCTTGACTCCAGCACCCACGAGGAAATTAACATCTGCGATTCCAGTTCCAGGGGCATCTGCTGTCTTCTTCTGGCCTCCACAGGCACCAAACACAAACACGGTATGTGCTGTACAGATATGGTGCAAGCGAAACAACCATATACATAAATAAAATTTAAACATTAGATAAAAATAAAATAAGGTGGAGAACGATTGAGGAAGACACCAGACGCTGACTTTTGGCTCCAAATGCATGTGCACACACACACACACACACACACACACACACACATACATAGAGAGAGACACAGAGAGAGACACAGAGAAAGAAAGAGAGACATATACACAGAGAAAAAAGAACAAAAGAAATAATCACAGTCCAGATGTCAGAGCACATTCATCTAATCCTAGAATTTGGGATGTTGAGCCTGAAGAATTGCTTAGTGTGAATTCACAGCCACACTAAGTCCCAAAGCAAGATTCTGGCTCAAAAAAAAAAAGTGAATTGTGCTAGGGATATAGTTCAGTTGTTAGAGTACTTGCCTAGCATACATGAAGGCATGGGTTTGAACCTCAATAAGGTATAAGTCAGATGTGGTAGTTTATGTCTGTCATCAACACATAGAAGGTGGAGAACCAGAGCCAACCTTGACTACCTAGAAAGCTTGAGGATACATGAAACTAAATATATTTTGGGGGTGTGGGGTTCAATACAGGGTTTCTCTGTGTAACCCTGGCTCTCCTGGAACTCACTCTGTAGACCAGGCTGGTCTCAAACTCAGGGATCTTCCTGCCTCTGCCACCCAAGCACTGGGAATAAAGGTGAGCACCACCATAACCCAAAACAATAATTTTTAAAAGTAAATTAAAAGCTAGGAGGTGGTGCATCACGCCTTTAATCCCAGTGTGAGTCAGAGACAGGCAGATCTGTGAGTTTGAGGCCATCTTGGTCTACAGAACAAGTTCCAGGACAGCCAGGGCCACACAAAGAAACCCTTTCTCAAAAACAAACAAAAAGTACATTAAAAAGCAAAACAAAGGGCTGGAGAGATGGCTCAGTGGTTAAGAGCATTGACTGCTCTTCCAGAGGACCTGAATTCAATTCCCAGCAACCACATGGTGGCTCACAACCATCTATAATGAGATCTGGCGCCTTGCAGGTATACATGCAGGCAGAATGTTGTATACATAATAAATAAAATCTTTTTTTTAAAAAAAAAGCAAAACAAAGAAACAACATAGCAAGAAGTGTCGTTCAGTGGTAGACTACTTGCCCAGCACACTCAGGGCTCCCTCCCCCTGCTAAATAAACCACAGCAGTAACAGCTCTGTGCCATCCAGGTGCCGGGCACTGGAGTTGTGTCGCTTGGTTCTGGTCCAACATGCCCTCTACCACTACTCTTGGTAAGCAGAACGCGACTCTTTAATATTATTCTGTTTTTTCGAAACAGGGTTTCTCTGTGTAGCCCTAGATGTTTTTGAACTCACAGATACCCGCCTGCCTCTGCCTCACGAGTGCTGGGATTAAAGGCGTGCGCCACTGCTGCCCAGCTGACTCTTTAACATTTGAAAAATTATTACCGTTATGTTTTTTAAGGGTGTGAGGGCACATGTACCACAGAGCAGGGAGTCAGCGGTCTCCTTTCACCACGGGGCCCCACACAGGCCGGAAGTCAAATTGTGTGCAAGCTCCTTGACCCACCCAGTCGTCTCTCTGACCCCACAGCCCGAATTACTGTGCTCTGTCCCTGCCCATTTAAGTGAGCGGGCCTGGGTGACCACGCACTGTAGCCATGGGCACATTCTGGAACCTTCCATCCTCTCCCTCCTTGCAATGTGCATAACCAAGCACGAGGATGGTTGGACAAACTTCCATATTCTCTTTTTTTAAAATTTATTTATCTTTATTTTATGTGCATTAGTGTTTTGCTTGCATATATGTCTGTGTGAGGGTGTTGGGTCCCCTGGAACTGGAGTTATAGGCAGTTGTGAGCTGCCATGTGGTTGGTGGGAATTGAATTCAGGACCTGTGGAAGAACAACCAGTGCTCTCGACCATCTATCCAGCCATCTATCCAGCCCCCCAAACTTCCATATTCTCAAGGACAGCCCTGAGCAGCTCATACAGTCACAAAATGCTGAATCTGGACTTCCTAGTGCCTAGAAAAAATGGTTCTGTATGAGAAATTCTGGACTTTAAAAAGTTCAATGGCTCCCTCTTGTTTTTTTTTTTTGAGACGGGGATAAAGCAAGGCTGGCTGGCTTTGAACTTACTAATGTAGTCAATAACCTTGAACTTGTCGTTCTCCTGCCTTTACCTCCTGAGTGATGGGATATGGATGTGCCACCATGCTTGGTTTGTGCATGCCAGGCCCCCTAATAAGTGCGTCTCCAGCCCTCATTTATTTCTGACAGAAGCCTGCAGCAAAGTTACAGTGAACACAGACTCCGCATTGAGAATGAAGTCTTGAAAAAGTGAAGGAAATGCACCAGGTCATACAGCCGGTGAGTAGCAGAGCTGAGATTCATTCCAGGTTGACCTACAGTCTTCGTTCCTGCCATGCTCCCCAAGGAAAAGGGGATCCGTACAGGAAGACAAGCGGATCAGCAGGAACCATCTATTGAACACGTCTACAGACTGAATGCCTGTGCGGGGGTACACGATGATATGGCCCCATCCCATGGAGTTTCTATTTCAGTAGAATAAGATGAGTACTAGGAAAAACCTGGGCAGGTAAAGGGGGTGTGAGCTGCCATGTGGGTGCTGGGAATTAAACCTGGATCCTCTGGAAGAGCAGCCAGTGCTCTTAACCACTGAGCCATCTTTCTAGGCCTGAGAGCTATTTCTCAGAGGAAGTCACAGCCGTCTGAGGTGACCTGTCCACAAGCAGGGAGAAAAAAAGAATGGCACGAGTCAAATGCAGGCCAGGCGACAGAGGCCCTGGGCAGGACATGCTGGGGACTTCTGGGTATGCACGGTGAAGGAGCATGAAGTAATGGGGGGGGGGGGGGAACAGCAGGCAAGGTGAGGCGGTGGGACAGCCGGATGGAGAGGTGGTTGCGCTGTGGTAAGAAATTGTGGCTTTTATTCAATGAAACAGGAAATCGCAGGAAGGTTTTGATCACAAAATAGATCCAGTCTATAACCTGACTGATTTATGGGACAATGAGAGAACAGCAGAAGGGGGGTAAAGAGGGAAGGGAGCCATGTGGGGAGCAGGGGAAGCCCTGAGTGTGTGGAGTTCTTGAGTTAGTGTGTGTTAGCATGAGCAGGCATGGGACACATGGGAAGAGTGCAACCCCACCCCACCCCCAGGTGAGGCTGAAGAACGGCAAAGTCTTCCTCTGGTCCATGTGCAGATGTTCACACATCTGTACAAAGTGTCCATCATAGCTTTCTCTCTGGGATATTACAGCCTCAAGACCGCTCCCTTTTACAGCCTGCTCCTACTGAGTAATTAAAGCTCCTTCTCGTTCACTGGACACAGTAACTCTGCCTCATTATATGTGTGCACTAACCCATCTCCTTGTCATCTGTGTGCACTAACCCATCTCCTCGTTCAGATGTGTGCACTAACCCATCTCCTCGTTCAGATGTGTGCACTAACCCATCTCCTCGTCAGATGTGTGCACTAACCAATCTCCTCGTCAGATGTGTGCACTAACCAATCTCCTCATTCCGATGTGTGCACTAACCCATCTCCTCGTTCAGATGTGTGCACTAACCCATCTCCTCGTCAGATGTGTGCACTAACCCATCTCCTCGTCAGACGTGTGCACTAACCCACTTCTCTGTCCAACCCTATATAATAAACATGCTGGGCTCACAGGGTGCGGCAGCTTCTCCACCAGAGCTCAGTGGTAGAGAACCTAAGCTTTTCCCTGTGTGTTTTTCTCTTTCTCATTCTATCTCTGGAGCACAAGAAGACGGGGGACCTCAGTAGGGGCAGGAGATGAAGGTGAGCAGCACTCCCACACTGTACACATCAAGAACAAAGCTGACATGGGAAAAACAGGGGAAGAAAGCATGGCCGTAAGCCTTAGGGAGACAGCAGGGGAATTGGGTAATTTGTGAGGTGCCAGAGTGGGTGGCCTGTGGACAGCTAAGGCCTGGTCCTCAGAGAGTGGGCATTCAACAACTTCATTCAGCTCCCAGGATGCCAGTTCTCCATTCTCCTCTCTCCCTGGCCACTCCCTCACCTCTAAACAATGAAGCACCCAGAGGTATCAAGAAGTTAGTCAGGTGTAGCCAATGGTATTTTAAGAAAACTTGAGAGCCCGGCATGGTGGCACACCTCTGTAACCTCAGCACCTGGGAGGTGAAAGCAGGTGATCAGGATTCAAGGCCAGGAAGGAAGACAGGGAGACAGGATGAGAAGGGAGGGAGGGGGATGGAGTATCCGATGCACCGACGACTATAGTAGAACAGGGCAGGCATTGACTGGGGTCCTCAGTCAGGGGTTTTTGTTTGTTTTTTAATTTTTACTTCTTCAGACAGTAGTACGCTATGTGTCCTAGGTTGACCTCAAACTCAAAATCCTCTTGCCTCGGGTTCCGGAATGCTGAGAACGCCATGTGCCATGAAATCTAATTTTTAGTTTTATGCTGGAGACAGTCAACATTCAAAGTATAGCACCAAGAAATCTGACAACTACCAAGGTTCTAGGAGAGACAAACAAGACCGAACCGGAGTAGGATTATCCCTGGGGACAACACAGGTAGGATGTACCTCTGGACTCACGGTGGGAAAAGCCCTCAGGACAGACATGAACAAGAAAGATCTGTTTTCTTTTCCACACCAAGAAAGGTGCTAGGCATATATATGCCAAAGCCAGAGTAAGTCATTCCTAGACAGAGCCCTGCCTGGGGTGAGGAAGGGCAGCAGTAGAAGAGGAGACACCATGCTCAGGAAATGAAATGTCACAAATTGTTCTGCCTCCAGGAAGAGTGCCATGTGTACCACCCGCTTCGCTCCCCTCACAGGACGTCTAGGACATCCCGGACAAAGTTTCACAAGACACAACCTAACAAATACTAGGATAGCTTTTAATTAAAAAAAAAAAAAAGCCCACCAAGTCTGCGGGCCATGCTCTAAAATACAGCAGAAACCACCACGAGTACCAGAAGAACCTCACTTCACTGGCATGCAGGGGTCTCTCAGTGAGAGCAAAGGCTTTCCAGAAGTTTCCACATAATTGTACACTGTCCCCATTTTTAGAAGGCCTTTACTGAGGCAGGTGTAATGGCACACACCTTTGATCCCAGCACTCAGGAGGCAGAGGAAGGCAGATGTCTCTGAGTTCAAGACCAGCCTGGTCTATAGAGTGAGTTCCAGGACAGCCAGGGCTACAATAGTGAGATCCTGTCTTGGAGGAAAAAAAAGTCCTTACTGAGAGGACACGAGGCACAGAGGTAAAGGAACTGGTATGAGGTCAGACTGCAAGAGACGCACAGGAAGGACCAGAAATCCATCCCCTCCTGAAATGCTACCCAAGGGTCATTCTATAGCTATGAAGCTGCGATCTTCTTCAGGAAGTAGTGGCAAGGGCCAGGCTGGGACTTGATGCGTGTGACCTGGACCACAGCCTGGCACACAGGATTCCCTGAGGCGGATGCCCCAACAGCCCTTTGTCTGTGATACATCTCCTTACTATCAAGCCCAACCCTCCTGGCGAAAAACCAGCTGCACAGCTTCATCCACATCATGAACGATATGGGAGGCCTTTAGGAGCTCCGGACTGAAGCTGAAGTCTCGATGGCCGTGGAATGGAAGCTGCGCCCCTTTGGAGCCTGGGTCCTGAGAACTGTGTATGCCCGTGCATACTAGGATGGAGGCACAGCTCTGGATTGCTGAAGGCCGCTGCTTCTGCTGTCCACCAGTCCCACGTTCCTCCTCTCCACGCTTTCCCATTTGCAGGTGCTGGTTGAACAGGTTGGCACCATAGACATCAGACACAGGGTTATCACTGGTACGGCAGCAACACCGAAAAGAAAAGAGGAGAAGACCCAAACTTAATGTGGCAAAGCCACCAGAGAAGAGATCAGCCTGGGAGGGGGTGACTCGGCTGCAGGGAGGTCAGGGTAGTGCGGGCAGATGAGCAGAGGAAGCCAGAGATGGAGACAGAGGGCTTACCCTATAGCATAGAGCTTCCTGATGGGAGCAGACCAGCCCCGCCTCTCAGCCTGCTGCCTGATCACGTCCTCTGCATACTGGTAAGTGAGGATGCTGGGTTTGCCCATCAAGCCCTCATACTTCAGCTCCTTGCCCGTTACTTTCCGGTAGATGGCTTCCAGGCAGAGCAGAAAGGTGCCATGACCAAACCTGCCCAAGAAGAGATCTCAGCAATCCAGCCTTCAGGCCACCAGCCGTTCTCGAAGCTGTCTATGCACCCGACCTGAATTCCCCTCCCTGCAGCCATTACGCACGAAGAAAATGAGGCAAGAGCAGGCAATTTTCCCAGGGTAGTAAACTAGGGTTAAACCTGAGAGCCTCACCCCCAAGCCTGATGTTGGTTTTGTTTTTGTAGCTATTATTATGTACGCGCGCATGCGTGCTGCTGTGACCAGCAGAGGACAACCGTATGGAGTCACTTCTCTCCTTCACCTTCACACGGGCCCCAGGATCACACCCATCTCACCAGGCCCCTAATCCCTAAAACTGGATGCTATTCTACAGCCTCCGGCGCCATCCTTCCAGTGGTGCACACTGACCACTAGGTGGACAGAGCATGCCCACCGGTCCCCTGACGCTTTGATCCAGTGTCCTTTAAACAAGGAGGGCACGCTCTTCTCTGTCCTTCTTATGGTCTGGATCTTACATGGTCCCCATAACTCAAGACGGCTTGGTCCCTAGCTGATGATACCTTGGGAGGGTGGAATCTTCAGAAAGTGGATCCTGCTAGGAAACAAGTCACTGGTGGCATGCACCTGCCTATCACTCTACCCCTCTGCTTCCAGCTATCATGAGGGGAGCGTTTTTTGTACCATAATGTGCGACCCGTCACAATGTTCTGGTCACCATAGGCCCCAAATCAACAGAGCCGAAATGGATCTTCCTCCTTTTAAGTTGCTAACTTTGGTATTTTGTCAGGGCTGCAAGCTAACAGCCCTACTCCAGTCATTCTGGATTCTACATGCTTCAGGAAGGTGTTTCCTTGATAGAGGAGAGACAGAACACAGGCCCTAGATTGCCAACCTGACTGCTTTTAATGAGAAAGCAATAAACTATCTTGTGTAGAGTGTTTTTGTCTTCCATCCTCAGTGCTAGGCCAAACCCTAATAGTCACTGTGCTTGGACTTACATTCAGGATCACTCATTTACATAAGAATAACATTTTTCTGGCTGGGCATGGTGATGCATGCCTTTAATGCTGGCGCTTGGGAAGTTGAGAAGTGATGTGGGAATCCCCTCTGTATGCTGTGAATATGCTTTTTTATTATTATTGGATAATAAAGAAGTTGCTTTGATCTTTGATAGGGCAGAATAGAGATAGGTGGGAAAACTAAACTGAATGCTGGGAGAAAACAGGCAGAGTCAGAGAGAAGCCATGTAGCTGCTGCAGGAGAGAGACACCAGATGCTGGATGAAACCTTACCGGTAGGCCACAGCCTCGTGGTAATACACAGATTAATAGAAATGGGTTAATTTAAGATGTAAGAGCTAACTAGAAATATGTATAAGCTAATAGGCCAAACAGTGTTTTAATTAATACAGTTTCTGTGTGGTTATTTATGGTCTGGGCAGCCAGGAACAAACAAGCAGCCTCCGCCAACAGAGAAGCAAACAGATCTCTGTGAGTGCAGCCTTGCTTATACAGGGAGCTCCAGGCCAACCAAGGCTAAATAATAAGACCCTATCTCAAACAAAACAATAACAAAATAACTCCATTTTCTTTTTGTTTCTTTGTTTTTATTTTGTGAAGCAGGACTTTGCTGTATCCCAGGCTGGTCTGAGGCTGATGTTAAATGTGTGGTTCTTCTGTCTCTGTCTTCTCAGTGCCAGAGTTGCCGCTGTGAACCATCACATCCAGCTAACTTTGAGATTGTTGAGTAAACAGAGTCAGGCACGGTGGCACACACCTGTAATCCCAACACTCAGGAGGCAGGTGGAGGATAATTATGAGTTTAAGGCTAGCTTGGAATATACTGAGTCACACACAAATCAAAGCTACAGAGTGAGACCTGTCTCCAACAATACAAAAATAATTGTGTGGGGAAAAAAAAAGTCTCAAGCCAGGTGATGGTGGCCACACACCTTTAATCCCAGCAGCACTCAGGAGACAGAGGCAGGCGGATCTCTTTGAGTTTGAGGCCAGCCTGGTCTACAGAGTGAGTTCCAGGACAGGTTCCAAAGCTACACAGGGAAACCCTGTCTTAGAAAACAAACAAACAAACAAACAAACAAAAACAAAAAAATCTCAAATATGGCTTCTTTGAATGGAAAACTCATCTCAAATCTGATCTATAAACTAGTTTTCCCCTTGTTTTTCAACTCATAGCTACATACCCAACTCCTACCTGATCCCCATCTAGATTCAACATGTCTTAACCTATGAGTAATAGAGAAAACACCAGACCTCATGCTAAAGAATACACTTTAAATACACTAGGGGGAACTGAGGCAGGAAGACAATGAACCAAAGTCAACTTGAGCTACATGGTTCGGTCCTGGCTCACAGAGAGAGAAAGAAAAGGAGAGGGGGAGCATCACGGGAAGAAAGCCCTGTCTCTTCGAGGCTGTCTAGAACACCCTCTGCTGACTATGCTCAGTCTCTGGAAAACTGAGAAGACACTAGGTTCTAGAATCCCAGTCAGAGCAGCCATCAGCTGGCTTTACAACAAGGCACCCTGAGGGTCACAAAAGAGGTACTACCAGCCCGAGAAAAGGGCAGGACGCAGGTACCCACAGCTACGTCTCAGTACTTGGCTCTACACCATGGAAACAATCCTGGTTTATAATCCCAGCTTTCCCCATCCTAGGGCTCACATACAAAGACAAACAGAGAAGTGAGAGAACCAGTACAGAGGGGAGACTCTTGAATACGCACCCACTGATATACCTTAGGACTACCTATTTGATGGGCGTGTTCTGAGATCAGCAGGGTAAAAGGGCACATATTAAAAAAATCACTCAACACATCTTCATGCTCAGTAATCTGTAGTTTTAGTTTAATAATTGACACGAAGTAACTCTTGAAAGCCCTTACTCTCCACGCCCACGTTAGTGTGGTACCTACAGGGCTTATCAGGGAAAAGTCAGGGGTACTGTGTCCTCACCTGGGCATCTTGGCTTCAGCCATCCACAGGAGATCCATGTTGCTAGCCAGGACAGGGAGGTGGGGATATGGAGCTGTCACCAGGCCAGTCCCGGGGTTCCCATTGCTAAGGAGGACATCCATAATCAGCTGCAGGCTTGTCTCCCAGCGGACTGGCTCCCCAAGAAGGAGGACCCCTAAAAATCAAAGGCACAGGGATAAGAAAGCAGGGCACTTGGACTGCCCTTTTGTGGTGGGAAGACCCTTCAGAGACAATAGAAGCCAGTTAGCAACACCCACCAGAGCTACAGGTCTTTACTGAGGTGCACATCTGGGCAAGAGTAAGGTTCCCTGAGCATCCCTGACCAAGCCACGTCCCAGGACACCCTGGGCGAACAAAGTCAGGGCCCAGCAAGGAGCACCCTCAGGGTGTCCTTTGTGCCCACTGCTGTTTCATAGAAGCAGCAAATCTCATGCTGCTGCTCCTGTTGATGGGACTCTACCTACCACACCTTACCCCACAAGTACTACTGTTCTCAACAGGGCCTGGCTCTCAATCACATCTCTGAGCCTAATAGCCAAGCAGAAGAACTTGGGCTGAGAGGAGCCTTGAGCTCTGATCCTAACTCAGCCAAGTTTTCTGTGGAACTGTGCCAGTTACTCAGCACTAAACCTCAGTTGCCTCAACTACATTTGAAATGAAAAGGAGCATGGGCCCCTGAAATATGGCTCAGGAATCATGGGCTTGCCTAGCATGAACAAGGCCCTAAATCCCAACCCTAGCAATACAATAAATACATACAAACTAAGGCCTGGCATGGTAGCATACGCCTAGAGCACTATTACTTGGGAGGTGGAGACAGGATGATAACTCACAGATGTTGTGAGGTATCGTGTGGGTACTGGGATTCAAGCCTCACGCTGCAAGAGCATCAAGTATTCTTAATCGCTAAGCCATCTCTCCAGCCTTACAAAATATTCCTGTATAGTTTAACAATTTTTAAAAATGATCATATAATCATGAGACTCAGCCGGGCAGTGGTGGCACGTGCCACTCGGGAGACAGAAGCAGGCAGATCTCTGTGAGTTCGAGGCCAGCCTGGTCTACAGAGAGTTCCAGGACAGCCAGGGCTACACAGAGAAATTCTTTCTTGAAAAACAAACAAAAAATTACCAAGAATGTTCTCCATTTGAGACATCAATTCAGCAATGGTGATTCTGCCCACACACCTGTACTGCACTGTAGATACAGCCTGTCTCTACTGCTGGAGCAGTCCTACCCACTCTGGTTAACACAATCATTTTACTTCTCAGATAACTATAGCATTGAAACATTTACAGTCTTCTCAGCAGGACATTTTCTTTACGCTTCGGGTACAGTTGGGGCATTATGCTACACTAATTACTTTGTTTGGTTTTGAGATAAGAGTCCCATTGTGAAGTCCAGATTAGCCTTATCCTTCAACTCAGCCCCCGCCCCCCAAGTGGGAGACTACAAATGCACCACCACACTGGCCACTGATTGCTTTCTGATGTGGGTCATGGGAAAGTTATTTTACTTCAGGAAGGCAACAAGACGTTACAATGTCTTGATTGCCCAAGGGGAGAGCTAAGCAACACTGGACTAAGCTGTCCGTACCTATGTACTCCAGAGTTGCTGAGCTTACAGTTCTTCACCACAGTAAGAACCATCCACACATGTCTGAGTACTGAGCCGAGCTGGGAGGACAGCTAGAGCTAGATGCCAGGTGACTCGGGGCCACCTTCAACACTTTGCCTAAGAATCTGAACACAGAGAGGGAAAGAAGGACCTACATCTACCCAGACACATGCCCCTTTTACCTTCAATGGCAGGGAAGTCATTCCTCGGGCGCTGCTAAAAGACAAAGAAGAGGCCCATCAATGCTAGTCACTTTCCATTCCTGGAGTATCCGGTCTCTAGAGTTGAGTAACAGGGCAGACAGGTTTCACACAGCTCAGACACCACCTCCAAGGACCAGTTCACGCCAACTGGCAGAGGGAACTTAGCAAGGAGATGCACAAAGGGAAAGACAAGGCCCAGACTGGGCTCAACACAGGCTGAGGGACGCCAAGTGGCAAGTTGGCCAGGAGGGCAGTGTCAGTTGTGCGTCTCCAGGCATGATAGAAAACAAGGACCTGGTCAAGCAGGTCAATCAGGGTGCTAAGGAGGAAGTAGCCCGAGAGAGGAGCTCTCTGGGCATGATGATTCTCCAATCTTCATACCAGTTCTAGAGGGCTTCTCTTTATTAGCCTTGGGCCTATTCTTCCCTGGGTCATTGAAGTCTTGGCTCTGAGATGAGCCACCTCTCCTGTGTTGAACTCAGCCTTGGTGCTATTCTGAGATGTGTTCCCACAGTATACTTTAGTTCTTCACAGAATTTAGTGACCCAAGAGAAAGCTCTCAAAGGATAGGATCTGTTCTACAACTAGAAAATTCTGGAAGGAAAACTTATAATCTATTTTCTACTAAATCAATGAAGTAAGTTTGTCTATAATTGTATTTCATCAAATCCTAAATTGTTGACATAAGCTATTAAATATATATAAATTTTCAAAAGGAATAGCCAATGGGCAGCTCAAAAGCCATACTCTAAAGGGTGGTCAATGAGTGGCCTGGAACTGATGACCCCAAGAAATAAGAAATCATGAGCTGGGGTGTAGCTTAGCAGCGGCGACTTCCCAAGCCGGTACAACCCTGGTTTGACCACCAGAACTGCAAAAGGAAATCAAGCCACTGTGTTCAAATATGAGCTAAATACCAAGGGCAGTGGGAAGACACAGACTCTTCAGTGTTTTCTCCTCACAAGGCAGCCTCTTTGGACTGTGCTTCAGGGTAAAGGAGCAGCAGTAAGTCACGTACCAAGGTTACTGACTGCCTGAAGAAAACCTGGGAAAGCCACTGTTAAATGGAGGAAGTGTTACCACAAAGCACAAGGCAAGGGCGAGGAGCCCACTGCTTCTCTCAGCCACGCTTATCTTCCAAGAGAACAAAATTCTTGGCCAGATACACCTCTCCAAGCCCAGGGCAGAAGCAACCACAACACAAAATGCAGCTCCTAGCAGAAGGGTAGGAAGATCAACAAGGGGAACCAACACAGGGAAGAGGAAGACAACCAGGAGTTTGCGGAGGGTGAAGTGACCCACCCTGTCCTTATTACCGTGGTCTTCGGCCGCCGCGCGAGGTCCACCATGTCCAGCTCTGGGAAGGCTGTTCGCAACTCATCCGTTGTTACCACATTCTGGAAGCCTAGTCTGGAGCAAGATCAAGGCAGCAAAGCTACACAGTTCTGAGGAAGATGTTTTATAGACACCTCAATCACAGGTGAGCAGATTCAGAGCCAGTCCTCACCATGGCAGGCAGGGAGCTATCATAAACCCCACTGGCACCAAGTGGCAGGCTGTTGACTGCATAGGCAGAGCAGACACATGCAACACCAGTGTAATCCTTGTGTCCCACTAGGGCACATTCCAGGTACCAGATCCTACACCAGCAAGACCCAGAGAACGGAGGCCAAACCCACGTGTACTCAAGGAGCTTAGGCCACACTCAGCGCCCATTCAAACTGGTGCTCCATGAATAGTAAGTATAGTGCAGCCCTAAGCACTGGGTTGGGAGGAGAGTCTTCTGTGGATGCGAACTGGTGAATAGCTGTTTCCTCTGGATTGAAACATTCCCTCCTGGAAGGTGGGAATCCCTGAAAGTTACCAGAGCCACAAGCTCCCTCCCTGATCTCCTCACACTTCCCTCCTCTGGGGAAGAGATACTGCCACCAGCCAAGCTGTGCAGAGAGCCCGGGGAAGCAGCTTCAACAGCCATCACTCATGCGAGTCTACGCTTCTCTGGGATGGGCTTTTGGTGACGTGGCTGCCTCTCACCCACACTCCTGTAAGGTAACCCCGAGTAACTGGCTGGTTCACTGAGTTGTGGTGCCCTATCTGGGTTGAATAGATGTTTGTTGACATCTCCCCAGGAAAGGCCACCCAACAATCACTAAGAAGTAGAGAGAACTAAATCACAGTCAAACCCCATCCAGCAAGGAAGGGGCGGTCATGCAGAAAACCAGGCTGATTTTAACCTGCTCTCCTCTAAGATCTGCTGCCATCTTCCTGTCCCTAATTCCATCCCACAATCTTAACTAGACAAGGTTTCAGATGACTCAAAACCAATCTCCCCAGATGTTTATTCTAACAGACCCTCTCAGCAGCTGGGGGCCTGTATTGGCTCTCCACTGCTCTGAGCTCATCCCAAGACTTTCCAGCCCCAGCCTACCCTTTCTCTCTCTAATGCCCAACTCCATCCATTCCAACTGCCTACCCTGCCTTCCCAGGGCACCGCCAAACCATGTCCGAAGCTACAAGCTGCTCCTGCTCCAGAGCAATTTCCCTCTATCCTTAGTACCTACAACCCATCTCATTCTTTGTAGCTTTCAGTGCACTCCATCTTCTCCATTTTTAAAAAAAACATTGATATAGTTGGGGAGGGAGCACGTGTGGAGGTCAGAGGACAACTTTGGTCATCAGTTCTCTCCTTCCACTGGGTGGGACCTGGAGATCTAACTCCCTGCTTAAGCTGAGAGACATCTCCTTGGCCCTATGCCATCTTTTCTTCTATGTGAGAGCTGGGATTCAAACCAAGGCCTCATGCACGATAGACAAATACTCTACAGTTGAGCCTCATTCCCGGCCCCTCATGTCGTAATAGTTCATCTTTTTATATATATAAATGTTACATTTATGGACACTACGGAACAACCTGTGGAGTCAGTTCTTCCCCTTCCACTGTGTGGGTCCTGATCACACGCAGATGGTTAGGCATGACGGCAGAGCCCTCACAGCTGAGTTAGCTTCCCAGCCTGTGATGACTCTCATCTTAATTGGACCTACATTCAACTAAGAGACATGAATCAGGAAAAATTAACTGAGGGGGGAAAGGCCCTCCCAAGAATAGGGGGCTGTGTTGCTTTTCTTGGTTAATGAATAAAGAAACTGCCTTGGGATGTTGATAGGGCAGAACTTAAGTAGGTGGGAAAGACAGAACTGAATGCTGGGAGAAGGAAAGAGTCTGAGAGAAGCCATGGATTCTCCTCCTGAGACAGGCCAGTTAGAATCTTTTCCAGTAAGCCACTGCCACATGGCGATATACAAATTAATAGAAATGGATTAAATTAATATAAGAGTTAGCCAATGAGAAGCTAGAGCTAATGGGCCAAGCAGTGATTTAATGAATACAGTTTCTGTGTGGTTATTTCGGGGCTGAGCTAAGGGCAGCCAGGATGAACAAGAAGTCTGGCTCTTCTTGCAACAGGGGGCACCTTCTGGAAGTGGCCCAGACATAAGAGGTCTGAGGAATTCAGCATGTACTGAAGCTCTCTCCAGGAACAGTGCCAGACGGGGACTGCTGAGGGACAGTGGACTGAGCAGCTACAGAGTTCACAGGTTCTCTAGTAGTAGATGTTGAACTACCCAGCCTCTACTGTGTAAGTCAAGCTAATAAAGTTCCATTCATAATATATGCTTGTTCTATTGGTTCTGTTCTAAATCAAACATTCTTTCACTGTTTGTGGGTATGCTCTTCCATTCTCAAGTATGAATCCCTTGATTAAGTCACATTCTCAATGTTCTTACCTGGGTCCTTGGCCTGCCTTAGAGCACAGCCCAGCATGGTGCCCAGGAAGGATCCAGGGCACATAAACAAGCTGCCCGGGAGCAGGGATCAAGTCTCTTGCTTTCTGAGTACATGTGACCAAAAGGACACTATTTAATAACAGGAGTGACAAAGACGGATGAAGGTTGAAGCAAAACTCCCACATGTAGTCACCCAAAAAGGTCTTACTTCACTGAGAACTCCTAAGTTTTTAACTCAAGACACAACAGATGAAGACTATCCAGGTATAAGACACAGGATTTTGTACATTAAGTTCTGCAGATGGCTCTGATGTGGTGGTATGTGGCCTGGCATCACCAGGCACAAGGACCACATGAAGGACCTATCTTGTTTCCCAAGGGCCTACCTCATATCTCTGGCACCCCAAGCCTGCACCCTCCTCTCCTTCCAGAACAGCAAAGCAAAAAGGATACGCTCTGGCGTTTTCCACCAGGGGTCCCTGCCCAGATACCAGCATCCGCTTGTTGTGGTACTGCGAGAAGAGTTTCATGGGGCTGTGAGAGAGAATGACTTGGTCTGGATCCACCTATAGAGACAACCAAGAAACAGGAAAACAGGGACGATATAGGTTTGAGAGGGAATAACAGGGAGACACTTAATGGGTTCTGCCACTGGAGGGGAGGGGCTCATTGTCCAAAATACAAAATATGAAAGCTTTTCCTAGCACCTGACACTTTCTAAGACTTACCTAAATAGGAATGAGAACTTACCTTGGGCCAGGAATATAGCTCAGTGACAGAGTGCCAGTCCAGCATGCATGAGGGCATGGGTTCAATCCCTTGGGTGTGGGGGTGGGGGTGCCTGATTTAATTCTCAACATACGAAACAAGAAAAGCATTATCAGATTTAAGGTCTGACTGTTCACCAATACTGCTGGGCTTAGCTTGGAGACCTACTGAGATTTATTTCTTTTTTAAAGATGTATTTTTTTATGTGCTTTGGCGTTTTGCCTGCAGTGTATCTGTGCGAGGGTGCCAGATCCCCTGGAACTGAAGTTACAGTTGGGAGCTGCTGCTATATAGGTGCTGCTGTGTAGGCACTGGGAAGAGCAGCCAGTGCTCTTAACATCTCTCCAATCCCACCCCTGAGATTTCTTCATCCCTTACTTGAAAACCACAGGCTTTACAAGTATATTCTTTGTCACTGTCATAAAAAAAAATGTCTTGGATCTTGATAATGTGTTTCAGTTTTACCTCTCCGCGTTGGGTACTGAATCAGGACCTTGCAAATGCAAAGCAAGCGTTCCATCATTAACTCATACTCCCAGCCCAGGGTCTAGTTTGTGTGTGTTATGTGCATGTGTGTGCCTATGTATGTGGGAGATGCAAGTGTGGAGAACCAGAGGTCAGCACTGGGTGTCTCTCTCAGTCAGTCTCCAACTTATTGAGTCTCTCATTCAACCTGGCTCCCTGTTTTGCCAGACTGGTTAACAGGCTAGACTGGCTACCCAGCAAGCCTCAGGGATACAGCTGTCTCCAGCCCTCCCGCTAATCCTGGAATTACAGATGTGCCTCCAAGCCTGACTTTTTAGATGGGTGCTAAAAATCAAACTCAAGCACTTTGCCCACTGTGCCATATCCCCAGCGATCTCCAACAATGTAGTCTTTATCCAGAGTGACTATTATTTTGAGATGGGGTCTCACTACACTCGAGCTGGCCTGAGACTTGTGGTTAATCTCTTTCCTCAGTCTCCTATGTGCCAAGATTACAGAGGTGTGCACGACCACACTAGGTTCCTCAGAATGCTGTTGGAAAGAGTTTCAAGGTTCTAGTTTCATTCCTCTACCCTGGATTCAACCTCAGTCAGCACCACCCAACCAATCAGCCTTTACTGACTCTCTTGGTTACAAAGAACCCCTAAGTTCACCCTTACCAAGCAAGTACCCATCTTGGATACAGTGAGGAACTGCAAAGGGGCGGAGATGCTCGGCTTTTGGGGGACAGAACTCCCGGAGCAGTCAGGCTGCTGGCTGTGTGGATGGGTGGGATTTTTGTTATTTCTTTGACACAAGGTCTCACTGTGCAGCCCAGGCCACCTACAACTCATAATCCTTCTGCCTCAGCTTCTCAGGTACCTGTTATCAGCCTATACTATTATCACTGTTAACAAGAGCGGCTATGGCACAATCCCATCTGTACCGTGGAATGCCGAACGCATGTGATCTTTGCTTTCAGGGGCCAGACCTCTAGAAGAGTCATGAAGACAATAAACTAAACTGCTGGGCTGGGTAGAATGCTTGTCTAGCATACATGAAGCCCTGGGTTTAACCCCCAGCACATAAACCATGTACGGCAGTGCACAGCTGTGATCCCAGAACTAGTGGAGCAGATACACGAGTCATTGTCTCAAACACTAAAACATAAAGGACAGATCCCTGTCCTCTCCCCAACCCCCTGAAACAGGGTGTCATGTAGCCCAGCCTAGTTCTGAAAAACAGCTGTGATAAGGGTGGACCACCACAGACAGTAACGCCATGCTGAGGTCCTGCTCAGGGCTTCACACATGCTAGGCATGAATTCTGTTTACAGAATTACATGAACTACACCCTCAGTCCCAAGGGCAGGACTGCTGTGCTCACTCAACCATGTGTGTACACCTGTAAGACTCTACTGCTGTCATCACAAGTCTACGCTAGAACTTTAAGACTCCCACTGCCCAGTCAAACCACCACCTAAGGGACGGGATGTAGGGCTGGAGGGTCCAACAGGAGCCTGTCTTTGGGTTTCCATGCTCTGGCTGCCTCTTACCTTGCACCCCAGCAGGCCCGACAGCTCCTGGGCTTTGCTGTGTTGTAAGATGTTCCCAGCATTTGTGACAAAAACCACGGGTACCCGCAGCTGCCCCTGGGAGTTTACCAGCTTGCCGAATGCTTCCAGAGCAGCTGGGATCACTCTGTGGCCTCGAACCAGCACTCCATCAATGTCAAACAGTAAGCCAAAGGTGGGAGGGCTCTGTACAGCGAGAGACAGAGGAAATGAAGGGGAAAGACCATCATACAGAGAGGGTCGTCCTCAGGTCACTGTTTGAAAATGGCATCAGAAAGAACAAGAGAGGAAAGCACAGCCTGCCTCCTCTCCTTTGCTTGTCTGGCAGTGCTAGAAATCAGACTTTACATATGGTAGGTAAGAACTCTACCACTCAGCTACACCAAGGCATGGGATTTCTGATTGGCCAAATCCACCTACACAAAGAAGTTTACCAAGTTCACCAAACACAGAACTACTTTGTCGAAATTAATTTTGCACCACGCAGTGGCACACATTCTAATGCCAGCACTCAGCAGGCAGCGGCAGGCAAGTCTAGAGTTTAAGACCAGCTTGGAGCTGGGCAGTGGTGGCGCATGCCTTTAATCCCGGCACTGGGAAGACAGAGTCAGTTGGATCTCTGTGAGTTCAAGGCCAGCCTGGTCTACAGAGTGAGTTCCAGGACAGCTAGGACTGTTACACAGAGAAACCCTGTCTTGAAAAACAAAAAGACCAGCTTGGGTTACACAGTGAATCTGAAGCCAGCATTGGCTACTTAGCAAGGCCCAGTCCTGGAAAAGCAAAATAAATATAAGCAATTTTAAAACAGGAAATAAAGGAATCCAAAGAAAAACATAACCCTACCATTTTAACACAACCAGTTTCTATTTCCCCTGTTTACTCTTCTTTACCCCCATGCTATTAAATACAATTATGTGCCTTGTTCTCTTTGGGTGATAAACAATTTAACCAGTAACACTGGCCTTCATAACTATATTTTTAAAATTCCTTTTTAAGGTTTAGTTTACATGTATGAGTGTTTTGCCTGGATGTCTGTATGTGCACCATATGTATGCCTGATACCTGGAATGACTAGAGAGCACGTGGAATCCCTTAGAACTGGAGTTATGGGTAGTTGTAAGGCACCATGTGGATACTGGGGATGAAACCCAGGTCCTCTATAAGAGAGCAAATGTTCTTCACTACTGAGCCATCTATCCAGCCCGGACCTTCCCTCCCGCTGAAGAGGATCTTACTTTGCAGACCTGGCTGGCCTGGAACTCACTATTTGATTAGGGAAGCTTGGAGTCTGTGAGATCCTCCTGCCCCAGCCTTTCGATTGCTAGGATGAGTTATTCACCACCACTCCACAGCCATCTTGTAAGAGTTTGTTCTAGGGCTGGGAACATACCTCAGTGGTAAGTCGACTTGCCTAGTACGCTTGAGGACATATGTTCAATTCCCAGCATCATTTTTTTAAAAAAAAAAAAAAATCACCGGGAAGTGATAATGCTTAACCCCAGCAATCAGGAGGCAGAGGCTAGCAGACCTCTGAACTTGAAGCCAGCTTGGTCTACAAAGTGAGTGTCAGGACAGTCAGGATTACACAGAGAAACCCTGTCTCGAAAAACAAACAAACCGACCATTTTAGAATCATCTTTAGTGGTACACTTGTAATCCCAGAGCCTAGGAGGAGGCCAACCTGAGCTGCGCAACAAGTCCAGGCAAGCCTGTGCTATATGACTTTGTCTCAAAAGAAAAGAAAATGTGTTTTCATTTTAACTTCTTTTATTGGGTAGGGGAGGATGAGACAGGATTTCTCTGTGTAGCCCTGGCTGTCTTGGAACTTGCTCTGTAGACTGGGCTGGCCTTGAACTCAAAGATCTTCCTGCCTCTGCCTCCTGAGTGAGTGCTGGGATTAAAGACATGCGCCACCACCCAGTTAATGGCATTGCTTCTGCCTAGCGTGTAGAAGGCCCACAGTTCTATCACCCTAACCATTTCTATTTCCCAATCTCTAAATAATCTTTTTTTGAAAACTCATTCCATTTCTTAGTTTATAAGCTGCCTGTTAATATAAGAGATATTTCTCAATTATCAAAACAAATGAACTAGCCTAACCTGTCTGCCATTTCTCTTTTGTTGGAGCCAACTAGGTCAAGCCACCCTTAGAACACATGCAGTCTGTGCACAAAGCTCCATCAGTAGTGACCAATCCAAATCACAGCTAGCAACAGGCGTGGTGTCACTGCCTTCCATCCTAGCACTAGAGGTTGGGGGCAGCCAGGGCTATACATTGAGACCTGTCTTAATAAACAAAACATCAACCCAGAAGAACAGTGCTCTAGTCCCTCACGGCTTAGCTGACAGGACAGAATGAGCAGCCGGCCTTGAAAACAAGCCACTATAACAGCAGTGTTTTCACAAATAGGAATCAATATAAAGTTTTTAAGTTCTCAGGAAACTAGAGAGAGAACCTTGGACCTCACACATGACAGGCAAGCGCCCTACCACTGAGCTATATCCCCAGACATTCTAAGTTTGATAATTACATACAATGGAAGGATCAAATTAAACAGGCGGAGTTTCCTGGAAAAGAGTTCCGAGCTAGCATTGACTGATGCTGACAGTACACTCAGTGAACCAAAGAGGAGCAGCAGGCAGGCAGGGGAAGGATCACCAATGCTTCTTGTTTGGAACCTGTGGGGGCAGGTGTGGAGAACTCAGGGCCTTGGAGAGACAGCTCAGTAGTTAAGAACACTTGCTGCTCTTACAGAGAATCCAAGTTTGGTTCCCAGCACCCACAACAGGCAACTCACAGCCATCTAACAACTTCAGTTCCAGGGGGTGCGATGCCTCTGGCACACAAAGGCACTTACACTCAGACACATACATCGACACACACACCTACACACACAAACATGCAGACACACACACCACACACACATAGACGCACACACACAGAGATTTTGAAAGTCTATTCTTGGGGAACTAGGAAGACCACTACCACTTAAGGACATAACAAATGAAAGCCATGAACACCAGAGAAACAGCAGTCAAGATAAGATGGGAAAACAAGAGAGTATAAATTAAGGGAGTGAAACTATGACTGTCTGTATCAGGTAAACTAGGAAGTAGAGTGACTAATGGCTCCATTTTCCTCCCACTAAGCAGGTGTGAGCTCCCATCCTCCCACTAAGCAGGTGTGAGCTCCTATCCTTCCTCCCACTAAACAGGTGTGAGCTCCCATCCTTCCTCCCACTAAGCAGGTGTGAGCTCCCATCCTCCCACTAAGCAGGTGTGAGCTCCCATCCTCCCTCCCACTAAGCAGGTGTGAGCTCCCATCCTTCCTCCCACTAAGCAGGTGTGAGCTCCCAAGGCTCTTTGGTTCCTTTACCTAGCTTACGAACAGTCTCACAGGCTTAACCCATGGGCCAAGCAGGAGGTGGGCAGGAAAACTGAAAAAGCAGGCAATAACAACTCTAATCAGTAAGACCATCACTTCTGCCCACTAGAAAAAAGCAGCCAGAGACACTTAGCAAGTCTCTCATGCATGCAGGAAATCTGTGAGCAAACAGCCAAAAGCCTCCAAGGCCAATCCCTTAGCACCTTAGCCCAGCAGAGTATACTGGGCTCCAAGACATATAACAAACATTTTTATCTTTCTATCTAACTGTGAGGAGGTGTCTATCTTCAAATGAGGTATTACCTAGCAAAACTGTCCCACAAAATTGTAAGAAAAAAAGTAGCTATTAAAGAATGTGGCCAAACATAACTTGTATAAGGCCTGAGTTCATTTCTCAGCTCCTTCCCCCTGACCAAAGAATCAACTTTTAAGAGGAAAATGAGCCAAAGGCTTCCTAGCCTGTTTTACAACTCTGGGTCCAGAATTCCACTTCAAAGGAACTAGTAGCAAGCCCAGAGCCCTTACCCCTACTCCCTTGGCAGTTCCTGGAAGCAAGCAAGGATGGGGTGGGGTGGGGTGGGGTGGGGGGACAGGACAAAGATCTCAGCCTGGACACACTCTCCCTTGTCAGCTTCTAGCTCGGTCACCCAATAGTCAGTATACATCTGATGGAGGAATGTCTATATGTTACTTTCATTATTAATAAAGAAACTGCCTTGGCCCTTTAAGAGACAGAAAATTAGGTAGGCGGAGTAGACAGAATTGTGGGAGAAAGGAAGCAGAGTTGGGGAGAAGCTTCAGGTAGTCGGCATATGCAGTCGCCATGCTTCTCCCCTCCGAGATGGATGCAGGTTAAGATCTCTCCTGGTAAGCAACCACCTCATGGTGCTACACGGATTATTAAATATGGGTTAATTAACCAATAAGAGGCTAAAACTAATGGGCCAGACAGTGTTTATTTTTTTTTTATTTTTTTTTAATATTTATTTATTTATTATGTATACAATATTCTGTCTGTGTGTATGCCTGGAGGCCAGAAGAGGGCACCAGACCTCATTAGAGATGGCTGTGAGCCACCATGTGGTTGCTGGGAATTGAACTCAGGACCTTTGGAAGAGCAGGCAATGCTCTTAACCGTTGAGCCATCTCTCCAGCCCCAGACAGTGTTTAAAAGAATACAGTTTCAGTGTAATTATTTTGGGTAAAGCTAGCCGGGTGGCGGGACACAGCCCCGCCCCTCCATCTACATACATCTTGCAATCAGCATACTTCATTCATACCCAGTGGCCCTCAGTATCCCTGCAGCCCTTCCCTATTGGATCATTCTAATGAAGTCCTAAACTGGGGCTCTCAGGTAGATTCCAGACTGGCATAAAATCCCTGGTTTGGGTTTTTTGTTTGTTTGTTTGGTTAGTTTTGGTTTTTTTGGGGTTTTTTTTTTTTTTTTTTTTTTTTTTTTTTTTTTTTTTTGGTTTTTCAAGACAGGGTATTTCTGTATTACAGTTCTAGCTGTTCTGGAACTAGCTCTTGTAGACCAGGCTGGCCTTGAACTCACAGAGATCCTCCTGCCTTTGCCTCCCTAGTGCTGGTATTAAAGGTGTGCACCACCACTGACCGGACTGACCGGCAAGCCCTGGTATTTTTATTTTTCCAGAGGTTTTTTTTTTAAGATTTATTTATTTATTATGTATACAACATTCTGCCTCAATGTATGCCCGCACGCCAGAGGAGGGCGCCAGATCTCAGTACAGATGGTTGTGAGCCACCATGTGGTTGCTGGGAATTGAACTCAGGACCTCTGGAAGAGCAGCCAGTGCTCTTAAACTGGAGCCATCTCTCCAGCCCCAGAGTTTTTTTTTTTTCCTATTTCATCATCTTACTCTTCTCAGAGAGAATCAGCACATAGGTCTGAACAGACGAGGGGACATGATCTCCCCACACACCTGCCATGAACAACACTGGCACTGTGCCTAAGACCCTTCGTGTGCTCAGCAATGACTGTAGAGTGACCCAAAGGATGCTTGGGGAGAAAATATGGCAGGCCTTTCCCTTGAGACACCTCCCAAAGGAAGTGGTGGCGACTCTTGAAAGGCAAATCTGTCACTTTTAACAGTTCAATTTTATTTCTGTCCCCTTGCAAAATCAGGGAACACTGCTCTGGATGCAGACCACAGCATTCTGAACATTTAAGCTTAAAAACCCATTTGCCTGGTGGCACCTACGGGAAATCCTAGCACCTAGGAGGCAGAGGCAGGAGGATCATCAAAGATTTGAGGCCAGCCTGGTCTACAGAGTGAGCTCCAGGTCAATCAGGGAACATAGTGAGACATCTCACACAAGCAAACAAAAATCCATTCACTTATAATTTCAAAATAAGTTGACATTGGTTAGGCATGGTAAGAGCATTGTGATTCAGTTCAAAATGTCCTTTTTGAAGGCCCACACACAGTTCAGGGTTGAAATGATAAAAACTCCGGGATTTAAAGTCTCACAGCCACAAAGGGGGAGAGATAAGCAGATGCACCAGTATACAGCGACTGGTTATTTGGAAGATAAAAAAAAAAATTAAGGGCCAGCAAGAGGGCTAAGCTGTTAAATGCGGTGCAAGCGTCCTGACATGAGTTCCAACCGCAGAACACACTCTGGAAGGCGAGAACCCCAAAGTTGTTCTCCAACTTCCTACACGTGTGCCCGCGTATAGATCACACACAGAAATAATAATAATAAAATGAATGACTCTTTTGCCCTAAAGGCTGCACAACTGAGCCGTACAGAGTGTACCGGTCACATCCAAAGCAGTTACCTTTCCAGAAACAAGACTCCGCAGACTCTTCGAACAGTAGAAACGAATTAACTGCTAAGAAACTTTCCTGGCGCGCGGGAAGGAGCTGCGAACCCACCCGAGGCTGATCTGGGGTCCGTATGGGTCTCCCGGGACACGGCCTTTTCCAGCGGACGGAAGGCGCTCCGGGAAGGACGAAGGGTTCAGCGGCTCCACGGTCTCCAGGAGGGCGTCCCCGAGGCCGGGATGCTCAGTGGCCCGCACAGCCCTCCCGCCCGCCAGCCCTGAGCGCTGGGCCGAACCCGCTCGTCCTCACCTCAGCACGGCCCACGATGTAGCCCCTCCGGAGCCAGCAGCCCGGGAGCCCCGCAGACGGGCGCGCAGGAAGCTTCCACAGACGGCGCCCTGCACGGACAGCAGCCAACCCGCTGAGCGAAGCCATCGCGCCCGCCGCGCGCACGCGCACGCGCACACTGTGCGTTCCCCACCCCCGTCTCTCCCTCCCCCCAACTCGCGCCCCCTCCCCGCGCCCCGCGAAGCAACCAATCAGCGGTTGCCGGCGCGGGACCTCTCGGGATATGTAGTCCGAGCCGGCGGCGTCCTCAAGGGTTCCGAGTGCCGATCCTGGAGCCCGAGGGCGGCGTTCGTTGGTAAATAGAAAGGTTCTGGGTCCCTCGCTTCTCCGGTAAAAGACTTGGGGTTAGCAAGTCGGCTTGCGCGGTCGACCCGACTGGGAGGACAGACGCCTGATCAGTCTGTGCACCTGCTGACTTCCGGGAGCGCGTGCCTCGGCCGAAGTCCCGATTCCAGAAACCTTGGTGACTTTCGGGGCGACCGTGTGGAAGAAAGGCAACTTAACCTTGAGTTCGAGATTGGGAAAGAGGACCTTAGTTTTAAGGCCCACGTCCTCTGAGCATCATCCACACAAAGAATGCTGATGGCATACTAGCTCTTTTTAAAATCTTTTGCTCTGAATGTGCGTGGCATTTCCTGAGGTCTCAGACCTAAAACCCGTGAAGACCACAGGCGAATGATCTTCTTGATTCATACTTTGTAGGGAGGCTGGGATAGGTGTACAAAGTAAGGTAAAACGATCACTGTGCCGTGAAGTCAGATAATGAATTCGGCAAACATGTAAGGAACCCAGCTGAGCAGTCAGCGAAGAGAATGGGCTTTGGTCAGTGTGCGGGAAGAATAGAACTGGGTCTGACCGTCCTTGGCATGAGGTGGGAGCCTGCTGCTGGAAGAAATCTTTCTTCCCACTACGTGAAGTGTGTGGGATAGGCTGCTTCCTTTGATCAGTCCCTGAATCTAATCATACAAAAAACCGAGTGAGCCTACATCGTATTTAGCGCTGGAGGAAGAGGGGATCAGGAAAGAACAAGGACTCTGCTAACTCACTTGTGTGCATTGCTTCTCAGCTTTGAAGTCCAAAATCATAAATCAGAGTAACCTCTGTTGATGAGAACTTGGAAGATAGATTGCCGTTAGTCACACCCACCATAGCACACAGCACATGAGCCCAGACAGGAGATACAGCTGTCTGGGTTTGGGATTTTTTTTTTCTTTTTATCTCTTTTCCTGCTGGTTAACTACTTAGGAACTAATTTTGGTAAAAGTGTGGTGGTGTCTAATGCCTATAATCCCAGCGCTTGAGTGGATGGCAGGAGGATTACCCCTAGTTCAAAGCCTTTCCTTAATAATTAATAATAATAATAATAATAATAATAATAAACTGATTTAGCAATTAGGAGATTTTAGAATGTGTTAACATACCCCCATGAAAACATGCGTCTAACAAAGTATACACTTCACTGTTCAGCAGATAGGAGTCTTCAGTGCTCAATCCCAAGTGGGGGTGCAGCCGATGATGGGGGCCTCTGGAACCAACAGTGGATAGGTGCATAAAAACATACTTGAGAGTAAAAGTGATATGATATAGATATGAATAATTTTCATTGGTATAGATTTTAAGGTCAATTTTGTTATATGTATATGTATTTCTGCTCTTGATTAAGGTATTGTGATTGTGTAGTTCATTTGAAAATGTAATGTATAATTAGGAAATATAGGTTGTTAATGGATAATCATTGATAATTGTTAAGCTTGTAGTCATGTTAGTTAGATTTTCTAGATATGTAGAGATATATTTCAGTTAGATAGACATTCTTCATATCTTCTAAAGACTACAGAATGGCTGCTCAACGTGGATAACTGAATCCACAGAAAGCTTGAGAAAGCTTGGGAAAGAATAGGAGTAAAGCATGTTTTCTTGGTAGCAGCAATTTCTCAGGTCTGTTCTGCTTGCTAGAGGCAAGCAAATGCTCTCATCTAAGAGAGGCTTCCTGACTCAGCTTTAGCTGCAAAACCCTGCAGCTCTTTTAAGAGGTCCTGCCACGAAACACTTAAATGGTGTTGATGAAAAGCTGAACGTGTGCTTTTCAGTTTTCAGCCTTAGCAGGAAAAAAGCTACGCTGTTTTAAAATGCTGGTGTTCTGGTCCGTACTGCCAGGGCAAACTCTTAACTCTTTGAGGCAGGCGGTCCGACTACCAGAGCGTTTGAGTGTGGTCTGTGAGCAGAATGCTGCAGCTTGCTTGCTGGCAGGGACCTTGAAACGCCATAGAGTTGTGACTATAAAAATGGCTACAGCCGGTACCTCTGCCATAAGGCTGGAAAACTAAGGAATGGGCTGGATCTAGCCGGCAAAGCCACGGCTTTAATCCTACCCATATTGCTCAGAAATTTAAAGGCTCAGGTGGTCAGAAAAAGAGAGAGAGATACAGTAAAGAGAGATACAAAAAGAAAACCTCTAAATGATTTACAGTGTGTTAAAAATATATGCAGGCTAAAGGTTAAAGTTCTTAGGGTAAAAGGGAAGAAAGTACTTGGGTGTGGTAGTACACACCTTTAATCCCAACACTTGTGAGGCAGAGGTAGACTGATCTCTGTGACTTCAAGGTGTGGTAGCACACACCTTTAGTCCCAATGTTTTGGAGGCAGAGACTGACAGATCTCTGAGGGTTCAAGGATAGCCTGGTCTACAGAGTTATTCCAGGACAGAGATATACAGAGAACCTGTCTCAAAAAAAAAAAAGTAAAAATAAATGAAATAGAGGTAAAAATAAAGCCATACAAAGATGGAAAATACACAGAGAATCTTGATACTGTATGCTATTATGCTCTCTTTGAATTGTTCGAATGCTGAGGAAGGAGCAACAGCTGCTAAATGATATTTGTTTGTTTATAAATGCTGCTGAACTAATCCAAGATAGATATTTTGAAAATACCTTGACTTCAGAATTTGGATCTAAGGATATGATACTTTGGAAAAGAGATTCTTCTTTTGTTTTTACAGAAAATGAGACCCTGTGGATTGTTTCTATCCCAATATGGTAAGATAGACCACGCCCTCCTGAAAGGTTGCTGTGAACACCCTCAAAAAATTTACTTCACCCAGCTGATGACTGAGATGAACCTGGCACACAGGTTACACCATGAAAGATCTGATTAACAGCGCCCCCATACAGCAGGAAACAGTTTGGAGAGAAATAACTATGTCTATATTCCCAAATATTGCTTATAAATGTTCTTTCACATTTAAAGGGGGATATGATATAGATATGAATAATTTTCATTGGTATAGATTTTAAGGTCAATTTTGTTATATGTATATGTATTTCTGCTCTTGATTAAGGTATTGTGATTGTGTAGTTCATTTAAAAATGTAATGTATAATTAGGAAATATAGGTTGTTAATGGATAATCATTGATAATTGTTAAGCTTATAGTCATGTTAGTTAGATTTTCTAGATATGTAGAGATATATTTCAGTTAGATAGACATTCTTCATATCTTCCAAAGGCTACAGAATATGGCATTTAATGTTTTAATAACTTAGGGCTTTTCATGACAATGAGACACATTTGCTCCTGGCAGCACAAGCTACTTCAAGAGGAAGATGGGCATTGAAGAGGCTCCTTCTGGAGTTTGATAGCCATTTGGGCAAGAAACTGCTCTTGCCTGGACTGTTGCAGAAACTGGACACAGAGAGCCCTCAGAGAGAGGACTGCTGAACTTGCCTAAAGGTGAGATGGTCTTTCGGGGTTCCTGATTCATGAAAGAGTCTGCGAGACATTCTACAGGACACAGCAGATACTGACTGAACTGCCTTTGAAATTTCCTGCTTCATGGAAATGTCTGCTGGAAACTATGGGCCTGTAGGCCAAAGATGGATGCCCCAACGGTACAGAGGAACTTTGGGTGACTGTCCAGGCAATGAGATGTCTCTGTGATTTCTAGAGTTTTGTAAGTTGCTTATTTTTTGTTTACTTAGGTAGTATTATATCTTTCTGGAGTCTTTGATGGAGTTGAAGAATAGATAGATAGTTATAGTTGTTTTCCTTTCTTATGGTAAAAGATAAAATAGATATAAATATTGTAACTGTAATTCTTACTTGATAACTGTTTTGTTATATGAAATTTTACTATGTTAAAGTTAAAGCCTTTCTTTTTTGTTTAAACAGAAAAAGGGGTTAGGGTTAAGGGTTAGGGTTTAGGGTTAGGGTTTAGAGTTTAGGGTTAGGGTTAGGGTTAAGGGTTAGGGTTTAGGGTTAGGGTTTAGAGTTTAGGGTTAGGGTTTAGGGTTAGGGTTTAGGGTTAGGGTTTAGGTTTAGGGTTAGGGTTAGGGTTTAGGGGTTAGGGGTTAGGGTTAGGGTTAATAAAGAAACTGCCTTGGATTTTTGATAGGGCAGGATTTAGATAGGTGGAGTAGATAGAACAGAATCCTGGGAAGGAGGGAAGTTAGTCAGATGCCTCAAGCAGTCACCATGACTCTCCTCTCCGAGATGGATGCAGGCTAGAATCTTCCCGGTAAGCCACCCCTCATGGTGCTACACAGATTATTAGAATGGGTTAATCAAAATGTTAGAATTAGACAATAAGAGGGTGGAACTAATGGGCCAGGCAGTGTTTAAATGAATACAGTTTTGTGTTGTTATTTCTGGGGCTAAGCTAGCTATACAGGAGCTGGGTAGGATGAAAAGCAGGCCTGCCCGCAGCCCCTCACTACAGTGAAAAACCCAGTTTGAAACACCACACCTCTGCTTTTGAATGGATACTCTTAACAGTATGAACGTTCATTGAATTGTGCAGTCTTTGGATCTAGTTCGTTTCAGTGTGTGATTTTTTTTTTGCAATGCTTCTTATAATAAAGTTTTAAAGAATCTGGACTTGCTGGAGAATAATCCTCTTGTACACTGTAAAGATTTGTCACTCGAATTGGTATAATAAAACACTGATTGATCAGTAGCCAGGCAGGAAGTATAGGCAGAGTGACCAAACTAAGGATGCTGGGAAGGAGAAGGGCAGAGTCTGAAATTGCCAGCCAGACACAGACCCCGTAGGTCATACAAAATGGGATAGAGGTAAAAGCCACGTGGCCAAATGCAGATTAATAGGAATGGGTTAGTTTAAGTTGTAAGAGTTAGCTAGTAAAAAGCCTGAGCTATTGGCCAAGCATTTACAATTCATATTCAGCCTCTGAGTTGTTATTTGGAAACTGGCAGGCAGGAGAGAAATGTCCAATTGCATGGGATTGATACACTAAAGGGAAAAGAATATCACTTTAAAACTTGCTTAGCCAGATCAAAAAGCTTACAAAGGTATCTTATTGCTTACAGATAAACAGAACATCATGATATCTTTTTTTAGATTTTTTGAAAATAATTTATTTTTATTCTATGTACATTGATAATTTTCCTGCATGTATGTCTGTGTGAGGGTGTCAGATTCTCTGAAAGTGGAGTTACAGAGAGCTGTGAGCTGCCATGTGGGTGCTGGGGACTGAACCTGTGTCCTCTGGAAGAGTAGTTAGTGCTCTTAACTGCTGAGCCATAAGTGAACATAAAATAAGATAAACAATTTCTAAGTGCCTGTTAGAACAAGGCTTTAATCTTTAATGAATAGTTCAATTTGTAGATAAGAAAAGATTTGCATAAATGTCTGCAAGCTATTAACATGTTTTACCTATATTCATACCTGTTGGATATTTGAGATACAATATGCATGCTAGGAAGAAGCATGACATCACCGGTCTCCGCAGCAAGCCTCTGAATTCTCTCCCTTTGGTCCTCCAGAAAAAAAAGAAAAAAACCTATTCATCATCTCCCACTCCTCTTTAGGATGGAGCAAATCTTTCGTATCCAAAGCTTCAGTTGAGAGGGTTAACATGTGAGATTTTGGCTCTCCTGATGACCTGAGTCCCATCCCTAGGACTCACGTGATAGAAGGAACTGACTCCTTCAAGTTGTCCTCTGACTTCCACACACGTGCCATAACGTGCCTACCCACATATACATACCACACATACATAGGTATAACAGTAAATAAATAAATGCATATTTTTAAATTATAAATATTTTGGTCTGTGGATTTTCTCTCCTGCCTTTTATTTCTTATATTTCTCTACTCAAGGTTATTAGAAGTGCTGTTATGTTGGCCAGCTCCTGCTGAGTTTCAGTAAACTCTTACTAGACAGGGTTTCTCTGTCTCTAGCTATCCTGAAACTTTGTTGACCAGGCAGGCCTCGAACTCACCGAGATCTACTTGCTTCTGCCTCCTGAGTACTGGGATTCAAGGTGTGTGCTACCACACTCAGTTTTCGTCTTTGTCGTCGTCGTCGTCGTCTTCGTCTTCTTCTTCTTCTTCTTCTTCTTCTTCTTCTTCCTCTTCACCTTCCTCTTTCTCTTCCTCTTCCTCTTCCTCTTCCCCTTCTCCTTCTCCTCCTCCTCCTCCTCCTCCTACTCCTCATCCTCCTCCTCCTCCTCCTCCTTTTTTTTATCTTCTTAAACAGGATATTATCATGTAGCCTTGACTGGCCTGGAACTTGCTACTTATAAGAAGCTGGCCTTGAACTCACGGAGATCTTTCTGTCTCTGCCTCCCAAGTGCTGAGATGAAAGGTATGTATCACCATACCCAGCAACTCTCAGACTTAAAAAAATAAATAAATTCTCAATAAACAGTGCAAGCTCTTTGAGACTTTCAGTGTTAATTTTTTTAAGATCAAGTATTGTTATTCATTTTTTCAAGATTGGATATCACTATATAGCTCTGGCTGTCCTGGAACTCACTACATAGACTAGGCTGACATCGAACTCACAGAAAAATTAATCTTTATTATGTATGTGTATGTCTGTGTGTAGTATATGCATGGGAGTGCAGGCACCTGCAAAAGCCAGAGGCAGCAGGCTCCCCTGTAGCTGTAGTTACAGGCAGTTATGAGCTAATGGAACATGGTGCTGGGAACTGACCTTAGGCCCTCCGTAAGATCAGTGTGTACTCTTAACCACTGAGTTAAGACTTTATGAGACTCTCAGACTTTTATAAGAGAAAAAAAGAGTGTGCTAGACACAGCAGCACATGCCTTGAATCCCATTACTCAGGAAACAGAGGCAAATAGAGATCTGTGAGTTTGAGGCCAACCTGGTTTACATAGCGCGTGCCCTTACCTACTGAGCCATCTCTCCAGCCCCTGCTTTTTCATTTCCTGACTGCTCAGACCCAAATAATCACATAGAAGCTATATTAATTACAACACTGTTCAGCCAATATCTTAGGCATATTCCTAACTAGCTCTTACATCTTATATTAACCCATTTCTATTAATGTATGTATCATCACGAGGCTGTGGCTTATTGGTAAAGGTTCTGGGCTGCTTTCCTTCTCCTTAGGCAGCTACATCGCATCTATCTGACTCCACCTACTCTCTCTATATCTGTCTGAATTTCCTGTCTGGCTCTACTTTGCTAAGCCATTGGCCAAAACAGCTTTATTCATTGTCCAATAAAAGTATCACATATACAGAAGGACATCCCACATCAGACAGTTGTGAGCCATCATGTGGGTTCTGGGAACCAAACCCAGGTCCTCAGCAAAAGCAACCAGTGCTCTAAACACTGGGAAATCTCTCCAGCCTCCACATTCTAAATATCAACCTTATACCCGATTTACAGCCAACAAAGATTTTCTCCTATTCTATAGTCTGTCTCCACACTTCATTAACCATTTCTTTGCTGTATAGACACTTTTAATTGCATGAGGTCCCGCTTATCAATAATTGGCCTTATTTCCTGACTGATGTTTTATTTTAAAAATTACTTCCTATGCCTATATTGAAAAATGGTACTCCCTGCTCCTTTCTCTAGCATTTTTACGGTTTCAGTTTGAGAGAGAGAGAGAGAGAGAGAGAGAGAGAGAGAGAGAGAGAGAGAGCGCCTCGTGCTTGTTTGGAAGTCAGGGGACAACTTGTAGGGTCAGTTCCCTCCTACCATGTGAGTCCTGGGGATCCAACTCAGGTCCTCGGCTTAGTGGCAAGCACCTTTACCTAGAGAGCCATCTAGCCAGGTCTTCTATGAAGACGTTTGATCCATTTGGAGTTGATTTTATGCAAGTAGCATGATAAGGACCTAGTTCCATTCCTCTATGTGTGGACATCCATTTTTTTTCCAAGACAGGGTTTCTTTGTAGCTTTGGAGCCTGTCCTGGAACTAGCTCTTGTAGACCAGGCTGGCCTCGAACTCACAGAGATCCGCCTGCCTCTGCCTCCCGAGAGCTGGGATTAAAGGCGTGTGCCACCACCGCCCGGCTGGACATCCATTTTTGAAGCATCATTTGTTATGGAAGAATGGCAAATCTGTAAGAAAGACTTTTTGTATTTTTATCAAAAGTCAGGTAGCCATAGCTATCTAGGTCTCTGTTGGGTTTTCTATTCTGTCCCATTGATCTCTAATGTCTCTGTTTGTGCCACTGCTATGCTGTTTTTATTACAATCTCTATTTTATAATTTGGAATCAAACAGATATGGTGGTTGTTGTGGAATCTTCCTTTACACTTTGCGAAGATGTGTCATTGAGATTGGTTTAATAAAGAGCTGAATGCCCAGTAGGTAGGCAGAAAGGGTTAGGTGGTATTTCTAGGGGCAGAGAGGTCTCAGGAGAAGAAAACGTGGCATCACCAGCCAGACTCAGAGGTTAGGCAAAATGGAGGTGAGGCAGAGGCTGTTCGTTCCTTCCCGGCTGCCCAGAACTGAAACAATCACTCAGAAACTATATTATTTAAATAACTGCTTGTCCAATTACTTAAGTGTATTACTAGCTAGCTCTTATATCCTAAATCTCTATTAATCTCTGCATCACCACAAGTTCATGGCCTATTGGAAAATTTAACCGGGCTATGGCAGAGGCTTCTGTCTCCTGTGGTGGCTACATGGCTTCTCCCTGCCTCTGCCTACTCTCTCTCTACATCTCTGGATTTCCTGCCTGGCTTCACTCTGTTAAGCCATTGGCCAAAAGCAGCTTTATTCATTAACCAATAAAAGCAACACATATACAGAAGGACTTCCCACATCATTTCCCCTTTTCTGTTTAGATAAAAAGGAAGGTTTTAACTTTAACATAGTAAAAAATATAGCAAAACAGGTACCAAGCAAGAATTACAATTACAACATTTATATCTATTTTATCTTTATCATAACTAAGGAAAACTATAACTATCTATTCTTCAGCTCCATCAAAGACTTCAGAAGGATATAATATTACCTAAGTAAACAGAAAGTACATTGTAAGCAACTTCCAAAACTCTAGAATTGACAGAGACATGCAGGTAACAAGTGCATGGAAGAATATACATTTAAAAATATAGGTTAAGGGCTGGAGAGATGGTTCAGTGGTTAAGAGCATTGCCTGCTCTTCCAAAGGTCCTGAGTTCAATTCCCGGCAACCACATGGTGGCTCACAACCATCTGTAATGAGATATGGTGCCCTCTTCTGGCCTGCAGACATACACACAGACAGAATATTGTATGCATAATAAATAAATAAATATTTTTTTAAAAAAAATAGGTTAAATTTATAAGAGCCAGTTAGAAAAAATTCTATGCTAAGGTCGAGCTTTCATAATTAGTAATAAGTCTCCATGTCAATTTTTGTGAACTGGAGTTCAAAGAAAAATTCATCCACAGATGGTTCCTAGTGATCGTCCACGTACCTCCAGCATCGCTCCTGCTCAGACTTCCTTCCGCTAGCTGAGGTTTCCTGTACTCCCAAGTAAATTTGGAGATTATTTTCTCTGTGTCTATGAAGAATCGTGTTGATATTTTGATTGGGATTACTTTGAATCGGTAGATGGTTTTCATAAGATGGCCATTTTCTCACTATTGATTCTTCCCATCCAGGAGTGTGGCCGCTCCTTCCATCTCTGCCCATCTTCTTCTATTTCTCTTTTGACTGTTTTAGAGTCTCCATCATAGAGGGCATTCAGTTCTTAGTTAGGCTTACTCCAAGATGTATTAATTTTTTAGACACTTTAAAAGTTTTACATTTATCTGTTTATTTATTTGGAGTAGAAGGTCACACACATGTGGTGGTGTATATGTATAGGTCAGAGGACAACTTGCCTGAATTGCTCCTGCATGCCACTACCTTGGTATTTGGGAACCAAATTCAAATCTTCAGACTTAGTGACAAGATCATCTTTCTGGCCTCTGAGGCAATTTTAAGTGGCATTGATTCCTTGGTTTCTTCCTTCCCGTATTTGTGACTGATACACAGGAAGGCTACAGATCTATATACGTTATGTCCTGCGCTTTGCTGATAGTGTTTATCAGCAGTTCTTAGAGAGTTTCGGTGGAGTTTTTATGGTCTCATGTATGGAATCCTCATCTAAAAATAAGGATACATTGACATATTTCTTTATTGGCAGCGGTCCTGTGGTCCCGCTCTCAACCACACGGGGGCAGCAGCAGCCTGCCTTCCGCCAGCCACAGGTGACCCGAGCAGGCTCCCTCAGTCGAGGTCCCTCCTGCGGTGCTCAGATCTCGCTAGTCGCCATTTGCTGTCCACATGCCCAGTCTCAGGCCATTTCCGCCAAGGGCCACAGCTGTCTGCAAGCCGGAGTCGGTGGGAGGGGGCTGGACTGGCGGAGGTTTCTGGGGCTGCACTCTGCAGGGGACTCTGGACAAAGGGAAGGCTCTTAGGTTAAGGTCCTGGGCTTCAAGGGACATTCCTCCTTAGTGAGGGAGGGAACAGGAAATCGAGAATGCTTCCGGGCTTGGACGTGGTCAAAGGAGAGCCAGAGGTCAGAACAGGGGTCAGCTGTCCCTCAAGAAAAATAACCGCTCCTATTAGGACTGAGGGTTTGGGCTTCACGAGTAAAGGGAGGTGCATGTGGCCTTGCCCCAGGACAGGTTAGAGCTCAGGCAGTGGGAGCCAGAAATCGATCCTGCCCCCCAGTTTATGGAGAAACTAGTTCTGGAGAACCCCAGAAGACCACTTCAGTCAAGAAGAAAAACAGCAATTAAAAAGCTTCAGCAAGCCTTCTGTCGCCTGCGGTGCGCCGCAGGAGACGTCAAAACACAAAGGTCAGCTAGGAGGATCTTTCTTGCCTGGTTCTTTCAGCTCTGGTTCTAAGATTTGGGAATGCTCCCAGGCCCACTTTCCTGCCTCAGGCTGACCTAACTTTTGGGGAAGTCAACTGAACAAGGGCAGGCCACTCCCTGAAGAGGCCTCCAGACAATGACGTGGTCATATTTGGAAGGCTGGCTGAGGCCTGTGCTAAATCTGGAGGAGGAGGAAGTGATAGACTGGGAATAAGATAGAAAGCCAGGCAGCACCGGGCTAGCCTGGCCTCTGTGGGCCAGTGTTGACTGACCTGGGTGTTTCTCAAGGCAAAGGCAACCTCAAATTGCCCTTTTACCCCATTCCAGACACCTCAGAGCCTTCCAGCTACCCAACATTTTATTTTCACCCTTTCCACACAGGGAGGATGGAGAAGGGCAGGGTATTTTTAGAACGACAGCTATTTTAAGCAAGGTAATACCTGTGAAAATAATATTTATGTGCTGGGGTGTGGCTTGGGAGTACAGCCCTTGTCTAGGAGGTGGGGAGTCCTGCGTTCAGATCCCTTACATCGAAACCAAAGCTGGCCCTCGGAAATGGGACGTGTGTGCTAGGGAGTTTTATGTCACCTTGACACAAGCTAAAACCATCTGAGAGGAGGGAACCTCTATTAAGAAAACACCTCCCCAAGATCTGTCTGTAGGGCATTTTCTTAACTAGTGATGGAGGGGAGAGGGTCCAGCCCACTGTGGGTGGTGCCATCCCTGGGCTGGTGGTCCTGGGTTCTATGAGAAAGCAGGCTGAGCAAGCTAGAGGGAGCAAGCCAGTAAGCAGCACCCTTCTGTGGCCTCTGCATCACCTCTGCCTCCAGGCTGCTGCCCTGCTTGAGTTCCTGTCCTGACTTCCTTCAATGCTGGGCTACAAAGTGGAAGTGGAAGCCAAATAAACCCTTTCCTCCCCAGTTTGCTTTTGGTGTTTGATCACAGTAATGGTAACCCTAAGACAGAATTTGTTGCTGTGTTATGGGGTACTTAGGCTGATAAACCCATTACCTCAGTTCTCCCTATTCCAAAGAAATTACAAACAAATCAGAACAGGAAAAAAAAGTCCTTTTTGTCTGCTTGTGGTTTTGGTTTTCTGAGACAGGGTTTCTCTGTGTAGCCCTGGCTGTCCTGGAACTCGCTCTGCAGACCAGGCTGACCTCGAACTCAGAGATCCACCTGGCTCTGACCCCTGAAAGATGGCATTAAAGGCATGCGCCACCACGCTCAGCAAGAAAAATAATCTTACAGTCTGGATAAAGGCTCAGCGGGGAGGGTGGGGAGCAGGGGGAATGAGACTATAATTTCCTCCCATGTAATCCATGAATCAAAAGCTAGAACAAAAATAAATTTAACTGACACAGGTTAACAGATTATTTCCCTGGAACAGAAGTGACCTGAATTCTGAATAAACTGTCATAGTGACTCCAAAGGAGGGTGGACAGGAAGGCTTTTATTGTAGATCTGAGGGAGGCTACAGCCAGAGGCATCTGGAAGAGTCCAGAGAAGAGAGAGAAAGCAGTGGACTGGACATGGCCAGCAGACTCTACTTGACCCTGGGAAGGAAAAAGAATGGGGACCAGGAGGGTGCTTAGCCAAAATAGCGGAGTTATAAGTTGGGGGAACTGAAGCCCATGAGCTGGAATTGTTGAGGGGAGGGGAAGGGTGAGAAGAGCTAAGAAGTGCCAGGATGTCAGTGTGGGCTCTGTAACAGGTACTTGTGATACTAGGGGCGCCTAGAGGCCAGCATAGCTGGTATGCTAACGGATATCACAGCCATTTGTCCTGAGTTTCTCTTGGACCTGACAGGTCCCAAGTTAGCCTTCATTGTCTCTGTTTTCTGTTACAGGCACAAGGAATTTTATAGTGGTTTTTGTTGTTTGTTTCTTAAACAGGATCTTACTGTGTCACCCTGACTAGCCTGGAACTCACTATGTAGACCAGGCTGACCCAAACTTCGGATATCTTCCCATCTCTGCCTCCAGAGTTCTGGGATTAAAGACATGTGCTGGCTGGGTGGTGATGGCCCATGCCTTTAATCCTAGCACTCTGGAGACAGAGAGGCAGGTGGATCTCTGAGTTCAAGCCAATGTGGTCAACAGAGTGAGTTCCAGGACAGCCTGGACTACACAGTGAAACCCTGTCTCGAAAAACAAAAGAAAAGGCATGAGCTGCCATCACACCCAACTACATAACACCTTACCAAAAACAAAAACAAAAAACAAACAACAACAAAAAAACATTTTGAAATGTAAGATCCCAACTCCTTCTGAGCCTGGCAGAGTTCTTTGTCCCTCGGTCCTTTCTGATGAGGAACAGAGTCTCCATGTCTTTCCTTTGGATGTTCTCACTCCTGCATGCTGGCTAAGTACACCACCTTTGCAGCTGATGAGAGCAAACAGAAACACAAGTGTCTCCTTAGATTATCTCCTCTCCTGTTGCAGCTTCTGCGTGAGCTGTGGACCAGTGGCTGAGGCAGGTGACAAACTCCTGAGATCCTGAGCTTTAAAAGTTAAGTGGCACCAGGCATAGTAGCACATAATGCCAGCACTCAGCAGGCAGAGGCAGGTGGACCTCTGTGAGTTCAAGGCCAGCCTGGTCTACAGAGTGAGTTCCAAGACAGCTAGTGTTATACAGTGAGGCCTGTCTCAAAAAGAAAAAAAATTAAACAGGGATGGTGTGTGTGTTAAACAGGTGATGGTGGTGGTTTGAAAGGAAATGCCCCCCAAAGGGAATGGCACTATTAGGAGGTGTGGCTTTGTTGGAGCAAGTGCAACCTTATTGGAAGAAGTGTGTCACTGTGGAAGCAGGCTTTTAGGTAGGTCTCATATATGCTCAAGCCACACCCAGTGTCTCAGACCACTTCCTGTTGCCTACAAGTCAAGATGTAGCAGACATTCCACCATGATGATAACACAGTGAATCTCTGAAACTGTAAGCCAGCCCCAATTAAATGTTCTTCCTTTATAAGAATTGCCATGGTCATGGTCTCTTCACAGCGATAGAAACCCTAACTAAGACACATGCCTGACAGGCATGGTGGCTCACAGCCATAATCCTAGGATTTAGGAAGCAGAGGCAGGAATACTCCATATTCAAGGACAATTTGCAATGCATAATGGGACTTGGAGGAAACAGAGGAAACCCTGATGAGTGAGTGAATGTGTTTTGTTGTCATGGGCATGGCCTTATCAAGGAGTCTAATTTCTCATTGCCATGGAAAACTGGCAAAGCCTTAAGGCTCAGAGGAATGACAAAGCGTTCCTCAGGAGTACCAGTGTATACAAAAACTGGCAACTGCAGCTTCCTCCTCCCAGGACTCGATGTACCTAACAGAGTAGTAGAAGCTGAGGTTCTGGGTTGTTGGTGGGAGTAGGAGGTGCCACACAGCAGACTTCCCATGCCCACCAGATCCCGGCTTCACTGCGCGAATGTCTGTCTGTCCCTTCTTCGTTCCCTTGCCAGCCCTGGTGAGGTTCTGGGTTCTAAGTGGTGAGGCATGTGACACTTTTATTACGACATTTTTAAATTAAAAAATTCTCAATGTGTGTGTGTGCACGACACATGTGTAAGAGCGTGGGCACTCCCACAGGTGTCAGGGACAGCTTTGAGGAGCTGGTCTCCTCCTTCCCCTTACAGGAGCTGCAAGTTTAGAACTGAGGTCACCAGACTGTGGCAAGTGCCTTTGTCCCTGCTGGCTGAGCCATCTAGTCAGCTCTTACGCCAGCCCTTTTTTTGTTTGTTTGCTTGTTTCGAGACAGGGTCTGTCTGTGTAGCCTTGGCTGTCCTGGAACTCGCTCTGTAGACCAGGCTGGCCCTGAACTCACAGAGCTCCGCCTGCCTCAGCCTCCCGAGTGCTGGGATTAAAGGCGTGTGCCACCACCGCCTGCTCTTTAATCTTAGTTACTAATATTACGGCTCGGATTATACACTCCACAGGACACAGATCATCTACCTATGATCCAGAGTGGCTGTAAAGGGTTAAAGAGGCAGCAGCGGAACTCAGCGGGTGCCAAAGAGGCCAGAGAGGTCAACACAGGACAACTGAAGGAGGGTGCAGAGTTGCTGCAGTAACAAGATAATGAAGCCAGGCTGGGGTTTTCCTGGGGTGCTGGCTGCAGCTGCAGCTGCCACTGTGCACACAGAGCCAGGCCACAAGGCAGAACTGAGCTGCAGAAAGGGTGTGTGGTAGAAGCTGCTGAGGCAAAGTGGATGGGTGGACACAGGCCCAGATGGATAAACAGACAGACAGGGGGATGGCAGTTTAAGCAGTCTGCTAAGCAGTGGGCACCAAGCTTAGCTGAATCCCCTGGGGAGTCAGGTGTTCTTGACCTATCAGTCTCTTGACAGACACACATGTGGTCAGATGACAATCTTCAGACTATTGCCATCACGTGTAGGTGTCCTTTGTGTGGGGTCCTGCTGAGAGAACTGCACCCTCTCTTTAGTCTAGCATGCCAGATAAGTTCAGATGTAGCATTATCATTTTATTATTTTTATTGTGTGTGCATGTGGGTATACAATTGCTGTGGTGCCCGTGTGGAGGTCACAGGATAATCTTATTTCTTTTCACCTTTATGTGGGTAACAGAGATTGAACTTGGGTCCCCAAAGTTGTGTGACAGGTGCCTGGACTCACTGAGCCATCTTGCCAGGCTTCTTGATATGATTTTAAGATGCCCATGTGCTCCTATAGTCTATAGTCTTTTGTCTGAACCAGGCGTTTTCTCTTCCTCCTCTTCTTCCTCTTCTTCTTCTTCTTCTTCCTCCTCTTCCTCTTCTTCTTCCTCCTCTTCTTTCTCCTCCTCCTCCTCTTCTTCTTCTTGCTTTTTTTAGAGATTTATTTATTTCACAGATGAGTGTTTTATCTACATGTAATGTATGTACGCCACATTTGTACCTGGTGCTCCAGGAGGTCAGTAGAGGGCATCAGATCCCCTGGAAGTGGAGTTACCAAAGGTTGTGAGCCACCCTGTGAGTGCTGGGAACTGAACCTGGGTCCTCTGAAAGAACAAGTGCCTTTGTTTCCGAGACAGGGTTTCTCTGTAGCTTTGGAGCCTGTCCTGGAACTTGCTGTGTAGACCAGGCTGACCTAGAACTCACAGAGATCTGCCTGCCTCTGCCTCCCAAGTGATGGGATTACAAGGGTGCACCAACACCGTCCAACCATCCAACTTGTTTTTAGCTTCTTATTCCAACTATTGAGGCAAAATAGCAAAGGGTATTATTTTAAAAACCCAAGTGAGGGCTGGAGAGATGGATCGGTGGTTAAGAACACTGACTGTGGGCCTGGTTTTAGTTCTCAGCACTCACATGTTGCTTCACGACCATCTGTAACTTCAGTTTCAAGGATTCTGATGTCCTCTGGTCTGCACGGGGCCCCAGGTTGCTAAATGCATTGCTCGTAAAGGGATGTATGTGCGGCTCATGCTGAGGGGGTTCCAGGTCCCTGAATTATCACCACACTTTCCTGCTTCAATTTCCTCTGGAGAGATTTTTCTTCCTAATTCATTAGGGGAGTTAAAGGCAGAAGGTCCATCCTCTGAGTCTTGTTCTTGCTGGGGGTACATAGAGCTGAGAAAAACCAAAGACCAAAATAGTCTTTCCTAATCTTTTTCTTTCTTTTTTTAAAATTTTTTTTATTGATTTTTCTAGAAAGGGTTTTCTCTGTGTAGCCCTGGCTGTTCTGGAACTCTCTCTGTAGACCAGGCTGGTCTCAAACTCACAGAGCTCTACCTGCCTCTGCCTCTTGAGAGCTGGAATTAAATGTGTGTGCCACCATCAGCTGCTATCTTTCCTGTTCTTTACCTAAAGTTCCAATGTTCCCTGGATGGCTTGGCACTGGAGGCTTTTCTTGGTGGTATAACATTAGTTGGGACATTGTTTCTCCCATTACATAGTGCCCTCATTTAAATTCCTTTTATACATGTGTATATTTCAGGAAGTTTCTACAGTGGGGGGTTGCCATACGGCTTTTTAAAAGCTCTTTAGTGTTAACTGTCCCTCCCACGTCTCCCATCCTCCCACTCTCCATTTTCCCCCGTTTCCCCTTTGCCTCTCCAGAACATTTCATTTTATTTCCCTTCCTGGGAGATCCTCTCCCCTCCTGGCCCCTTACTAGGCACCTAGCTCCTGTGGCTATTCAGATTGTAGCACACACGTCAACAGCCTCAGAGCGAACGTCCACATATGTAAGAAAGCATGCAATATTTGCCTTTTGGGGCCTGCGTTACCTCACTCAGTATGATTTTTCTTTCTGGATACCTCCATTTATCTACAAATCTCATAATTTCATTTTCCTAACAGCTGAATAATATTCTGTCATGAAAACGGATACTACAGGACTGCAGAGATGGCTCAGCCACTAAAGGCTAGGCTCACAAAATATAAGAGTTCAGTTCCCAGCACCCACGACTGTCTCTCCAGTCACCAAAAGAACACACAAAAAAAGAAAGAAAATGAAAAAGAGGGGGGGGGGGGAATGGTTACTGCGTGCATGTGGTACACTGGCTTACCTGCGGGCAAACATCCATGCCATGCTGACATCCTTGCCAAGTTGGGCCAAAGCTTTGAGTTGCCTTTGTCTGGGTGTTTTATCACAGAAGCAGAAAAGCTAAGTTGGGCAAAGAAGAAGCCATCCTCACAGTGCAGAACACTCGTCTGTGTGGGGAGAACTCAGAGAACCCTTCAATGTTGCTCTATATTCCAGGCTAACTGGCCTATGTGCTTCCGGGGACTCCCTCATTTCCCCCTCTCGCTTCCCTAGAGTGCGGGGATCTAGATGGTTACCCTATCTGGCTTTTGTGTGGCTTTGGGGATTTGAACTCAGATCCTCTCACATTTTCATGGCAAGTACTTTGGTCACTAAGCCATCACCTCAGCTCCTGCCTTTCCTGTAGACCTGATGATGACCAGATGTCAGGGCATATATATCCTTCTGCTGTGAGCCTGTCACTGTCCTTATGAAGGAATCAATGATTAACACTTTTAAAAATTACACTCCAGTGGGGCTGGAGAGATGGCTCAGCAGTTAAGAGCACTGACAGTTCTTCCAGAGGTCCTGAGTTCAATTCTCAGCAACCACATGGTGGCTCACAACCAGCTGTAATGAGATCGGGGCTATCTTCTGGCCTGCATGCAGACAGAACACTATATACATAATAAATACATCTTTAAAGGAAAAAATAACACTCCATATACTGGGTAGTGGTAACACAACCCTCTAATCCTAAGCACTTGAGAGTGAGAGGCAGGAGGATCTCTGTGAGTTCAAGGCCAGCCTGGTCTACAGAGTGAGTTCCAGGACAGCAAGGGCTATAGAGAAATCCTGTCTGAAAAAAATACAATTCATAAACTGTACACTGTACGCCCTGACCCAATTGTCCCAATGTACTTAGGCCTGTTCTCTTCAAGATCACTGCCCAGTACTTGGCTGTCTCTAAATCAGAGGAAAAGGTTGAAAGAAACACATCTGTGTCCTTGGAGGGAGGGGAATGACAAAGGAGACCCCTCCCATGATAGGCCTGGAAAGAGTCTTCCCTAGTAAATGTGTTGTAGAATGACTGAGCTGTTCCACAGGACAGTTCCAAGGAAAGGAAGAGAACAAAGCACATCCCTGCCTGCCATAGTGGAGGCTGGACACTGGCTGTGCTCCTGCCGTAGTAGTGGAGGCTGGACACTGGCTGTGCTCCTGCCGTAGTAGTGGAGGCTGGACACTGGCTGTGCTCCTGCCGTAGTAGTGGAGGCTGGACACTGGCTGTGCTCCTGCCGTAGTAGTGGAGGCTGGACACTGGCTATGCTCCAGCCGTAGTGGAGGCTGGACACTGGCTGAGCTCAGGAGCCTTCAGGGGATGCCAGGGCTAACTGCTTTTAACTGGCAGCTAGTCTAGTGTTTTTACTTGAAGGAGACCTAAGTTTGAACATGAAGAATCCAGGAAAAAGAAAAAGGGAGGAGAGAAGAAAGAAAGGAAAAGAAAGAGAGATTGAAAGAAAGAAGGAAAGCAAGAAAGAAAAAGGAAGGAAGGAAGGAAGGAAGGAAGGAAGGAAGGAAGGAAGGAAGGAAGGAAGAAGGAGAAAGAAAAGGGGCAGGGGCGTCTGTTTTACTCACTCTTCCAGAAAGCGTCTCATTCCCAGCAACCACTCAGTTCCACTGAAGAGCATCACCCTTTCCCACAGCAAATAATGCAGTGCTACAGCCCTGGCTGCTGAGATGGCTCAGTGGATAAAATCGCTTACTAAGCAAACCTGATGCTCTGAGTTCATTGCCGGATCCCACAGTGAGAGAACAAACTTCTTACCGTATGGCACACACATGCTCAGACACATACACACGTGTACACACATGCTTACATACATCACACACGCACACGCTTGCACACACATGCTCATACACACACGATAATAATGTTAGAGCTTGTCCTTGCTGGGTTCTTGTCTCCTACTCATGAATGATCGGTGTGGACAGCAAAGGTGAGTGCCGTGACCATTTACTGAGGGAAAATGAAAGCTTTGGGCCCCTGCCGAGAGGCTGAGAGGGCACCTAAGTGGGTTGCTGGGTTCAGGAACCATTGTAGACTTAGGTGGGCTCTGATTGGCTGGAGTGGTATGCAAAGCAGGTGAAAAATAGAGACAGGCTGCCTAACCCAGGGGTCCCACCTAGGAGAGAGCCTGCCACACTCAGGCAGGACTCTCAGATCAGAGCCACAACTCTGTTCTTCGTCCCCCACCACACGCCATGTGCACCCCATGTTTCATCAGAGTGGGGCCTGGAACAAGGAAGGCAAGCAGGACAAAACCTAGTGACGTTTAAGGTTGGAATAGTGGAGACCTCCATACAGGCTATCCTGGTGCCTCAGCCTCCTGAGAGCTGGGATTACCGACATGCACCACCACATCCAGCTCTCTTTTTGCTTCAGCCTTCTTTAGTGATTCTAGTCTTCAGTAGGCGGCCTGGGCATGTGTGGATGCCCAGACTTCGGGGGCGACCTACCACTCATTGAGTTCTACAGAAAATCAAACACAATTACTGACATACTCGGAAGAGTTAAGACTAGCTAAGGGGGTCTGAAGAGATGGCTCAGGGGTTATGAACACTTTCTGCTCTTCCTGAGAGCCTCAGCACGCATATAGTGACTCACAACTATCTGTAACTCCAGTTCCAGGGGATCCAGTGTCTTCTTCTGGCCTTTGGGGACACCAGGCACATGGTGAAGACATATGTGTAGGCAAAATACCCCTACATATAAAAACACTACAACAATAAAGCTAAGGGGATGATTTTGATTGTGCTTTTTAAAAATGATTATGTGTGTGTGTGTGTGTGTGTGTGTGTGTGTGCTCTATCTGCATGTACAACTTACTTTACACCAGAAGAGGGCATCAGGCCCCACTACAGATGGTTGTGAGCCTCCATGTGGTCACTGGGAATTGAACTCAGGACCTCTGAACCATCTTTCCAGCCACTTGTTTGTGCTTTTTGAGATTGAGTCTCCCTATGTAGCACAACCCAGCTTGGTCCTGAACCTGTAGTAAAGGCTGACCTTCAACTAACTCTTGATCCTCTTGATTTAGCTTCTGGAATGCTGAGATTTTGGGCTTATACTACCACTGCCCACCTTGGCCCCTAAATTGGTGGCGAGGCTTTCAGCATGGGACATCACTCACTTCAGTAAAAAGCCAGGTGAGAGCTTTTTAGCAAAAGACTGGTAAGAATCCGTGGAAAGCAGGGCTGGGGGGTGGTGATGGGTGGCGTCTGGTTAGGTGAGATGGGGGTAGGGCTGACAGCCAGGCATTGTGGTACACTCCTGTTCACCTAGCGCTGAGGCAGGAGAAGCATCACAGGTTTAAGGCAAGCCTGGCCTACCACATAGCAAGTTCCAGGCTAGCCAGAGCTACATGAGATTCTGTCTCAAAAATAACACTCCCCGGCTTCAGAAAAACAAAACAAAGTGTTGGCATCCAGGAAAATATCTGAGAGTGATCACCATGGGATCTCTGGCTCCATAACACACAGTTCTCACAAGACCTGCTGTCAAGAAGGCCAGCAGGTCCACTGCTGCTGGAAATCCTCCAGGGTCTTAATTATAAGAACTCTATAGGATCCAATCTGCATCTCAGACTCTGGCAGTGGGGGCAGGGCTGGAGCCCAGGAGATAAGGCCTTCCTAGCAACAGTTGCTAGAGGCCTTTGCTATGGAATAGTGAGAACACAATAGGAGGCCCAGCAGCCAGGACAGTCCATCAACATCATCCCCAGGCCTTGCAGTAGCCCAGGACCATGCAGGGGGAGGTTTTGGGCTCAGGAGGAAGAAAAAAAAAATTCCACTTCAGACAGTTGTGGTTGTTAGCATGTTGAAGGCCTCGCTCAGGCTAGTAGAGGGCATAAAATCCCAAACTCTTGTCGAGAGAGGCCTTTGTTTGTGGGTCAGGTCAGAGCAAAAGGCTGGATCCCAGCCCCCTTGGCTTCAACTGAAGCGAGAATCCAGCAACCCTTCACCTTCACGCAAGGATTTTGGGAACTGCTGGGGTGGACAGAGTGAACAGAGAGGACAGGAGCTGGACACACATCAAAACCCGAAACTGGCGATGGAGAAAATGTCCCCTGCAGGGGAGAGTAGAACAGGAAACCTGATCGCCTGCGTTTCTCCCAGTCCACTTTCCTGTAACTTCACCAGGCTCAGAACGAAGGCCACTGCTCTCAACCTCCCAAGACCCGCAATCTCTGAAGCCGTTTCCTCCCTCCCTCTGCTTCCTTCCAGCTCTGCAAGAACCAGAGGTTCCAGCTCAGAACACCAAGAAAGCTGCTGGATGCCTCATGACCAGCAATGCTTGTGAATCCTAAATTAGGGAGGCTGAGGCAGGAAAGTCTAAGTCCATTTTTGGCTGCCTAGTGAAAGGGAAAAAAAAAACAAACAAACCAGGAGAGCCAGGTGGTGGTGGCACACACCTTTAATCTGAGCACTCAGGAGGCAGAGAGGCAGGTAGATCTCTGTGAGTTGGAGACCAGCTTTGTCGACAAGTTCTAGGACAGCCAAGGGTCACATAGAGACCCTGCCTCAAAAACCCGAAGAACGAAAGGAAGGAGGAGGAACTGTTGGAATTGCCCAAAGTTGCCAGCAGCCGCCTCCATTTGAGATGGGTCCTCTTCATCCCAGGGAATGTTGACTCCCGTCCAGAAGTGTGACACCGAAGACAGGAGGCAGTCCTCTCAAGAGTGTCTTCGAAATGTCTGTGGCTCCCTAGAGGGAAGTGTGAGATTTGGAAGCCCCACCTCCAGGTGGACACCCGTAACGCCGGCATTTTGATCAAGCTCTTTTCTTCAGTGAGGAACTTTTCTTTCAAAGGGAAGGGCCTTTTCTTTCCTCCTCGCAATGATTGACATTTGACTCAGATGGTGAAGTTAAGCTCCCATCAGTGAGAGGAAAGGCAGTGACCACCCCTATCAAGGATAAAGACAGTTGCCATTTTGGTAAAGGCTAACCTAGCCCTGTTTGGGTTCTGGTTTGCTCATTTTTGCAAAATTGCCTTGGAGAATTATTTCCATTTTGTGTGTTCCTTTGTGGTACATCAAGATTATTCATTTGGGAGTTCTCTAGGATTTCAAATCCACCCAGACAAATGTTCAAATCTCCTAGGGTGAAGGACACTTCTTTGGATCCTGGGATAGAAAATTTTCTTCAACTCAGGGAGATCCCAAAACAATCCCATGGTAATTCTTGTACCCAAGACCAAGGCAGGGAACACAGAGACCTCTTGGTTGGTTGGGACATCTGGAAGCTGAATTAGAGGGAATGAGACATTGCTGACATGAGTAGATGTAGAATCCTGATCCATAACTCAGTCGTCCCTGGTGACTTCTGTTTGCTGAAACACACTCAGCTGGGGCCACTGCCCCATGAGGAACTGGTTGGAGAAGTGCAGAGCACACCTGTAACTCCAGTGCTGGGAAGGCAGGGGTTCACGGCACAGTGAGTCTACCCTAATGGATGAGCTTCAGCCAATGAGAGATGCTGTCTCCAAGGAGTTGGATGCTGTTCTCTGACCTCCACATGCATAAAAAAAAAAAAAAAAAAGGGGGCTGGAGAGATGGCTCAGCGGTTAAGAGCACTGCCTGCTCTTCCAAAGGTCCTGAGTTCAATTCCCAGCAACCACATGGTGGCTCACAACCATCTGTAATGAGGTCTGGTGCCCTCTTCTGGCCTTCAGGCATACATGCAGAGAGAATATTGTATACATAATAAATAAATAAATATTTAAAAAAAAAAAAAAAAAAAAACCAAGGCTGGATGTGGTATCACATGCCTTCAATCACAGCACCTAGGAGACAGCGGCAGGCAGATCTCTGTGAGTTTGAGACCAGCCTGGCCTACATAGCAAGATCCAGGACAGCCAGAACTACATAGACTCTCAAAACACAGATATCTAGATAGATAGATAGATAGATAGATAGATAGATAGATAGATAGATAGATAGATAGATAACAAAGTGCATTAACTTTCTGTTTATTAATGCATTTTTCTGGGTTACTTTGGAGTAATATTTTAGCACATGGCCAATGACGCCATCATAAACACTGACCTCAATTTTGACTCCCAAAGAAAATCTCCTCCAAGAGTCAGTGGGCTTGCATCCTTCTTCCGACCCCTCCATGCTGGAGCTACTTTCATGTACACCTGGCTTATGCCCTGCTGGGGATCAAACCCAGGGCTCCATGTGGCCTAGACAGGTGCTCTCCTCCCTGAGCTGCATCCCAACCCTATTCTCAGTAGTTTTTAAAAATTACTTGCAAATGCCGGGCGGTGGTAGCGCACACGCCTTTAATCCCAGCACTCGGGAGGCAGAGGCAGGCGGATCTCTGTGAGTTCGAGACCAGCCTGGTCTACAAGAGCTAGTTCCAGGACAGGCTCTAAAGCTGCAGAGAAACCCTGTCTCAAAAAACCAAAAAAAAAAAAAAATTACTTGCAATATGTGTTATGACAAATGTATACTGTTTGTCAGCTAATGTGCACATGAAGTTCCCTGGAGGAATTCAGCTCTGGTTTGCAAGAGTCCATACATACAAGTAGTGTTAGACCGTGAGAGACGCCATAAGGAAGAAGTCAAACAGTTGCGGAATGCATTATCTAAGCTATTGTTTGCTTGCTCCGCTCCGTAAAGCTGGCCTGCAAGCTTCCAGTGGTTCTTCTGCTTCTGCCTCTCATATCACCATCCGGGTGCTAGGATTGCAGGAGCACACCACCACATCTGGACTTACGAGACTTTGGATTTGAACTCAGGTCCTCACGCTGGCACGGTGACTGTCTTTCTCATTGAGCCACCTCCTCAGCCCCTGGAGAAAGGAAGCAAGCCATTGCTGTGAGGAAATTCCTCCATGAAGCTCTCCGTCTGGGAGGGACGTCCATTAAAACTCAGGAAGTAGATGAAACAGAAGGTTCAGGAATGACCCAACTCACGAGTGAAAGTTGTAAAATTCACAAAGTCCTTCCCCAAGTTATATAAACAATAATGAATGCTGAGGAGAAGAGACGCCAACCAGGCGAGCAACCGGCCGCACCCTGAGCTCAGGTCTGTGCTTTCATGGATTATTGACCACACTCCATGGTCCAAACTCAGACCACCAGGCTTCATCTCACCAGCCTGATGAATTTTATTTCTTTCTTTGTTTGTTTAGTCATTTTTAAACAAGATCTTATTCTGCAGTCCAGGTTGGTCTGAAAATCACTGGAGGGCAAGCTGGCCTTCGACTGACTGGCAATCTTCCTGCCTCAGCCCCCTGAAGGCTGGGATTACCCAATGTCAGGTATGATTTTAAATTGTTTCATAAATTCTTCCTGGACTATGACTTTATTTATTTTTAGGTGTGTGTGTGTGTGTGTGTGAGTGTGATTGTAGGTGTGTGTGTGTGAGTATAGGTGTGTGTGTGTGAGTGTAGGTGTGTGTGTGAGAGTGTAGGTGTGTGTGAGTGTAGGTGTGTATGTGTGAGTGTAGGGATGTGTGTGTGAGTGTAGGTGTGTGTGTGTGAGTGTAGGGGTATGTGAGTGTAGGTGTGTGTGTGTGTGTGAGTGAGTGTGTGTGTGTGTGTGTGTAGATGTGCCATGGCACACAGATGGCAGCCTGAGACAACCTGAGGTGTTGGGTATAGGTGTTCAAGGCTGCACGTGTCAATCCACTGTTCCAGGGGCTTCCAAAGAGTCTGTTTCCACAGCGCATCTCATTTCAGGAGCCTTGGGATCACAGACATGCACTGCCATGCCTGACTTCACATGCGTTTTGGGGATCGAAACTCAGGTCTTCATGTATGTATGACAAGGACTTTATGCCCTGAACCCACCCCCCAACCCCCTGGACTTTTTCTTCATCACCAGTGACGGCTACGCAAAAGCACATGAGGTGTTTGAGAAGCAAAAGATACACCAAAATTATTTTTTTTAAAGTAGTTTAAATCCACAAGAAAGAAGTTTTAAGATGCTTATATCCACAAAGTGAGAAATAGGTGTGAAGGTTTGGATGAGAATGTCCCCCACAGGCTCTAGCATTTGAATCCTTGGTCCCCAGTTGGTAGCATTGTTTGGAGAGGCCCAGGAAGTGTGGCCTTGCTGGAGGAAAGGTATCACTAGACGCGGGCTTCAAGAGCGGTGGTGGCACACGCCTTTAATCCCAGCACTCAGGAGGCAGAGCCCAAAGGATCTCTGTGAGTCTGAGGCCAGCCTGGTCTACAAGAGAGAGTTCCAGAACAGCTAGGACTGTTGCACAGAGAAAACCTGTCTCGAAAAACAAAAACAAAACAAACAAAACAAAACAAAACAAAACAAAAACAAAACAAAATTGTCCTCAAGCTTCCTTCTGGGAAAAGAAAAATTACAGATGTATTAAATGGGAACAAACATAGAACAGACCAAACTCCATCCTAAAGAGGAGAGAAATAATGAGCAAATAATTGTATACATTACCAGTTATTTTGTTTTAGAGCTATAGAGCTGGGGACAGGCCCCACGAGGGAGAGCGGTAGGTGACCCAAGGCCTCGGCAGGTCCTCCAGGAGGTGTAAGGTTCCCTATCAGCTTCTTTCTAATTTCTACCAGCCAACAGGACTGCGGGTGGTGGGTGTTGTCATGGTCTGTCCATTCATCCTGTCTCCCCCCCCACACACACATCTCACACCCTTCTGCTTTTCCTTTCGCTGGGCAGCCCCTTCCCCACTCACCTGTAAATGCTCTTTGTCTCTTGCTCCTATTCCTTCTATTCTATCTCTGCCTCTGCTACCGCTGGTTCCACAGAAACCAGCAGGATGAGTCGGATTGTGAGGAGGGATCCGTGAGGCAGCTGTTTCCAGTTCTAGCCTTCGCTCTCTGCCACGGCTGGTGGCAACACAGCACCTCAGGGTCCAAGAGACACCAGACCGTTCCATACCACAAACCCTGGATGGGAGTAAAGAGACCAGCTACCCCAGGATGTGACCAGCATCCAGCTTTCTCAGGCCCCCCCACAAGACGACACCCACAAATAAGCAGGAAACAGTCTTGAGAATCTGCTATCCCAATTCCTTTAACCTGTTGTGCCTAACTTCCCGCTTTTTTATTATAAGAAAGAGATGGAAATGTTATAATCTGTTGGCCTGGTCTGTCACCTGGGTACCCTGACCCTTTAAGAGACAAGCCCCACCCACTCCCAACCCCCCTTCTGCTGAGGGAAGTGGATATCCTGGATATCCCGCCTCCTCCAGCTCTATCTTTCCATTTCTCTTCTGAAGAGGTAACTACTATCTCTCCCTCTTCCCCCCCTCTTTAACTCTCCCCCCTCTCTTCTTCTCTCTCTCTCTTCTTCTTTCCCCCCTTCTCCTTTTCCCTTCCATAACCCATTAAATAAACTCTATGCTCAAACTCTCTCTCTGCATGATGTATCTGTCTGTCTCTCATCCACCAGTCTCCTACTCACCAAGGTGACCTGCCAAGGCCTTGGGGGGGGGTGGACTCTCTGAGGCCTTGGGGATCCGCCAAGATCCTGGGTGGCCCACCGTGGCCCCTTGTGGAACTGGCTGCCCCTCATGGGACCACCGCCCCTTGAAGGACTGGCCTTCCCCCCTATATCTTTAGAATAACAACCATTACTGGCATTTGGCAGGTGTTTTCTCATAGCTGTAGGAATAAGGACTAAAGCGGGGGGGTGGGTGGATGGAGGGGAACAACAATTACATTCATCTGCCTAAACCACGTTTTCCCTGGACCAGACCCCACCAGGGACTTGGATCAAGTGAGCTGTCATAGAAGAGACAGCAGCATCTACATGAACAACTGTGGGAACAGAACTGTGCTCACGTGGCTGGCCATGACGTCCGAAAGACACTTTGCTGAAATGCAGCCATTGAAGATCCACTGGTGTTGGTTACTTGGCTGTGCTGCGAAGAGATCAAGGATTTCTGTTGTAATGAAACTGTTGCTCCAACAACCAAATCCTGCTTTGCCCCAGGTCTCTAGCATAGGCCTGGCAATGGTAGCAAGGACCAAGGTAGACAGAACAATCAGAGCATGGGGTACAGAACATACAGAATTACCTCTGCTTACTGCCACTCCAGGAGTCGGTGTGTGAGTCTTGGCCGTGGGTACCTCTAGCTCTAAAGGAAATTAGAAGTAGAAAAAAGCATTAGAAAAAGTGGGTTCGTTGTTAGAACAGGATTTAAATATTGAACACTAGTGTTGTACAAGTGAGGCCAACCAGAAGGGTTCATGTTTGGCATTGGAAAGGAACACTGAGGCAGAGTCCTTTTGGGAAGGAGATTATGGGTTATGAATGTTGCAGACAGATAGAGAACAGAATAGCAAAGGCTCTGGAGATAGTTCAGGTAGACGAGGGGGAGGCCTTTCAGACAGATTTTCAAAGATGTGGGGATAGATGAGTAGTCCATAGTACATCTTGTAATCAGGGTGTCCCCAACTCTCAGGCAGCAAGGGGGGGGGGGCGGTATCTCTCATTCTAGGGAGGAATGTGCCGGACATGGGCAGGGAAAGACTTATTTAATTACCGTGCATCCATCATGTGGGGTGTGTTCCAGTAACCGCCAACAGCTTGGAGTCTGTCAGCCCAGGGCCTGTATGTAGGATCAGCTGTGAGGATAGAGGCACAGCTGCAGATGGGCGGGACCCGAGTCCCTGCCTGGCCTGAATTCTAACTCCAGTGAGGAATGAAGAACATGGGAGGGGTACAGAGTAATAATGGGGAGAGGCCACTGAGGTGGGAATGGGGCACTTCTTTCCGGAATCCTCCTTGGTGGCATAGAGGTGACAGAGAGGAGGAAGGCATGAAGGGCAGTTGTCGCTGGCGTTGGCTGCTCTGGGAGGAGGTGTGTGCCTGAAGGGAATGAGGGAATGGGAACTAGTAAGCTGAGGGAGAATGGGAAGAAGGATGTGAGCATAGGCATATCTTTTAAAGAAGGGTTTCTGTGTGATACAGTAAGATTTTGTCCTAAGGTGAAATGACTAGTTTAGTTAACGTAATGAAGATAATCCCTCACAGACATTCTCAGAGGCTAACCCTGCTCTAAATAAACCCTCAGAGGTGTGCAGTCATCTCCCAGGTGAGTCCAGAGTCTGTCAGATGGCAATAACCTTTAACCTCACCGATGGTCATAAGGGCAAACCATAGGCACTGAGTCACCTAAACAGAACAGTTTAAACTCCGCCCTTAGGAAGTCTGAGCTAGAGCAGTGGTTCTCAACCTGTGGGTCGTGACCCCTTTGGGGGTAAAGTGACCCATTCATAGGGGTCGCATATCAGACACCCTGTGTACCAGCGATTTATAATGTGGGAGAGTCTTCTGTTTGAGTTGATTTCATTGGCTAATAAAGAAACTGCCTGGCCCATTTGATTGGCCAGCCTTTAGGTGGGCGGAGTAGACAGAACAGGAAGAAGGAAGTGAGGTAGATGGCTCAGTCAGATGCTACGCCTCTCCTAAGTTAGACAGACCACCGTGCCTCTCCTCAGAGAGATGCCAGACGCAATGAAGCTCCAGCACAAGATGGACGTAAGCTAGAAACTTCCCGGTAAGACACCACTTCGTGGTGCTACACAGATTATTAGGTATGGGTTAGTCAAGATGTGAGAAAGAGGCTGAAAATAATGGGCCAGGCAGTATTTAAAAGAATACAGTTTCCGTGTAATTATTTTGGGTGTAAAGCTAAGCATGTGGGAGCTGGGCGGGACGAAAAACAGGCCTGCCCGCTGCTCGCCACACTACAGAATGGCGCCAACGTGGATAACTGAATCCACAAAAAACCTGAGAAAGCTTGGGAAAGAATAGAGTAAAGCATGTTTTCTTGATAGCAGCAATTTCTCGGATCTGAGCAAGCACTCTTATCTAAGAGAGGCTTCCTGACTCAGCTTTAGCTGCAAAACCCTGCAGCTCTTTTAAGAGGTCCTGCTATGAAACACTTAAATGGCATTGATAAAAGCTGACTGCATGCTTGTTTGTTTTCAGCCATAGCAGGAAAAAAGTTGTGCTGTTTTAAAATGCTGGCGTTCTGGTCTGTACTGCCAGGGCAAACTCTGACTCTTTCAAGCAGGCGGTCTTGACTGTTGTTTGACACTGTTGCAGCTTGCTTGCTGGCAGGTACCTTGAAATGCCGTAGAGTTGTGGCGATAAACATGGCTCCTGTGGGTACCTCTGCCATGAGGCTAGAAAGCTAAGGCATGGGCTGGATCCAGCCGCCAAAGTTACAGCTTTAGTTCTACCGATTTTGGTGGGTAAATTAAAGACGTATGTGGTCACAAAAAGAGAGATATACAGTAAAAGAAAGATTCAGTGTCAAAAACATCAAAATGGTTTACAATGTGTTGAAAATATATGCAGGCTAAAGGTTAAAGTTCTTATGGTAGAAAAGGAAGAAAGGAGTTGGGTGTGATAGTATACACCTTTAATCCCAACACTTGGGAGGCAGAAGTAGATTGACCTCTGTTACTTCAAGGTGTGGCAGGACACACCTTTAATCCCAATGCCTGGCAGGCAGAGACAGACAGATCTCTGTGAGTTCAAGGTGTGGTAGCATACACCTTTAATCCCAGCACTTGGGAAGTAGAGGCAAGTGGATTTCTGAGAGTTCAAGGACAGCCTGGTCTACAGAGTTATTCCAGGACAAAGATATACAGAGAACCTGTCTCAAAAAGTAAAAGTAAAAATTAACAAAATAGAGGTTAAAACAAAACTGCACAAAGATGGAAAATATACGGAGAACCTTGATACTGTATGCTATTATGCTCTCTTTGAATTGTTTGAATGCTGAGGAAGGAGCAACAGCTGCTAAAAGATATTTGTTTATAAATGCTGCTGAACTAATCCAAGATAGATATTTTGAAAATACCTTGATTTCAGAATTTGGATCTAAGGATATGATACTTTGGAAAAGAGATTCTTTTGTTTTTACAGAAAATGAGACCATATGGATTGCTTCTATCCCAATATGGTATGATAGACCATGCCCTCCTGAAAGGTTGCTACAAATACCCTCAAAAAATTACTTCACTCAACTGATAACTGAGTTGAACCTGGCACACACAGGTTATACCATAAAAGACCTAAATAACAGCGCCCCCATTCAGCAGGAAGCAGTTTGTGTGTCGTTATTTTGGGGCATAAGCTAGCCGGTGGCTGGGAGCTGGACGGCGGGAACGCGGCCCGCAGCTCCTCACTACAGATTTACATTATGATCATAATAGCAAAACTACAGCTGTGAAGTAGCAACAAATAATTTTATGGTTGGGGTCACGATAACATGAGGAACTGTATTAAAGGGTCTCGGCATTACGAAGGCTGAAACCACTGCTCTAAAGGATGGACAAGGAGACGGAACGGGAGCTATTCACATCGGGTTCACAGAAAGGCCACGGCTCCTGTCAGCCTGATCCTTTTGTCCCGAGTCCCAGCTGCAATGCAGCAATGACCTTAAAAGTTCATGGAGCAAAGCCAGGGGCAGTAGTGCAGTCTTTGGTCTCAGCTCTCCAGAGGCCTCCAGAGGCCTCTAGTTCTCCGTGAGTTCAAGCCAGGTGCAGTGGCACACTTTGCCTTTGATCTCAGCACTCAAGAGGCAGGTGAATCTCCGTGAGTTCAAGACCAGCCTGGGTACATAGTAAGTTCCAGGACAGACAGACGCACACACACAGTCACACACAGTCACAGAGCATCCTGAATTCAGAGGGAAGAAACAAAGGACCTGGGGACACTTTCCCCTTCTCTTTTCAGATCATCTGCCGTCCTCTGAAGTACATCCCGGGACACCAGGCTCTTTTGGTCTCAGATCTTGAAGGAAAAGTGCTTAATATTTTTCTGTGCCAGCTTGGCCTGACTACAAACTGGAAGGAGAGACCTGGCTCCTGAAGGAAGTATTAACTCTATCCATGGTAATCTGTTCTGTCAGAGGCCCAAGGCCACGAAGGACAGGCCTTTTCCCTGTGGGATGACCTAAACTTGTTCTGAGTAAAAAGTTGACACAGCCCTACCAGCTGTCGTGGCCAACAAAAGGACCCCCAGTCACCAGGACCAGACCTCTCCCTATAGACAAAGGGCAGAGGCCCCTCTGCCAGCTCCCCTGGGAAATCCTGTTCTCCATCCACCCGCTTCCCTGGTTGCTCACTCATCTAAGGGCCCCAAAGGCAATGCATTGCAGTTCTCTCTCCTTCTGCACGAGCTGGAGAATCTGGCTCCATCCAAACACTGCTCCCTTCTCCCTCACCTCACACAGCTAAAGGAAGAAATACCAAGTTTTCACATGATTCTGACTGGTATGAAGCATTTCAGCTTAACCCAGGTATTTAATTGAGCCCCCCCCCCCAAAAAAATCATACTGATTTATTTATTTACTTACTGAAAATCAGGCTCTTCTTGGGTGGAAGAGGCAGGCAGACTTGCAGGAGACAGCTCTTTGGGGGTGGACATTTTATGTCGTCACATAGCTTCACACATGAGCTGGATGAGCTCCCAGGGTGAAGCTTTCCCACCGAGTCTGAGACCAGCAAGCACAGGGAATATCTTAGCAACCCGGAGCTCTCCTTGGCTTGGGCTATGAACATACCAGCTCCTAACAGTGCACTTAGCAACCTGTTGGCAACCTGGAGCTCCCATCTACATCAAGCTGAACCATATACCTGCTTTAAATAATGGAAATAAGTTACTCTTCCTAGCAACCCTTGATAATGTCCCATTTCTCTTCAAACACATCTAGAAGCAATGGACGGTGTGCAGATACAGCCTGAACTGTTTAGGATACGTGCACAGTAAGATAAACTGTATCCTCTGAGTTAACTTTTCGGGAAAGCTCCCTATTTACCATTTTATGATTATGTATAACTGGACTTGCACATGATTAAAATAAAATGTGTCATGGGAAAGGACAGTCTCAGCAGTGAAAGATTATATGATTTGAAAATTGTCCATTAAAATAGAGGCTCACACAAATAGCACTGCTAGTAACTAAACTCCTACTTCTCACAAATGCTGTGAGAAGAAGCCACAAACCATAGTCAGGGAGGCCCCAACATGCTCTCTCCCTCTGGCCCTTGAGTGCTCTCTCACTCTTGTGGCCCACTGTCAACATTTGACTGTAGACAGAGGTGCCTATCCTACCTGGTCCCGCAGCCATTCAGTCACAAATGAACACATAGAAACTTTATTAATTACAGCACTGTTTGACCAATGGCTCAGGCATATTCCTAGCTAGCTCTTACATCTTAAATTAACCCATTTCTATTCATCTGTGTGTCTCCAGGAGGCTATGGCTTACAGCTAAATTTCTGGCATCTTTCTCCTTCTGCAGCTACATGGTGTCTCTTTGCCCATGTTACACTCTCTCTCTCTCTCTCTATTATATATATAAATAATACATTTATATTTATATAAATAATATAAATATCAATATATTTATTATATGAATAAAGCTCTTCTAGCCAATGACTTAGCAGAGTAAAATCAGGCAGGAAATCCGAACATATATATATGTTCTCTCTCTCTCTCTCTCTCTCTCTCTCTCTCTCTCTCTCTCTCTCTCTCTCTCTATTCATGGCTGCCCTGTTGGAGACTGGCAGAGGACACTTCCATTCTCACGTGCTGGTAGGACTGAGGGGAACTAGGCTGAAGCCCTAAATTAGCCTAAATTATTAGCGATAGATCAAAGCTGTCAGAAGAATCCCTCTGCCTTTGTAGCACAACTGGGGAGGGCTTGAATTAAACACACCAGGCCCTGATCCAGAGAATCTTCCAAAGCAAAATGATAAAATAAAATGAAGAAGAAAATGAAGAAGCGAGAAGATAAGGAGGTAGTGTGGGGCAGCAGTGGTCACCCCAGCAACTGGGGGGTGAGGATGTCTTTGCGTTCAAGAAGATTTCCAAAGACCAAGGAGAGTACATGAGGCTGCGTGTGGAGGTTGGAAAAATTAGAGGGGTTTCCCCTCTGTTGTTTCTATAATGGGCAAGGTGGGCACATGCACCAGGCCTGAAGGGCAGGAAGTGGGACGAGCTGGACATCTGAGGGAACTCCCTGGGAAATGAGATAGTGCCTAGTATATCACATGAGCTCCTCAAAGTGCCAAGGGACAGCCTGGGTTGTAAGCAGGATCCTGTGGCCCAGCTCAGTAAGAACAGCAAAGCAGAACACTGGGTGCCGGCCTGCTGTGCTGATGAGAGAAAAGGGGGAGGGTGCATGGAGGTCCCATTGGCTGGAGGACCCAGGTAGGAAGCAGGTCATCAGAAAGGTCAGTGGACGGAGAACTAGAATGCACTGGAATGGGCCCTTGCAGGTGACTGTGACCCATGGGATCAACTGGAAAGGTAGAGGAGGAGGAAGAAAACAGGCCAGACAGGAGTCGCCTCGGTGACAGAGTCCATGACCAAACCACTGCAGGGAAGGTTCTAAAAGGAGCACGTATCCTTGGGATCTGGGGAGACCTAGGGTGAAATAAGCCCAGATAACAGCAAGGTCTGGGGTGCAGGAGAAGGGACTGTTGGTTTCAGTTGTCACCCTGGCACTAGAATCCCCGGGGAAATTGTCTAGATGAGGCTGGCCTGTAGTATGTCTCTGAGGTGGTGTTCCGATTGCTATCTATGGTGGGGTGTGTGGGACCATCCACTCTGAATGTGGCAACACCATTTCTTAGGCTTACCATCCAGGGGCTTTGGTTTTTGTTTTAGGGTTTCTCTGCGGAACTGCCCTGGCTGTCCTGGAACTCACTCTGTAGACCAGACTGGCCTCTAACTCAGAGTCCCACCTGCTGGGATCAAAGGCGTGCACCGCTGCCGCCGCCCAGCCTCGAGCTTTTATTTTCATCTCTTTATCACGTGTTTAAAGGTGAGGGGTGCTGCTGCGTGTGGCAGCACGTGCTTTTAACCACAGTACCCGAGAGGCAGTGGCAGGCAGATCTCTGTAAAGTCAAGGTCTGCAGAGGAATTCTGTGATACACTGTGAAGAAAAGGACAATAGGGTCAGGGAGATGGCTTGGGAGAGGAAGACTCTTGCTGCCAAGGCTGATAGCGTGAATTCAATCCCTGAAACGCACATAATAGAAGGTAAAAATTGACTCCCCGAAACTGCCCTACGACTGACAGACAGGCCCCCATCTCCCACAAGTAAACAAATATATGTTTAAAAAAAAAAAAATTCCAAGCTGGGCGGTGGTGGCTCACACGATTAATCCCAGCACTCGGGAGGCAGAGGCAGGCGGATCTCTGTGAGTTCGAGGCCAACCTGGTCTACAAGAGCTAGTTCCAGGACAGGCTCCAAAGCCACAGAGAAACCCTGTCTCGAAAAACCAAAGACTACAAAAATAAAGTTCCTTGTAAATTGCAAGCACTTATTTTTAAATTTAATTAATCTGTTTCCTTGGGGTACTGAGAATGGCACCCAGGTACTAACTTGACTGAGCTACACCCCCCGCCCAGCAAGTGACCATTTAGATCCATGGGACTAGAACTAAGTGACAGTCACAGAAACAGCTGTTCTGCTCCAGGGCACTCCGTCGTAGTGCTGGGACTGAATGAGCTCCGTGTCACACAAGGCACATGAACAAAACAAAAATGGTTCCACGAGGTAAGTTCTTTTTTAGCAGAAAGAGTGAACCAGAACCTGACCTGGCTAGCAAACACCTACGCCAACATGGGGACCTTTTTATCTCTGAAGTAGTTGGGAGCTGTGTCTTATCTGCGGAAGCACAGTTTCAGTCTGAGGGGACTGGTTACTCAGAACAAAGGGACGTGGGACGGCAACGGCAATGTCTGTCAGACTCCCTTTGACAGAAGCAAACACACGAGGACATTCTGGGGGGCAGGGAGGGAGGAGGAAGAAGGCGTCATGAAGTTATGAAAGAATAATCAAGTCATCTAGTCCTTGGATCACACTGTCTCAGGGCCCAATGTTTTGTTGTTTATTGTTGATTTGCTTTGTTTTGTTGAGATAGGGTCTCATGGAGCCCAGACTGGCCTCAAACTACTATGCAGCTAAGCACAACCTCAAAACCCTGACTGTCTAACATCTGCCAAGTGCTGAGATTACAGGTGTGCGTGTGTGTGTGTGTGTGTGTGTGTGTGTGTATGTCTGAGTGAGTGTGTTCATGCCTGGCTCTCAATGCTTTGTCCCAATTTGCCAGTGAATTCGTTTTCTCCTGGCTGTGACAGAATGCTTGAGACAATAAGTTAAAAGACCCTTTAATGTTGTGGGATATTTGTACACTATGTAAAGATGTATCATAAGGACTGGTTTAATAAAGAGATGAATGGCCAATAGGTAGGCAGGAAGAGATTAGGAGGGACTTCTGGAACAGTGAGGACTCTGGGAAAAAGAAAGGGAGTCGCCAGCCTGGTGGAGAGGAAGCAGGAGGTATAAGATGAAAGAGAGGAAATGCCATGTGACGGAAAGTCGATGGGTTAACATAAGTTATAAGAGCTAGTGGGACAAGCCAATGCTAAGGCCAAGCTTCATGATTAATAATAAGTCTCTGTATCATTTTTTGACCCAAAGAAAAACCCATCTACACTTTAAACATGCAGGCTTGGAATCCCAGCACTTGAAAGGGAAAAGCAAGAGGATTATTGTGAGTTCAAGGCTAGCCTGGTCTACTTAAGAAGTTCCAGGTCAGACAGTGTTACAAAGAAAGACTGTCTGTGCTGGACTTGGTGACACATACCATGATCGCAGCACTCGGGAGGTAGAGGCAGGGGCATCTCTGTGAGCTTATTTATTTATTTACTATTTATTTATTTATTTATTTATTTTTCGAGACTCTGTGAGTTCAAGGCCAGCTTTGTGAGTTCCAAGACAACCAGAGCTACATAATGAGCTAGTCTCAAAAAAAATCAATCAATAACAAAGAGACTGTTTCAAATAATCAGTAAATAAAAAAAGTTGGGAGGAAAGGCAGGCGGATCTCCGTGAGTTCGAAGCCAGCCTGGTCTACAGGACAGAGAAACTCTCTCTTGAAAAGCCAAAAAAAAAAAAATGTTAAAAAGAAGGGTCAGACATGTTGGTAAAGACCTAAAATATCAACTACTCAGTAAGCTGAGGCAGAAGGACAAAGTTCAAGGCCAGTCTGGGGAAATTAGAGAAAACCCTGTCGAAAAAAAATGAAAAGAACCAAACAAACAAATAATAATAATATCTTAGTTAGGGTTACTGTTGCTGTGATGAACACCATGACCAAAAGCAACCAGGGGAGGAAAGGGGGTTGTGTGTCTCCCCTCCCGTTCACAGTACTGTGTCAGGGTTTATCATCAAAGGCAGTCAGGGGAGGAGCCCAGGCAGGGAAGGAACCTGGAGGCAGGAGCTGATGCAGAGGTCATGGAGGAGTGCTGCTTGCTGGTTTACACCTCATTGCTTGGTCGACATGCTTTTCTATAGAACCCAGGATCACCAGCTCAGGGGTAGCCCCACCCGCAATGGTCTGGGCCCTCTCACATCTGGGCAACCACTAATTGAGAAAATGCCTCCCATGCCTGCCTGCAGCCTGATTTGTGGAGGTGTTCTCTTAAGTGAGGTTCCCTCCTCTCAGATGACTTTAACTTGAGCCAAGCTGACATGAAATTATTCAGCACTGAGAGGGTTGAGGCAGGAAGATCACCACAAGCTTGGGGATAGCCTGGTCTACACAGTGTTTGAATGTTTGCAGGTGTCTAAGCTCATTATAATGCTCTTTTTCTTTCTGTTTTGTTTTTGTTTTCTATATTAAATAAAATCTGGTCCTCATTTTTTTTAAGTGCCCTTTAAGTCTACAGAGCTCTTGCCTGGCATGTACTCCCTCGCAAAGGGTGACTTGGATAGGATACTGGTTGCCAATTGCGGTAGTTCATCAGGGCACCCTAATTCACAGATGCCTATGAATTATTTTAGCATATAAGTAGTTGAGTTTTGTTTGGAATTTTTACAGTGCTGGAGATGGAATCCAAGTACTACTGTTTGGGGTCGGCCACTAAGATACAACCCCAGGCCAGATTCACAGTTTTTGTTTGGTTGGCTTTTTTGTTTGTTTTTTGTTGTTGTTGTTGTTGTTGTTGTTGTTGTTTTTCGAGACAAGGTTTCTCTGTAGCTTTGGAGTCTGTCCTTAACTAGCTCTTGTAGATCAGGCTGGCCTCGAACTCACAGAGGTCCACCCTGGCTATGCTGAATTTTAAACAAAAGGTTGATTTAAATATTATTGAGATAAGTATTAGATAAGCAAGGTCGAAGACTATGATAAAAATGGAACAAAGTTGTGTAATCGCTAACCTACATTTCATCCAAAGTTCTTTCCACCTCCCTTATTCAATTATTCTGTTACAGTAGATGGCGAGAGGGAATTTTAAGAAAAAATTAGATGTAGTTATAACAGGGGCTGTACATTCCACCAGTCCTTTATTTACTTATTCATTCTTTTTCCCACTCATTTGTGGTACTAGGCATGGACTCAGAGCTAGACAAGTGCTCCACCCCAGCCAGACCCCCACCTCAGGAGCTGAGTGGTTTGTTTTTTTTGGTTTCTGTTTGTTTGTTCCTTTAAGACCAGGTCTCACTGCATAGCCAGGTAATCTGGGACTCACTGAGTAGCAAGGTTTGGCCTCAAATTTATACTGAGCCCCAGTCTCAGCTTTCCTAGTGAGGGGATTACAACAGCTGGAAGCCACCACGGTCCACTAGGAGTTGAGATTTTTGAAGAATACCTTCAACTTTATTATGCCTCCAAATCTCGGGAGGGTAAGAGAGCAGTGACACCCGTGCCCCTATGCCACCTCGCTCCGTATCCCCATTCTGTGTCCCAGTTCCTTGTCTGCTTGCTTCTATCAACACAGAACACAGGTCACCAAACTTACAAAATCTCAAAGACGGATCCAGAAAGCATTTATGTCCTAGCACCTGGGAACTGTTCCTAGCTTCACAGACAGAATTTATATCAAAACCAGACTGATCAGCTGTGAGGAAGAGTACTCCTCCGTCTCTGGCCTTGAGTTCTTCTGCCTTGTAAGAGGGCACATGAAGGACTGGAGAGATGGCTCAGTGGTTAAGAGCACTGGCTGCTCTTTCAGAGAATTCTTGTTCAATTCCCAGCACCTACATGGCAGCTCAAAACTTTCTATAACTCAAAGATCTGACACCTTCACACAGACATATATACAGGCAAAACACCATTGCACATAGAAATGAAATAAATATAAAAAGGAAAAATTTAAAGAGGGCACATGAAGCCTGTAGACAGCACCTTGCAAACTAAGAAGAAATGTGCTGCCGGGCACATCTGTGCCATAAATGGTACCTTGTGGACCGCTCTCTCCAACTGGGCCTCCGGCCTGCCCCCTGAGCAGAAGCCCAGGGAAGTCAAGCCCAGGGCCACTTCCTAGCACCGCTGGGCTCCACAGCTGCCCGGGGTCGTTAGGCAGGGCTGCCCCAGAAACTAGAGCTTTGGCTTTGGTTCCAACAGCTGTGTCAGATGGGCCAGAAAAGCCCATGAGGTGTTTCACTTCCTGTCAAAGTGGGTTTCACTTCCTGCTACTGGTCACCCAGGCCTATGAACCAAAGCAAACCAAGAGGCCTCCTAGAGCCCAGGCAGCCAGTAGGGGCCTCTGTAGATTCTTTTGCCTTCTTGTGTCTGCATGAGTTTTCTGTCTTTGTGGAGGGGTGGTTGTGTCTACGTGTGCTTTGTGTACTTGGACGTGTCAGGGTGGGGCTGCGGCGTTTACGTGTGCCTCTAAGCAGAGGGTTGTGTATGCTGTGGAGAAAGTTAGAGTTTTGCATGTGGGTTTATGCGTTTGAGGAGAAGGATGTGTGCGCTTGTGTGCATGTATGTTTGTGGGCTTGTGCATACTGTTTCTTCTATGATTCAAAACAGGTTCAGACAAGCACTATGGAAAGGCACTCTAAAATGTCTTCATGACTCTGGGAACTTCCTTAAAAACACAGTTGCAGGACTGGAGCAAAGGCTCCGTGATTAAGAACACGGCTGCTTTTACAGGGAACCCAGGCTCAATTCCCAGCACTCCCATGGTGGCCCACAGCCATCTACAATGCCAGTTCCAGGGGGTGCAATGCCCATACATTTAGGCAAAACACCACAGAAATTAAAAAAAAAAATTCAAGCCAGGTATAGTGACTCATGCCATTAATCCCAGCACTCGGGAGGCAGAGGTAGGTGAATCTCTGTGAGTCGAGTCTAGCCTGATTTACATAGTGAGTTCCAGAAACAGACAGAGCTATATGGTGAGACCCTGTTTCAAACAAACAAGCAAATAAATCAAACAAAACTAAACAAATTAAAAAAAAAAAAAACAACTTTGTAGCTGAGGATGGCCTTGAACTTCTGAATACCTCCACCTTCTGAATACTGGGATTCAGGCTTACACCACCAGGGATTGAACCCAGGACACCAGGAACGCTAAGCAAGAACTCTGTTAACTAAGGCACATCCCTCCTGACCATTATTCCTTTAATACATGCACGCCTCACCCTCAGGATGAAGGCTGTTGGAGGGCATCCTGAACTGCTGCTTACCACTGTGCCTTCGGACCTACTGGGTACCTATCTGACAGTGGGCACCGGAGACACCTCCTGCAGAGGGACAGGCACAGCGGCAGTTAGGTGGAGAGGGAATTATGAATGTTTGTTCTTGTAAGCAGAGAAACCCTATAACATCAGCATGGTGACTGGCGCCTCCTATAGTCGCTCAGTGCTCTGCCCCTATCACCACATACACCAGCCTGGAGGCAAGGTTACAAGCCTGGGCTATTTCTTATCCATCTCGGCGAAATGTTGGGTTGGCCACAGAGGTCAAGCCTGAGCCAATTGCCTCCATCTTTTTGTTTGTCGTCAACACACGCACCGACACAAAACCTTCACATTCCTGATAGTTTTCTGGGTTCTAGTTTCTCCCCAATCCCTGGTATTTTTTTTTTAAAGATATATTTATTTATTATGTATACAACATTCCTTCCCTGTATGCTTGCAAGCCAGAAGAGGGCACCAGACCCCATTACAGATGGCTGTGAGCCACCATGTGGTTGCTGGGAATTGAACTCAGGACCTCTGGAAGAGCAGTCAGTGCTCCTAACCTCTGAGCCATCTCTCCAGCCCCAATCCCTGGTATTTTTAAAAACTATTTTAATGTTTCAATGCAATGCCCATCAAAATCCCAGCAAAATTCTTCAAAGACCTCGAAAGAAGGGTACTCAATTTCATTTGGAAAAGCAAAAAACCCAGGATAGCCAAAACAATCCTGGGCAATAAAAGAACTTCTGGAGGCATCACAATCCCTGACTTCAAACTCTACTACAGAGCTACAGTACTGAAAACAGCCTGGTACTGGCATAAGAACAGACAGGAGGACCAATGGAAGCAAATAGAAGACCCGGATATCAATCCACACATCTTCGAACATCTGACATTTGATAAAGAAGCAAAAAATATCAAATGGAAAAAAAGAAAGCATATTTAACAAGTGGTGCTGGCATAACTGGATATCAACATGTAGAAGAATGAAAATAGACCCATATCTATCACCATACACAAAACTCAAGTCCAAATGGATCAAAGACCTCAATATAAAGCCAGCCACACTGAACCTTATAGAAGAGAAAGTACTCTTGAACGCATTGGCACAGGGAACCACTTCCTAAAATAGAACCCTAGCAGCACAGACACAGAGATACAACTAATAAATGGGACCTCCTGAAACTAAAAAGCTTCTGTAAAGCAAAGGACATGGTCAACAAGACAAAACGACAGCCTACAGAATGGGAAAAGATCTTCACTAACCCCACATCAGACAGAGGTCTGATCTCCAAAATATACAAAGAACTCAAGAAATTGGACACCAAAAGAACACATAATCCAATTTTTTAAAAAATGGAGTACAGACCTAGACAGAGAACTCTCAACAGAGAAATCTAAATGGCTGAAAGACACTTAAAGAAATGTTCAACAGGGGCTGGAGAGATGGCTCAGTGGTTAAGAGCATTGCCTGCTCTTCCAAAGGTCCTGAGTTCAATTCCCAGCAACCACATGGTGGCTCACAACCATCTGTAATGAGGTCTGGCTCCCTCTCTGGCCTTCAGGCATACACACAGACAAAATATTGTATACATAATAAATAAATATTAAAAAAAAAGAAATGTTCAACATCCTTAGTCATCAGAGAAATGCAAATCAAAACAACTCTGAGATTCCATCTTACACCTGAAAGAATGGCCATGATCAAAAACACTGATGACAACTTATGCTGGAGAGGTTGTGGGGAAAAGGGAACACTCCTGCATTGCTGGTGGGAGTGCAAGCTGATACAACCTCTTTGGATGTCAGTGTGGCAATTTTTCAGAAAATTAGGAAACAACCTCCCTCAAGATCCAGTAATACCAATTTGGGTATATATCCAAAGGATGCTCAATCGTGCCACAAGGACATGTGCTCAGCTATGTTCATAGGAGCTTTGTTTGTCATAGCCAGAACTTGGAAACAACCTAAATGCCTCTCGATCGAAGAATGGATAAGGAAAATGTGGTACATTTACACAATGGAGTACCACAGTACAGCAGAAAAAAAATAACGACAGCTTGAATTTTGCAGGAAAATGGATGGAGCTAGAAAACATTATTTTGAGTGAGGTAAACCAGACACAGAAAGACAATTATCACATGTACTCACTCATAGGTGGTTTTTAAACATAAAGCAAAGAAAGCCAGCCTACAAACCACAATCCCAGAGAATTTACACAACAATGAGGACACTAAGAGAGACTTACATAGATCTAATCTACAAGGGAAGTAGAAAGTATAAAAAGACAAGCTCTCCTGAGTAAATTGGGAGCATGGGGACCTTGGGGGAGGGTTGAAGGGGGAGGGGAGAGTCAGGGAGGGGAGCAGAGAAAAATATAGAGGTCAATAAATATCAATAAAAAAGGCTAGCAAAGCCGGGCGGTGGTGGCGCACGCCTTTAATCCCAGCACTCGGGAGGCAGAGGCAGGCGGATCTCTGTGAGTTCGAGACCAGCCTGGTCTACAAGAGCTAGTTCCAGGATAGGCTTCAAAGCTATAGAGAAACCCTGTCTCGAAAAACCAAAAAAAAAAAAAAAAAAAAAAAAAGGCTAGCAAGAAAAAATATTTTAATGTGCATTTGTGTTTTACCTGTAAGTATGTCTGTGTAAGAGTGTCAATCCCCTGAAACTGGAGTTAACACCAGACAGTAGTTGTAAGCTGCCACGTGGGTGTTGGGACTTGAACCCAGGTCCTCTGGAAGAGCCTCTGAGTCACCTCTCCAGCTCCTGACTCCTGGTATTTGAGACAGAGTCTCACTTTGTAGTCTTAACTGAGCTGGAACTTGCTAAGTACACCAGGATGGCCTTGAACTTGTAACAACCCTCTTACCTCTGACTCCCAACTACTGGGTGACAGGTAAACACTCCCAGGCCTGGCCTGAATTCTATTCTTTTTCTTTTTCTTTCTTGGAGGGAGGTGATTTTTATTTTCATTAAGCTGCCATACCTCATGACGCATCACCATGCCGACCAACACCTTCACTTTGCAAACGTTTTTTTTTTAATATTTATTTATTTATTATGTATACAATATTCTGTCTGTGTGTATGCGTGCAGGCCAGAAGAGGGCACCAGACCTCATTACAGATGGTTGTGAGCCACCATGTGGTTGCTGGGAATTGAACTCAGGACCTTTGGAAGAGCAGGCAATGCTCTTAACCTCTGAGCCATCTCTCCAGCCCGCAAACGTTTTTCTTTTAAGATGGTGTGGCCTCTGTGGGCTGGAGCGCATTTTGGGGCTCACATTTGATCTAACTCAGAAACGGGGCCTGCGGCCATCAGAAGTGAAGGACTGCTGTCAGTGTGTGTTAATGGAGCAACAGTGGAACGGCCACACTCTGTCCCCAGGCTGGCCTTTAAATCACTGCATAGCCAGCACTACCCTTTATATCCTGATCCTACTGCCGTCCCTCCCAAGTGCTAGAATCACAGGCATGCTCCATTACGCCCAGCTTGCTGTAATGTTCTTCTTGCCATTGTGACTGTTACTTGTTTTGGCGTGCTGAGGATGAAATCCAGGACCTGGCACATGCTACCACTGAGACAAATACTACACCCACGCACCTGGGTAACCTAACACAACTGGGTCACATTTTGGTAAGTACAGAGACAGAATGAACATGGCCAAGGAATAAAAGTGGAGAAAGAGGGGGCTGGAGAGATGGCTCAGAGGTTAAGAGCATTGCCTGCTCTTCCAAAGGTCCTGAGTTCAATTCCCAGCAACCACACGGTGGCTCACAACCATCTGTAATGGGGTCTGGTGCCCTCTTCTGGCCTGCAGGCATAAACACAGACAGAATATTGTATACATAATAAATAAATAGATAGATAGATAGATAGATAAATAATTAAAATAAAAGAGGAGAAAGAGGGCCGGGCGGTGGTGGCTCACGCCTTTAATCCCAGCACTTGGGAGGCAGAGGCAGGTGGGTCTCTGTGAGTTTGAGGCCAGTCTGGTCTGCATAGTAAGTTCTAGGACAGACAGAGTACATACTAAGACCCTGTCTTTGGCAGTAAAAGAGTGGAGAATGTTGTATTACTTAGAGCAGGCAAGGAGAGTTAATTCAAATACAAGGCCCCGAGAACAAAAGCATGAGGATATTCCTCAGGGAGCCTAAGTAATCCCAGTCACAAGGGATGTCCTTTTCTGGGCATGCTTCATTTAAGGTGAATAAGAACAATTATCAGGCAAGAATTACATTTACAATGTCCAGTCCATTTGTATTTGGCAAATTTGGAGAAAATATTGTATTATCTATCCTATCATAGTGAGTCCAAAGTTTTATATCAAGACTATTTTTATTATAACTTATATTACCATCCTAAAAATATCTTTTTAGACCCTTAAAACATTTTTTAGATAAACAATTTAAACTTTTATGTTTCTCAACCTTATAAATTTTATATCTTTTGTGTGTTTCTTTTCTAAATTTGGTAACAAGGAAAGCTGTAACTACCTGGTCTTCAACCCCATCAGAGACCTTACTACTACCTGAGTAAACAGGAAATGCTCAGCAAGCAGCTTCCAAACTGTAGAAATGTCAGAAACAGCTGGCTGCCTGGACAGTCATCCACATTTCCTTTGAAACCCACAACATAGGCTTCCCTCTTCAGCCTATGATCCTATACTGTCTGACAGACTTTTCTGTGAACCTACCTAATCTTGACAAAGTTCAACAGTTGCTTTCTGTGTGTCCTGATTGTCCAGTTTGGACAACATACTGTGAGCAGTCAAAGCAAGGACAATTTCATGCCCAGTGGATAACGTTTCTGATGTAGGAGTGTTTCTATCTATCTACTGTTTCATTGGTTAATTAATAAAGAAACTGCTTGGCCTGATAGGTTAGAACATAGGTGGGTAGAGTAGACAGAACAGGATGCTGGGAGTGAGGCAGATGTCTCAGGCAATTGCCCTGCCTCTCCTCTCTGGGACAGTGGCCATGAAGCCAGCCACCAAGTCAGACATGTTGAATCTTTCCTGGTAAGACACCACTTCATGGTGCTACACAAATTACTAGAAATAGGTTAATCAAGATGTGAGAATTAGACAATAAGAGGCTGGAACTAATGGGCCAGGCAGTGTTTATTTTTTTTTTATTTTTATTTTTAAATATTTATTTATTTATTATGCATACAATATTCTGTCTCTGTGTATGTCTGCAGGCCAGAAGAGGGCACCAGACCTTATTAAAGATGGTTGTGAGCCACCATGTGGTTGCCGGGAATTGAACTCAGGACCTTTGGAAGAGCAGGCAATGCGCTTAACCACTGAGCCATCTCTCCAGCCCCCCAGGCAGTGTTTAAATGAATACAGTTTGTGTGTTGTTATTTCGGTTGTAAAGCTAGCCAGGAGGCCGGGAGCCAAGCGGGATAAAAAACAGGCCTGCTCATCTCCATACTACAGAATGGCGCCCAACGTGGATAACTGAATCCACAGAAAGCCTGAGAAAGCTTGGGAAAGAATAGAGTAAAGCATGTTTTCTTGGTAGCAGCAATTTCTCGGTTCTGTTCTGTTTGCTAAAGGCAAGCACGCGCTCTCATCTAAGAGAGGCTTCCTGACTCAGCTTTAGCTGCAAAACCCTGCAGCTCTTTTAAGAGGTCCTGCCACAAAACACTTAAATGGTGTTGATGAAAAGCTGAATGCGTGTTTTTTCAGTTTTCAGCCGTAGCAGGAAAAAAGCTGTGCCATTTTTAAATGCTGGCTTTCTGGGCTGTCCTGCCAGGGCAAACTCTGACTCTTTCAGGCAGGCAGTCCAACTGAGTGTGGTCTGTGAGCAGAATGCTGCAGCTTGCTTGCTGGCAGGGACCTTGAAACACTGTAGAGTTGTGGTGATAAAAATGGCTACAGCTGGTACCTCCACCATGAGGCTGGAAAGCTAAGGAATGGGCTTTCTTAAAAAAAAAGCCAGCCACCAAAGTCACGGCTTTAGTTCTACCGATATTATTTCGTAAATTAAAGACTCATGTGGTCACAAAAAGAGAGATAAACAGTAAAAGAAAGATTCAAAGTCGAAGAAAATGTCTAAATGGTTTACTATGTGTTAAAAATATATGCAGGCTAAAGTTTAAAGTTCTTAAAAGTAAAAAAGAAAAAAAGGAAGTAGTTGGGTGTGGTACACACCTTTAATCCCAATGCCTGGGAGGCAGAGACAGGAGGATCTCTGAGTTCAAGGACAGCCTGGTCTGCAGAGTTATTCCAGGACAAAAATATACAGAGAACCTGTCTCAAAAAAGTAAAAGTAAAAATAAAAGAAATAGAGGTTAAAACAAAGCTGCACAAAGATGGAAAATACACAGAGAATCTTGATAACTGTATGCTATTATGCTCTCTTTGAATTGTTTGAATGCTGAGGAAGGAGCAACAGTTGCTAAAAGATATTTGTTTACAAATGCTGCTGCTGAACTAATCCAAGATAGATATTTTGAAAATACCTTGACTTCAGAATTTGGATCTAAGGATATGATACTTTGGAAAAGAGATTCTTCTTTTGTTTTTACAGAAAATGAGACCCTATGGATTGCTTCTATCCCAATATGGTATGACAGACCACACCCTCCTGAAAGGTTGCTATGAATACCCTCAAAAAATTACTTCGCTCAACTGCTGACTGAAATGACCCTGGCACACAGGTTACACCATGAAAGACCTAAATAACAGCGCCCCCATTCAGCAGGAAGCAGTTTGGAGAGAAATAACTGTGCCCATATTCCCAAATATTGTTTATAAATGTTCTTTTACATTTAAAGTGTGATATGATATAGATATGAATAATTTGCATTGATATGGATTTTAAGGTCAATTTTGTTATACATATATGTATTTCTGATATTGATTAAGGTATTGTAATTGTGTAGTTCATTTAAAAATGTAATGTGTAATTAGGAAATATAGGTTGTTAGTGGATAATTATTGATAATAGTCAAGCTTATAGTCATGTTAGTTAGATTTTCTAGATATATAGAGATATATTTCAGTTAGATAGACATTCTTCATATCTTTCAAAGACTACAGAATATGGAATTTAATGCTTTAATAACTTAGGGCTTTTCATGACAATGAGACACATCTGCTCCTGGCAGCACCAGCTACTTCAAGAGAAAGATGGGCATCGAAGAGGCTCCTTATGGAGTTTGATAGCCATTTGGGCAAGAAACTGCTCTTGCCTGGACTGTTGGCATAAACTAGACACAAAGAACCCATGGAGAGAGGACTGCTAAACTTGCCTAAAGGTGAGATGATATTTCGGGGTCCCTGATTCATGAAAGAGTCCTCGAGACATTCTGCAGGACACAGCAGATACTGACTGAACTGTCTTTGGAATTTCCTGCTTCATGGAAATGTCTGCTGGAAACTTATGGGCCTGTAGGCCGAAGATGGATGCCCCAACAGTACAAAAGAACTTTGGGTGACTGTCCAGGCAATGAGATGTCTCTGTCATTTCTAGAGTTTTGGAAGTTGCTTATTTCTTGTTTACTTAGGTAATATTATATCCTTCTGGAGTCTTTGATGGAGTTGAAGAATGGATAGATAGTTATAGTTTTCCATTTTTATGATAAAAGATAAAATAGATATAAATATTATGATAAAAGATAAAATAGATATAAATATTATAACTGTAATTCTTGCTTTATAACTGTTTTGTTATATGTAATTTTACTATGTTAAAGTGAAAGCCTTTCTTTTTTGTTTAAACAGAAAAAGGGGAAATGATGGAGGAGGGTCTTCTATCAATCTGTTGATTTCATTGGTTAATTAATAAAGAAAACTGCTTGGCCTGATAGGTCAGAACATAGGTGGGTGGAGTAGACAGAACAGAATGCTGGGAAGAAGGGAAGCTCCGACCCAGGATGGATGTAGGCTAGAATCTTCCTGGTAAGCCACCCCTCGTGGTGCTACATACATTACTAAATATGGGTTAATCAAAATGTGAGAGTTAGCCAGTAAGAGGCTGAAGCTAATGTGCCAAAACAGTGTTTAAAAGAATACAATTTGTATGTTGTTATTTTGGGGCATACGCTAGCCAGGCGGCCGGGAGCCGGGCGGGAACGCAGCCCGCAGCTCCTCACTACATTGCACTATACATTTCTACCTCTGATCAAGACAATTATACACTTTGAAGTCATTGTCCTCATTTGCTGCACATTTGTTTAAAGATTGTTTAATTTTTTTAATATGAAGGCTTGGTCTTTTTTTAAAATATTTATTTATTTATTATGTATACAATATTCTGTCTGTGTGTATGCCTGAAGGCCAGAAGAGGGCACCAGACCTCATTGTAGATGGTTGTGAGCCACCATGTGGTTGCTGGGAATTGAACTCAGGACCTTTGGAAGAGCAGGCAATGCTCTTAACCACTGAGCCATCTCTCCAGCCCAGAAGGCTTGGTCTTTAAGCTATATAGGTGTTAAGAATTACAGGTCAAGCTGGGCGGTGGTGGCACAAACCTTTAATCCCAGCACTTGGGAGGCAGCGGCAGGCAGATCTCTATGAGTTTGAGGCCAGCCTGGTCTACAAGACCTAGTTCCAGGACAGGATTCAAAACTACAGAGAAACCCTGTTTCAAAAAACAAAACAAAATTACAGGTCAATATTCATCCATGTTTGTCATACTTATACTTAGACTAGTCAGTTTCTTTAGCTGCATAGAGATTGTATTCCACATAGATAAGTATCTTCAAACACTTCAAAAAACTGTAAAATATGGCATTTAAATAACTTAGTATTCTGTTGACATGAGACACAATTGGCAGCACTGATCTATTCCTGAGAGAATGTTGGGCATCGAAAACAGTCCACTTGGAGCTTGTATTCTTCTTGGCAAAACTGTGCTTCGGGCAAAGAACTGCCCATGCCTCAGCCTGACAAAATGCATGATGTCCAAACTGGAAAAGCAGGATTTAAGCAAAAGTACGGCCAAACCTTGCCAAGACAGAGTAAGACATTTTTCAAATTTTCCTGCCTCTGAAAATGGTCTGTCAGACACTCTAGGCCTTAGCCAAAGTTGGTTGCCCTAATGTTGCAAACAAGAGTTGGGTGATTACGCAGGAAGCCGGTTGTCTCTGTCATTTCTTTTACCTTTTGGAAGTTGCCTGATTGCACTTCCTGTTTACTTAGGTAATATTATTTCCCTTCTCAGGTCTTTGATAGGGCTGAAGACTAGATAGTCATAATACTTTCCTTGCATGACTTAGCCAAGCCATTTTTTAAAAATGTGTAGCCCAGGCTGGCCTTGAACTCATGATCCTCCTGCCTCTGCCTCCTTCAGCAAATCCTACTGGCATGTGTCACCACAACCAGCTGGCCAAAGCCATTTTTAATATAAGATTTAGCCATCTTAGGATAAAATAACTATTAAAACATTTAGTATATATTTCTTGTTTAATGTTGTTCATGCTGGTTATAATTCTAACTTTTATGTATGTTTTTGCCTCTTCTTTTCCCTGGACAATACTTAATATTTGTTCTTATTTTATATAGTTTTGTATTAGTCTTAGAACTCTATTAGACAAAAGGGGGAGGTGTTGTGAGAACTCCTTCTGCCAATAGCCTTTAAGATACCGGCCCACTTTGGGTATGGTCTCTTGTACTATAAAGGCAGACAACAAGCATGCATGGCTCTCTTTGCTGCTGGATTCAGTTCCAGTTCCCAGTGTACTCAGATGACTAGTGATCGCTACCCTTACTGTGAGTTTATCCCCAAATAAATAAACCTTTGTTATACTCCATTCCGGGTTATTCTGGAATTCTTTGGAATGACTACATTTTGTCCCCTGTCTACTAGTACCAATCTCCCAGTGACCCTGTGAAGGAGGCTCAATATAGCACCACGTCACAGGCAGAAAAGCACCCCAAAGCTGTAGCAGTCAGCCTGGCTGTCTCCATACTTTGGCCCCTTTCCTTGACTCAGACTACTACACCCACTCTGTTCCCCAGCCAGAAGACCAGAGTTGTTTCCATACCCTGGGGGCCATAGGCTGCAGCTCAGGGATCTCTTGGCAAGTAAATTCTGGTGATGGAGTTCAGAACCCTACTGGGAACTCCCCTCTCCTCTCCAGCGAAGTGAGACCAGACCTGGCACACATCCTAAGATTTGTTACAGCAATCACCAGGGAAAGTCTCCAGCTATCCTGTCCTGCACCCTGGAGCGATAGCCTCCCAAAGCCATCCTTGTCCAGGAAAACAGAATCAGAAACAATAGCAGGCATGTATTCTTGCCCAAAAGTTGTGTTCAGAACCTAATCAAGTCTTTTAGATTCATAGAGCATATGCATATGAAAGGATGTGTTAGATAACAAGGAACTAATTAGACACATTCAAATGTAGAATCTTATTTAAAAAAAGAAAGGAGGTGGGTCTACCTCTTTAAGAGTACTTGGCATGCTAACATAAACCTGACACTCAAGAGGTAGAGGAGGAAGGCAGGGAGTTCAAGGCCAGACTCAGCTATACAGTGAGTGGGAAGCCAACCTGAACTGCATAAGACCTTGGCACAAATTCTCAATAATTCCCTCCCTGCAAAAAAGTGAAGAGATTATCATAAATAAGATCTAATGAAAGAAATAAAAAGCCAAGTGTGATGCACACCTTTAATCCCAGTATTTAGGAGGCAGAAGCAGGGGGATCTCTGTGAGTTTGAGGTCAGCGTGGTCTACAGAGTGAGTTCCAGGACACCCAAGGCTTGTATCAAAAATAAATAAACTTGTATCGAAAATAAATAAAGAAATAAAATCAATTTTTAAAAAAGCACAAGGCTGGTGAGATGGCTCAATAGACAAGGACACTTGCTTGCGTGAGCCTGGACCTGAGTTATGAGGATGGTCCTCAGAGTCGGCCTCTGATCTCCACATAGGAGCCATGGCCCGTAAGCCCTCTCCCCATCATGTACAATGTCACACAGTAATAAATACCTTGCTCTAGTTTTTAAATTATTTTATTTCATGTATTCATTCTAAGAAAACCACTGTATAGTCTGAGCCTGTAACCTTTCTCGGTACGCTAAACCATGAATGACAGGGAACAGGCTCCAGCCTTCTCATCCATCCTCGCAAAGGAGCATGCTTCTCAAGGTGGGGCAGGCCGGCGTTTCAGCTGAACCCAGGCGCCTTTCTCTTTGGCTTCTGTTTTCTTCACCCGTTTCGGGATGTTGTGTCGGCTCTTAGAGTGCTCCATAAGCTCAGTCCACACATTAATTCTCTCGGCAGGGCCCTTACCCTAACTTGCTTGTTTACAGGATGCTTAGGGCATTCCAAGTGACACTGCATTCACAGACATTGCTAGTTTCGTCTTAGTAACATCGATGAGACTTTCCTTTTGGACCAGCGCCTGCTCCCTTGATTCCTATGTCACTCTTCTTGCAGATTGGCATGTTTGTGGCCAAAGGAACAAGTCCATTTCCTAACTGCCTTGAGATCATATAGCAGAAGCTCCTCCTCTTTCCCGTGGGGTGTGTGTGTGTGTGTGTGTGTGTGTGATGGTAGTGGAAAGATAGGGGCTGGAGAGATTGCTCAGCAGTTAGGAGCACTGACTGCTTTTCCAGAGGACTGCAGTTTAATTTCCAGCACCCACATGGCAGCTCACAACCATCATTAACACCAGTTCCAGGGGATAAAGCACCCTCTTCTGGCTGCTACTGGCACTGCATGCACATTGTACAGAGACACACATGCAGGCAGAACAGACATAAATATAAATGTTTTAAAATTAAAAAATAGGGGTTAATGGCAATCTTTATTGTAAAGATGAAAGATAATATTTTTACTGGCAGATGCAGGTTTGAATGAGGAAAAGCCTCCTGTTTGTAGCTATTCAGAGCCTGGTATGGTGGTAGAACAGGCTTGGATCTGAGTCCCTGAGTTCTACCAAAACTACTTGGATATTTTCCTTCTCTAAGAATGAAGATGTTAGGAGCAGGCTGTGGGGTACACGCCTATGATTCAGTAGGTAAGTCAGAGTGCCACAAATTTGGGACCAGCCTTCTCTACACACCAAGCCTGAGGCCAGCCTGTGGTACACGAGACCTTGTCTCAAACAAACAAAATTGGCAAGAGCTGGGGCTAGCTCAGTAGTAGGGCATTTCCTTAGCATGGGTGAGGTTGTGGGTTCCATTCCTAGCACTGTAAAACAAACTGGTCCCTTAAATAATGGGACTGCATCTGGAGTCCAAGAACTCTGGCCTCTCCTAAGTGACACTCAGAGAGTTTGCTGGGTAGGGGGAAGGTGGAGAGGTCATGAACCAGCAAATGCGGGGTAGCCATTGTGCTGTCTGGAGGCCCTGGCAGCACCAGGTCAACCTGAATGCTGTCTTCTGGTGCGAGTTTTGTGGGGGATGAAACCAGGGCTTCTGGGTTGAAGAGCAGACAGTCAAACAGACTAGCTGTGTGAACTGCCACCACAAAAAGAGAATTTCATTAGATTGCCTTGTGTCTGGAGAAAGAAACGGGCTATAGACAAAGAATCAGCTTTCTTCAAGCCCATGTATCTGTAAAGTGGGAAAGGCTGAGGTTAGAGACCCAGTCCTGCTTTTCACCCAGGAAGACCCAGACCTGGGAACATGGATCCCAAGCACCAAAGTTGTAAGAGCGGGGTGGGCAGCTGGGAGCTGCCAACAGCCTGCCTGCCTTCCTGTTCCTCACCAGTCAGTACCCCAGGACCAAGTCCTTGGCTGAGCAGAGCCACAGGCTAAAGGGACTTCCCTCCTGCCGGCCCCTGCTGGACACAGGTGAGTGTGGCGGAGGTGGGGGTCAGAGGAGCAGAGCTCAGACAACAGCCAGCTGGGACTTGGCATGTGGGGAAGGGGTGGGTGTGTGTGTGTGTGTGTGTGTGTGTGTGTGTGTGTGTGTGTCCTTAGACTGGCGACTTAAAAGAGCCCTGCAGGCATCTGCTAAAGTCTGCAAAAGGCATTTGCATTTCCTACCCTGTCCTAACCCCTAGGCCCAGTGCCAGGGGAGCAGACCCTTTGTCACCAGAGCCATCCTGGCTTTGGGCACCATCAGGAAGGCAGAAAGAGACCTTTGACAATCCTCATGGAGAGGGGAGGGACTCAGCCACCAAAGTCCCCAAAAATGTTCCTATTTAAATAAATCAGAACGAAGTGAATAGCTGGATGAAGACCCAATGAGGTGATCTCTCAAGCTACAGGGTAATTAAGGTACGCTCCCTCCCAAAACACTCCAGCACTAAGAGTGGCCTGTTTATTGGCCTGGTCAAAAGGCCTCTGAGCAAATTAAGCTGTATCCAGCTCTGCCACTGAACAATTTAGCATGCAAATGAGACGGGGGCACTGGGGTGTGAAGGGGACTGGTAAGCAACTCCGTTAGTCTTGGGCTATATATAGGAGAGGGGAAATCCCACCCCATGGAGGAAGATACATGGGCAGAGACTGGGTGTGCTAACCTGTTTGCACCCAGGATGGTTTCCACTGGAACAGGCTGGGCTGCTTCCAAGGCTAGGAGCTAGAAGGCTGGCCTGCCCTACCCCCAGGACCATGCCAATTAACGTATGAGACTGTGCCAGTGAGACCCAGGGATATTTACATTGCATTTGTGCCAGTGCCAGCCCAGGAGGCCACTACCCAGTGAAAACCTTTGCACTGTGCAGGAGGGCATTGCCAGGGTGTCTGCATGGCAGAAGTGAGCATATGGGCGGGCAGCAGCCCCGCAGACCGGGGAGGGAGGGAGGGCAGCACCCACTTGCTTCTCCCTCCTGTGGCTCTGCTTTGGTTTCAGGACCTGTAACTAAGGCAAAAGACCACTAGGACCCCCGGATGCACTGCTTTTTCTCCACCCAGCTGCTCCAGTCCCAGACTCCGGCACTCAGGCTCAGAGATACAAAACAGCTGAGCAGATAAACAAGCCACCACCTGCTCCCTCCTCCCCAGTGACACCGCCCTTGTCCCCAAGTCCCACCCCTTCTTCTTCTCACTCTCTCCCTCCATCCTCCCTGGTGGCGTGGTGGCAGCAGCAGCTGCTACAGTCTGCCCTCTCTCCTGCTGGCGCTGCTCCCCAGCCCTTGTGCTCCACCAACGGCAAATGAGGAACACGTGTCTGGAGCCCCGTGCTCTCTCCTCCCGAGGCCATTTCAAACAAAACGTTTGCGCTTCTGAAAGTCAGGCTTGGGTCTCTGGAGTCCCCAAGGAACACAGGTTTATGGCATCCGCCAGCCCTGGAGCCAGTGTCTGGCCTCTTGGCCCAGAGCCCTTTGCCAGGCACAGGAAGAGTGGAAGGAAGGGGTTAATCTGCAAAGAGGAGCCCTGAGGGGCCCAGCTCCATTCCAGACTGCTGCGAAGGCAGACTCTGGGCTGGAGGGCAAGGGCTCTGGAAACTTCAAGAGGCCAGGAAGCCAATTTGAAACCCTGAAGAAAGGTCACCTCAGTGTGGTATTTCATAATTCAGGGCAGAGCACATACGTATGGTGTGCTCTTATTATTACATATTTTATGCTATATATATATATATATGATATATTGTTATCTATTACATGTTACATACAATCTATATCTTGTTATATATGGTGTGCTCTTGTATATTATGTTTTATATATATATATATATATATATATATATATATATATATGATATATCTTGTTGTATGTGGTGTGCTCTTATTATCAAGAGGAACCTTATGACAACACACCTTAGGTTTGGTAGTCAGAAACCCTGAGTTAGTATGTCTAATAGGTCCCCAGCGCCAGTGGTAGGCATTAACAGAAGGTGCCATTAGTTGGGGACACAGGAGAGGAGCTCTGGAGTGCCTCTTCCCAGGGAGTGGGTGTGTGCCCTGAACTGACTGGCGAGGCCCCCTAGAGGCCTTGAGGGCAATTCAAAGCTGAACCCTGCACTGCAGGCCTTCTGAGCTGTGAGAAGCTTACATTGCTAGAACTTGGTGCACCAGTTTCTGCCTTATACTCCCAGTACCCCCCGCTGAGCTCTTGTCTCTTATATATTCTTCTCTCTGCCCAGCCACCTGGCTCCTGTCTCTACCTCCCTCGTGCTGGGCTTAAAGGCACGGCATCCCAAGTGCTGTGATCACCTTTGTGTGTGCTGTTTCTCTTTTAGACTGATTCAATCCTCTGTAGCCCAGGGTAGCCTTAAACTAACAGAGATCCATCTGCCTCTGTCTCCGGAGTCTGGCTTGTATGGCTGACTAGTGTGGCTGCTTTGCCCTCTGATCTTCAGGCAAGCTTTATTTATTAAAATACAAATAATATACCACTATATTGGTGTTTTGTTTTGCTTTGTTTTGTTTTTGTTTGTTTGTTTGTTTGTCTGTTTGGGTTTTTTTTTTTTTGGTCTTTTTTTGGGGGGTGTGTAAGGGTGGACCTGCAAGGAATGGGAATCGAGAGTGATCAGGCTGCATTGTATGAAATTCCCAAATAGTTAATAAAAATATTATATTGGGGGAAAAAACTAAAGAACAACAACAACAAAGGATTGCTCTTGAAGAGGACCTGGATTGGATTCCCAGCACCCACACATTAGCTCACAACCGTCTGAACTTCAGTTCCAGGGGAACCAATGCCCATCAGGTACTCAAGTGGTCCACAGACATACATGCAGGCCAAACACCTTTACACATGAAATGAAAGATGAAAAATTAAAACACAAAACCCTAGAACTTGAAGAGATGCCTGGGTCAGGAGGAGACCTGAAGGCTGTTTGCTTGTTGTTTCTGTTCCTTTGCCTGTTGAGGCGTGGCATCAGGTGGTCCCAGTTGGCCTCAAATTCAGTCTTATCATGTAACCCAGGATGACCTTGAACCAATTCTTGTCCCATCTCAACCCTAGCTGAAAATCACTGCATTGTTGCTGTATTATGTTTTCTGTTTTATTGTTTGCATTGCTGTGGTTTCCTTTTCTCTTTTTTTAAAATATTTATTTATTTACTTATTATGTATACAATATTCTGTCTGTGTGTCTGCCTGCAGGCCAGAAGATGGCACCAGACCCCATTACAGATGGCTGTGAGCCACCATGTGGTTGCTGGGAATTGAACTCAGGACCTTTGGAAGAGCAGGCAATGCTCTTAACCTCTGAGCCATCTCTCCAGCCCTGTGGTTTCCTTTTCACTATTGAAGACTGAACCTAGGCCCTCATTAATGTTAAGAACGCTAAGCTTGCCGGGTAGCAGTGGCACACACCTTTAATCTCAGCACTCGGGAGGCAGAGGCAGGTGGATCTCTGTGAGTTTGAGGCCAGCCTGGTCTATAAGAGCTAGTTCCAGGACAGGCTCCAAAGCTACAGAGAAATTCTATCTCAAGAAAACAAACAAACAAACAAACAGAAAAACAACAAAAGAACACCAAGCTCAACCACTGAGCTACATCTCCAGCCCAGCTTTTCCTTTTGGTGGTGGTGGGGGGTAGGGGTGAGGAGGATGGGGGATGAGGGGTTGTTTCAAGACAGGGTTTCTTTGTATAGCTTTGGAGCCTGTCCTGGAACTAACTCGGCAGATCAGGCTGGCCTCAAACTCACAAAGATCCCCCTGCCTCTGCCTCCCGAGTGTTGGGATTAAAGGTGTGCACCACCACTACCCAGCTTCCCTTTTTGTTTTTGAGGTAGGGTCTCACTAAGTTGCCCAGGTTGGCTTTGAATTCATCTTGTAAACCACGGCAGTCTTCCTAGGCTTCCTTAGTAGCTGGAATTACAGGCCTGCCTTACCAGGCCCTGCTGAAGAACTGCTGACTGCTAAAGCTACGCCGCCGCTGAGGAGCTGAAACCTAGGCTGTGCTCAAAGTGGGACGTCACTGCCCAGTGGAAAGGCTGACACTCTCCAGTGCTATTCTTCTAAATAAGGGAGAGATTTCCAAACTGGACAGATGCATGCTTAGCAAATGCATAAATAAAGAAACATGCAAATAAACAAATACATACATAAAATGGAGGGAAAGGTGGAGATCAAGAGTTTTTCGTTTCTACAGCTGTGGGAAAACATCATGACCAAAAGCAACTCAGGGAGGAGAGAATTTATCTCAGCTTTTAGCTTATAGTGTGTCATGAAGGGAAGTCAGGGCACCTGGAGGCAGCAACTGATGCAGAAGTCATGGAAGAGTGTTGCTTACTGGCTTGCTCCTCATGACTTGTTCAGCCTGCTTTCATATAGCCAGGACCGCCCTGCCTAGGGGTGGCACTGCCCATAATGGTTTTGGTCCTCCCACATAAATCATCAATCAAAACAAAAAAAAAAAAGCCAAGGGGCTGGAGAGATGGCTCAACGGTTAAGAGCATCGCCTGCTCTTCCAAAGGTCCTGAGTTCAATTCCCAGCAACCACATGGTGGCTCACAACCATCTGTAATAAGGTCTGGTGCCCTCTTCTGGCCCGCAGGCATACACGCAGACAGAATGTTGTATACAAAATAAACAAACAAATAAATATTTTTTAAAAAATGCCAAGAAATTTGGCTCTAGGCCAGTCTTATGGCTCTCACCTGAGAGCCACTCTTTCTAAACGACTCTAGTTTGGGTCAAGTTGACAAAAAAAAAAAAAAAAAAATCAAGCCGGCTGGTTGACAACAGAGGCTGAGAGCAACTCTCCCCACCACTAGGGGGTGCTGCCTTGGGGGAAGCTCGTCAATTCCAGACTTTCTGTCTCTTTGTAGAGGTGGATTTTTTAAATGGATGGACAAATGATTCCAAGTAACTAGTCTCAGATCTGCTCTTGTCCTTGTTTAATTGGAATGAGGTCTATGACCTTGAACCTGAGATCAGCAACTTAACCTCACCGCAATTGTCGCTTGGGCTATGGAACACGGAGGTTGGAGTAGATGAGTTCTTTTTCTTTTCTTTCTTTGTTTTTTTTTCTTTTTCCTTTCTTTTCTTTTCTTTTCTTTTTCTTTCTTTCTTTCTTTCTTTCTTTCTTTTTTTTTTTTTTTTTTTTGGTTTTTCAAAAGAGGGTTTTTCTGGCTGTCTGGCTGTCCTAAACTCACTCTGTAAACCAGACTGGCCTTGATCTCACAGAAACCCGCCTTCCTCTGCTTCAGCAGTGCTGGGATTAAAGGTGTGCGCCACCACTGCCGGGCAGCAGATGAGTCCTAAGGTCCAGATGCAAATTCAAACTCTCTCTTCTCGCCACCCCTCTCCTCCTTTTCCCCTTCTCTCCCCTTGGTAGGGCTAGGATGGAACCCTAGAAAAATGTTCTAGAAATAAGCTCCACCCATCGCCACATTTTTATTGGCTAAAGCACCTGCCATGTGTAAGAACCCAGAGTTTGGATACCCAGAACCGCTGAAAAATCTAGGTGGTTGTGGTGGCCATCCTGTAATCCCAGTGCTAGGGAGGCAGAGACAGGGGACCCCAGGGGCCAGCTAGCTAGGTAAACTAACCAGATCAGTACTCTCCAAGTTCAGCAAGAGACCCAGTCTTGGTAAATGAAGCAGAAAGCAATCGAAGAAGTCACCTGACAGACTACATATTGCACCCACATGCGCACATGCACCCTCACATATATGCACCCACACATACATGAGCACATATACCTGCACACTACATACATACACACTACACACCTGCACATAAAAGAAAGACCTTCCTCCCTTCCTTTCAAGGACTCACAATCTAGTAAAATGGAAAAAGAAAACTATCTGATCATCATGGAAAACCTCGGCGGCTGGCAGAGCTGGTGCTGAATACCGGCTTCTCCTCAAGCGGCCCTTGTGTGTTCCCGGGTCAGTTTATCGCAGTTCCTTGGTCTTCAAAGTAGGCACAGTGACAGCAACTGTAAGGATGAAGCAAGGCAATGTGTGTGCAACATTTAGCTTGGCGCTTGGTGCATCATCCAGAGCAACAAAGCACACAGGCAGCAAACATTTGCTGGACCCTCCTAACCTGGCTAAGCCAAGGAGCACAGTAGAGGTGACTGTGCTAGACCAGCCCTCGGGCTCCTAGGGAAGACGAGGGGAAGGCTGTCAGGGCTAGCAACTGCTATGACAACTTTTATTAGTTATTGTTTAAGTACTAGGGATTGTACCCAAGGTCTCATATGTCCAATACAAGTACTCTACCACTGAGCTATATACCAACTTTTCGTTTTACTTTTTTATTTTGAGATGAACAGTGTCTACTGAATTGCCAGGCTGGCCTTGAACTCACTCTGCACCCCAGGCTGGCCTTGAACTTGCACTTTTTACCTTGGCTTCCTAAAAGTAGCTAACACAGGGTCTCAGGTACCCCAGGCTGACCGGAAACTCACTTTGTAGCTGAGGATGACCTTGAACTTATGATCCTCCTGCCTCTATTTTCCAAGTGCTGCTGTGGACAATAAACACCCGTTAAGAGAAACCGCCTGGTCCAGAGAATAGAATCTCTTGGTCCAAAGAATAGAATCTCTTGGTCCAGAGAATAGAAGCTCTCGGTCCAGAGAATAGAAGCTTTTCCCCCACTCCTGCCCAGACTTCAAAGAAGCAACATGTGATCTGCCCCGCTGTGAAAGGTACTAAGCCACATGGCTAACATAGATAGATCAGAATAATGGGTTAATATAAGTGATAAGAGCTAATAAGAAGCCTGAGCTAATGGGGCAATCAGTTTTATAACTTATGGAGATCTCTGTGTAATTTTCTTTGGGGCTTGCCGGCTGTGGGGTACCAGATGGGACAGATACTCCAACAAGCCAGCCCCCTCATTGTTACATGACTGAGGGACAACCCCTAGGAAGATGGACTCCTAAGCCATGCTAAAGAGATGGGCAGAATAATTAGTCCTCTAATAAGATACCGTACGTTTCTTCCCAGAATCCCTGCCCCTAGCATGGCTGCTTTCCAGGCCAAGGCCATGCAGCTTCATAATCTGCCTGCTTTTCTGAATTATCCAGGACACCGTAGCTTCTCCTTTTCTTTTCCTATCTCTTTCCTAAGCATGTTTTGCTCAACACTTTTGTTTTCGCCGATATTTGGGCTTTGTTGTTCTTTTTGTCCCTGAAGCTCTCCTGCATCGTGTGATCGTGTGGCTGTTTGTCTGTCATGCCAGCTAAATGGCACTGCCTTTTTTTTTTAATTCTCTGAGCAGCTGCTGAGATTTATAGGTTGCCTGCCTGGAGTTTTCTTTTAAGCTCTAATAAAACTGACCTTGAGCTTCTGTTTGTGTTCATTCTTAAATTCTTTTATTAATAAGACTAAGAGCCCCAAGAGAAGACTCAGATTTCCTGTATCATTAGAGAGTGAACTCTGGCCTCAGTGTGCGCTGGGCAAGCATGCTCCCAACAGAATCGCACCTGTGGCCTTAGTGCATGCTAGGCTAGTATGCTACCGACAGAATTGCAACCCTGGCTTTAGTGTATGCTGAGCAAGTATGCTACCAACAGAATTGCATCCCTGGCCTTAGTGGATGCCAGGTAAGCATGCTACCAACAGAATTACATCCCTGGCTTACTGTGCTGACTCTTGAGACAGGGTCAGTGGTGTACAGTCTGCTAAGGAGGTGAACATTCGGATGGGGGGGACACATGCAAGGGAGACTAGCAATCTGCTTGTCCAGAACCCAACAGGCCTGAGCAAAGCTGAGCATAGCAGGGACCATGGTGAGAAGCAAGCCTGAATGTTGCTTCCAGAAGGGAGATTGCACAGGAAATGCGTCCTTTTTATCAGACACAGTATTTCTCATTTTGAGGGAGTCACCAAGCAACCCAGAGCCACTTTTTGGGTTCCAGTATTGCAGTGCCGTCCTCGAGCCTTGGCTTTCTTCCCCTGCTTCCTTTACAACTAAAAACTCAACCTTTAATGTGGCTTCAGGGATCACGGCACCTCTGTCATTAATTACAAACTGTTTTGGTTTGAGTTTTTATTACAAATGTTGTGCAAATGAACTGTAGAACAATGTGAATGGAGATTGGCCCTTAAGGATTGCTACAGAAGGACAGAGAGGGCCTCTTGTCCCTCATCCTTCTGTGCCTGGTACACAGTGGCAGCCACAGAGCAATCATGTCATCAGTCATGGGCTCAGTCGATAGGGAGTTGCGGGTGTGGCCCAGGGATAGATGCTCCAGAGTCTGGCTGAAGCCCTAGGTTCCATCCATAGCAGACACAGATGACAGACAGTGTGGTGCTGTGGATTAGAGGGTCCCCTCAAAGATGTTTGAATACTTGGTTTCCAGTTGGAAGTTTGGGTACATCGTGAAGCACATCACTGGAGGTGGGCTTTGAAGTTTCTTTCATTTATTTATTATTTGTTTGTTAATTATGTATGCAGTGTTCTGCCAGCATGTGTGTCTGCACACCAGAAGAGGGCACCAGATCTCATTATAGATGGTTGTCAGCCACCATGTATTTACTGGGAATTGAACACAGGACCTCTGGAAAAGCAGCCAGTGCTCTCAACCCCTGAACTATCTCTCCAGTCCAAGCTTTGAAGTTTCAAAAGCCATGTGCCATTCCTAATCCTATCTCTCAGTTTCCCATTTGTATTTTAAGATATGAGCTCTCTGCTTGCTGCCTCAGGCCTTATGCCTGCCATAATTCCACGTTTAGATGAACTTGAGATCAAACTCAAGTCATGGACTCTTCTTTTTTCATACATGATTTCACTATATCATTCTGGTTGCCTTGGAACTATCGATGTAGACCAGGCTGATGAACTCACAGAGATCTATCTGTATCTACCTGCCAAGTGCTGAGATTAAAAGTATGTGCCACTATTCTTTTTTTTTTTTTTTTTTTAGACAGGGTTTCTCTGTGGCTTTGGAGCCTGTCCTGGAACTAGCTCTTGTAGACCAGGCTGGCCTCGAACTCACAGAGATCCGCCTGCCTCTGCCTCCCGAGTGCTGGGATTAAAGGCGTGCGCCACCACCGCCCGGCAAAAGTATGTGCCACTATTCTTAACAGGTTATGGACTCTTGACTCTCGGGAAACTTAAACCCAAATAAATTCTTCCTATTATAAGTTGCCTTGGCCATGGTCTTTTATCACAGTAATAGAAAATCAAATTAGATAGATAGATAGATAATTGACTGACCATATAGTCAATGAAGTATACCACATGTCTGAATCCTTATCTGTATTTTTATTTATATTGTTTTCTTTTGGGCATGTTGTTTGTTTATTTATGTGGGGAATTCACACACTTGTGTATATATTTGGGTAGATGCACATATGCTACACTAGAGGTCAGAGGTCAGGGACAATTTATAAGAGTTGGTTCTGAGCCAGGCGGTGGTGGCACATGCCTTTAATCCCAACATTCAGGAGGCAGAGGCAGGCGAATCTCTGTGAGTTCCAGGCCAGCCTGGTCTACACGAGCTAGTTTCCAGGACAGGCTCCAAAGCTACAGAGAAACCCTGTCTCGAAAAATAAATAAATAAAAATAAAAATAAAAGAAGAGTTGGTTCTGCCGGGTGTGGCAGCACATTCTTAATCCCAGCACTTGGGTAGCAGAAGCAGGTGGATCTCTAAGTTCGTGGCCAGCCTGGTCTACAGAATGAGTTCCAGGAAAGCCAAGGTTACACAGGAAGACCCTGTCTCAAACAAACAAACAAACAAACAAAAACTAAAGAGAGAGAGAGAGAGTTGGTTCTTTCCTTTCCCCGTGTGGATCCACTGGATCAGATTCAGGCTCTGAGGACTGGCAGGCAGGTAGGTGTCTATATCTACTGGGTCACCTTGATGGGCTCTCTTGGTTTTTGAGATAGACTCTCACTCTGTAGCCATATGCTGGCCTCAAACTTGCAGGCCCTCCTTCATCAGGTTCCTGAGAGCTGGGGTAATAGGCATAAATCAACAGGGTCTATAAAAGGGTTCCTGTTTGAGGTGAAATATCTATGTAGCTCAGGCTGGCCTTAAACTGAAGATCCTCCTGCCTCCGACTCCCAAATGCTGAAATTGCATTTGAGTCATTTACTGGAAGTCTTTTGGACCTTGTTCACTGGCTGTTTTGGCTTAGAGCTCTATCTCCACGGCCAGAAGGCAAACTGTACCTCAAGGACAGACCATTTGCTATCTTTGGCTCTTTGGCAGAGCTGGTCACCAGGCAGATTTCCTGAACTGCTGTGACTTTAGTTGAACAATGATAAATGCTCCTGATTTGTCTAAATTTGGGACGATTCTCCTATAGGATTCTCCCTTTCTGACCATTCCTGTGATACCATCCATGGCATGGCTCTGTCAGTCAGGGGTTATTTGCTGACAGACAGGCAGAAGGGACTGTTTTTCACTCACGTGTATTGAACATATCATGCACAATTCTTTCTTCTTTTCCTTCTCCTTTGGTGTTTAGAGACTGGGTATCTCTGTAGTCCTAGCTGTCCTGGAACTTGCTGTTAACTAGGCTGGTCTGGAACTCACAGAAATCTGCCTGCCTCTGTCTCCAAGTGCTGGGATTAAAGGCCACCTCCTAAACCCTGTCTCGAAAATCAAAAATAAATAAATAAATAAATAAATAAATAAATAAAGGCCACCTCCTGCCTGGTGGAGGACATTTTTAAAGTGGCTATCATTTTGTATAGAGGTCAAAGGACAATATTTGGGAGCCTGTTCTCTTCTACCATGTAGGTCAGTGGACTGAGGTCTGGTCCTCAGATAAAGGCCAGTGTTTTTATCTACCGGGCTACCTCTCTGCCCTGAGCACTTTTTTTCCACAGCACTGTCTGACCCCTTTACTCAGAGGACTGGGAGAGAAGGAAGCCTGGGGCTCCTCCAGGGAAAAGCCAGAGGCTCCTTAAGAGCAGAGATGGCTGGGCCTCTGTTTTTGTTGTTCCAGTTCAAATTTTTTTATCACACTTACTAGGGAGAGGGAGATGCCGTGAGGGCCAACTTCCAGGGGTTAGTGCTCTCCTTCCACCATGGGGGTCCCAGGATCAAACTCAAGTTGTCAGACTTTTGTTTTGGCATGTAGCCCAAGCCAGCCTCAAACTTGCAGCAATCCTTCTGAGTACAGATGAGCGATACCACCTAGGATAAGAGCAAAACAGAAAGAAGAAAGAGATGTCACGAGCCACTAGGGCTGGTTCTGGAAGCTGGACTAGGGTCTTCTAGTGTCTGCCACTAGAGCAGCAAGTGCTTGACCGTGAGCCATCTATCCCTAGTCCTCCTCTGTCCTTCCCCTCTTCCACCTCCATTTTCTTCCTCCTTCCTCCCCTCCTTCTCCTTGCCCTTTCAGTGAAAGGCCTACCCTAACAGGGGTATCTGGTTTCTGTGGCCCCAATCCCTGCCTGGGAATCTCCAAGCTTCCTTGGCGTTTCTCCTTCTGGCATGATTATACATTCGACCGCCTTGGCTAACACTAAAGAGGGCCCTGAGCTGGGCAGTCCAACTGGAAAGTAACCAGGGTCAGAGTTGAAGCTTCTCGCTGGTTCTTGACTTTTCATTATAGCCTTCTCTAGTCTGGACAGGAAGGGACCCACCCCAAGGACTCTGAGAGCAAAGGGTGCCCTGGCTGTTCTTGCCCTCTCTGGTCGGGTATCTAGGCAACAAGACTCCTCCTGCCCTGCAGATATTACAGCCTGAGGAAGAATTCAAAGCCACTTTGTTATTAATAAAGGAGAGCAGAAGGCAAGGGCTCGGGAGGCAAAGGAGAGACTGCTGGGAAGAGACAAAGAGCCTCATCAATTGCCTGTAGTTCGGCCACTGAGAAGTCAGGTAACACAGCAGAGACAGGAGGATTTCGGTGAGTTTGAGGTCAGCCTGGTCTACATAATAAGATCGAGGCTAGCCAGTGTTATACAGTGAGACCTTTTCCCTGGAGAAAGGAAGAAAGAAAGAAAGAAGGAAAGAAAGAAAGAAAGAAAGGAAGGAAGGAAGGAAGGAAGGAAGGAAGGAAGAAAGAAAGAAAGAAAGTGAAAGAATTCAGTGAGGGGAGAGCTAAAACCTTGTATAAAAAAACAGCAACAACAATAATGCAATGGTTCAGAAGACATGGCCCAAAATAGATCTTATTTACAAATTATAAAATGTCAGCTGGGTAGTGGTGCATGCCTTTAGTCCCAGCACGCGGGAGGCAGGCAGACAGATCTCTGAGTTTGAGGCCAGCCTAGTCTACAGAGTGAGTTCAGAACAGCCAAGGCTATACAGAGAAACCCTATCTCGGAAAACAAAAAAAGAAAAAAAAATATGAAAAGTCAAACAGTTGGTTACAGAATCACGAGAGACTGAGTCCTTCCCGAACTGCAGTAAATAGCCAACTCTACACTGCAGGACAACCAGAAAAAAATACTACTCGGTTAGGATTAGGGTCAGACCAAGGCCCCTGAGGGCCTTGATTAGAAAGGCCTGAGAAATACGGGTCCAGATTTTGCCTCAGTGGAGGCAGTGGGTCCATAACATGGAAACTACGCATCCCAGCGCCTTCCTTGTGCAGGCGGGAAGGTAATAACTGGAGTCGTTTGATTTTCAACCCAGTCAGGGACTGGGTGGTAGGCTGGGCCCAACCTCTACTCCACCCACTCCTGCCAACTAAGACATGAGTATGGTCGATTTGGTTTAATATTTCTTACTATTGTTGTTTATTTTATGTATATGAGTGGTTTGCCTGCATACATGTCCATGAACCATGTGCATGCCTGGTGCCTACAGAGGCCAAAAGAGGTCACTGGATCTCCTAGGACAGGAGTTACAGGTGGTTGTGAGCCACCATACAGGTGCTGAGGATCGAACCTGGGTCCTCTACAAAAGGAGCCAGTCCTGTGATGGTGAGTTAGCACCCAAGTGGTTTGGGTGTTTGTTTTAGATAGGGTTCAATATAGGCCAGGGTGGCTTTCAACTTGTGATGTAAGCAAGGCTGGCCTTGAACTCCAAATGCTGGGATTACAGGCATGTGCCACCATAATTGGCACAAAGTAATTTCTTTTTTTTTTTTTTTTTTTTTTTTTAAATATTTATTTATTTATTATGTATACAATATTCTGTCTGTGTGTATGCCTGCACGCCAGAAGAAGGCACCAGACCCCATTACAGATGGTTGTGAGCCACCATGTGGTTGCTGGGAATCGAACTCAGGACCTTTGGAAGAGCAGGCAATGCTCTTAACCTCTGAGCCATCTCTCCAGCCCCACAAAGTAATTTCTTAAAAATAAAGAGCAGATAGCAGGACAAACACAGGTTCAATAGGAGAATTTAGGGGTAGAGTTGGTGGCTGTACTACGGGATTTACATATTTGAATATAGTGGGGGGGGGGGTTATCATAGGATCTGAAGAAGGCAGCCCTGGGGTCCAGAACTCCTGCAGTTGGACTTCCATCTCTTGAGGGTGGGCTGTCTATACAAGCTCTCTCTCCCCTAACTCTTGACTGCTGGGGCACCTGGTATTTTCTGGGACACAACTTTTAGCACCTTTTAAAGGAGGACAGAGGGGAGGAGAAACAGAGTGGAGGAGGACAGAGGGGAGGAGGGACAGAAGGAGGAGGACAGAGGGGAGGAGGGACAGAGCTCAGATTTCCTAGCTCTCAGCTGCGAGAGGTCTTAGGAAATGGCCTCTGAGTACAGTCCTATCATTCAAATGAAAAACAACACCCCGGGGAGGCACTCGTGGTCACCGAGGACAGCCTAGCCTTGGGCTAAGCTACAGTCATTAGCCCCAGGTGACTTGGGCTGCTCTGGAGCTTGGCTTGGTTCCTCCCCAGCCCCCGAGCCTGGGTCAAACCCTAATCCTCACCCTCCAAGCAGGTCCCCTTAGGACAGAATAATCCCTCGGCTTCACTCTGGGACTCACTCTGCTGAGGAAATAGCACGCAACTTCTCAGGCTTAGGAGAAATAACTTCTCTAAGACTGTCACCAGCTGCAGACACCCCTGTCATAAACTGTCCCAGCTCTAAGCCGCCTAGGGCTTTCATCCCCTTTTCTTAGCTACTCATTACCCAGCTTAATTAGGCCAGGAAATTCTCCCTCACAGAGGGCACTCGCGGCAGGAGGGGAGGCGAGAGGATACCGTCGGTGGCCCCACTTCCGGAGGCTGGAGCTGGGGGTGGGGAGGCCGTTGAGCCAGCCTGCCTGCCGGAGGTGGCAGGGCTGTGCGAGCACCTGCTGGGAGGCAGGCAGAGATGCACCCATTTGCTCCCCAGGCTCTCTGGGGAGCTGAGGGTTGCTTGCACTTGTTTACGGGAACATCACCACCGGATCTAAAAGCTTGGAAGTCCCTGGCCACCCTCCCACCTCAATTAAGCGGCTTCACCAACCCGCCCCCACCCTTTCCTGGGAAAGAGGTTACCACCCTCAGTAACCACTTACAATACTTGAGCCCCATCCCTGATAAAAGCGGCACACTGAGATGCCTGTGCCTTGGGATCCAGATGGCAGGTCTCTCGTTCCCAGTTAGCACCCAACCATCTCCTATAGGCCAAGCTGGGCTTCCTCCAAGATGGCACCGAGAGTGCCTTCCTGGGGTAGAATTCAGCAATTGTGTATTGCCTTCCTACAGAGCCAGGTCCGCCTGACCCCTTTGGGAGGCTGCTGCTTCAGCTGTGGTTCAGGAGGAACCCCTGTGTCTAGGTGCTAATGGAATGGGATTTGTTAAAGACCTGGGCATCTGAAGCCTAGTTCTTCCATCAGCCAGTTCCATGACCTTGACTAACCTAGTTTTGTTTTGAGCTAAAGCCTGTGTTGGCCTTGAACTTGCTGTGTAACAAAGGCTTGAACTCAACACCCTCCTGGGATTACAAATCCACAACAGGCGTGTGGCCCTACTCTTATCTTCAGTTTTCTTAGCTGCCAAAACCTGGACGACAGTATTGATCTCTTGGCAGGCTGAGGTGACTTGCATTGTTTATCTATTACTTATTTATTTCTTTGCATTACTGTGGATGGATCCAGATTTTCTCCCATGACAGGCAAGTACTCTACCACTGAGTTGCACTCCTACCCCCTGCATTCTATTTATATACTAGAAACAGGAAAACATTCTGGAAGAAACAATCAGTCCTGCCAGGCCTGAAGGCACACACCTACTATCCCAACAACTCTAGGGAGCCAGAGGTGTTTGCTGTTGGGACCAAGCTTAGGTTACAGAGTCAGTTCCAGGTCAGTCTGACCTACAAAAGGAGACATCTTAATTTTCAAAGAAGGTGCAGCAGATGCCAGGCACAGGCACGGTATCCCACGATGGTAACTCCAGCATTACTTGAGAAATAAAGGTAGGAGGGTCAGAAGTTCAAAGCCATCTTTACCATGTGAAAAGCTCAAAGGCTAGTTTGAACCATGTATAAGGATCTGGGTAAATGTCTCTGTCTGGAAAGGGCTTGCCGCACAAGCAGGGGGACCTGAGTTTAGATCCTCAGCACACATACATAGACAGATTTTGAGGGGGGCTGTCAGCTCAGAAAAACAACATGGAGGTTTATTATTAATTAGGAAAGCTCGGCCTATAGCTTAGGCTTGTTCCATTAGCTCTTAAAACTTAAATTAGTCCATTTATATTAATCTATGTTTTGTCTTGTGTCTTTTTACCTCTCTTCCATCTTGTGTCTCCTGTTTCCTCTTCATGTCCTCTGGTGTCTCTCCAGCCTAGATGAATCTCCTCTCTTTGCTCAGAAGTCCTGCAAAACCTATTCCTCCTTGCCATTTAACTCTTTATTAAACCAATCAGATGGTACCTTAGCAAAAGTACATCTTCACAGTGTACAAAAAGATTATTCCACAAAACCCATGTAAAAACAAACCAACCAACAAACAAATTATACGCTCCCGTAGTCCTTAGACAGGTGGACTTCTGGAACTTACTAGCAGGCCTGTCTAGACAAATCAGTGAGCTTCCGGTTCAGTGAGAAACCTTATTTCTAAAACTAAAGCACACATCAGCTTTTGGCCTCTGCATACATTAATGTGTAACTACCCATGTGCTCAAACATGTGCTCTAACAGGACCATGTTCATGTGTACATACAGAAGATTTAGCCAATGTTATTATTTTTTAATAAATAATTTATTGTATATACAGTGTTCTGCCTACATGTATGCCTGTTTACTAGAAGAGGGTACCAGATCCTATTATAGATGGTTGTGAGCCATCATGTGGTTGCCAGGAATTGAACTCAGGACTTCTGGAAGAGCAGACAGTGCTCTTAACTGCTGAGCCATCTCTCCAATCTGACAATATTATTTTCATTATTTTTAAAAAAATACACTGGGGGGCTGGAGAGATGGCTTAGTGGTTAAGAGCACTGCCTGTTCTTCCAAAGGTCCTGAGTTCAACTCCCAGCAACCACATGGTGGCTTACAACCTCCTGTAATGAGATCTGGTGCCCTCTTCTGACCTGCAGGCCAGGCAAACCACTGTATACTTAATAAATAAATAAATCTTTAAAAAAAAATACATTGGGCAGTGGTGCCGTGCACCATTAATCCCACCAGTCAGGAGGCAAATGCAGGAGGCTCTCTGTGAGTTCGAGGCCAGCCTGGTCTACAGAGAGAAAACCAGCATAGCCAGGGCTTCACCGAACAACCCTGTCTCAAGAAAACAAAACAAAACAACAAAAAAAACTAGATTATTTTACTTAGTTACTAAATTACAGGTCACAGACAGACATGGAGGCCCTTGTCTATAACTCCAACACTGGGAGGCAGAGGCAGGAATACATACAAAAATTTGATGCTGGGCTAGAAATATGACTCAGAGTTTGAGATCACTGACTGCTCTTCCAGAGGTCCTGAGTTCAATTCCCAGCAACCACATGGTGGTTTACAACCATCTGTAATTTGGTCTCATGCCCTCTTCTGGCCTGCAGGCACACATACAGACAGAGCACTGTATACATAATGAATAAATCTTTAAAAAAGAAAGAAATCATTTTTAAAAAAATTGATGCCAATCTGTGGCTATACAGTGAGATTCTGGCTCAAACTCAAACCAAAGGCTAAGCAGTGGTGGTATATACTTTTACTTACCATGTATACGGTGTTCTGCCTACACACACCTGCAGGCCAGAAGAGAGCACCAAATTTCATTATAAATGGTTGTGAGCTACCATGTGGTTCCTAAGAATTGAACTCAGGACCTCTGGAAAATCAGCCAGTGCTCTTAGCCTCTGATCCATCTCTCCAGTCCCGATAGCTCACACCTTTAATCCCAGCACTCGGGAGGCAGAGGCAGGTGGATCTCTATGAGTTCGAGGCCAGCCTGGTCTACAAGAGCTAGTTCCACTACAGGCTCCAAAGCTACAGAGAAACCCTGTCTCGAAAAACCAAAACAACAGCAATTTTAACAGGACACAAAGGAGTAATCTGAGGTTCCCTGGGATGTAGAATGACCAGCCAGTGGCCACGCTGACCATGCCAGGAGGCCGTAGCACCTGCTTTGGCTGATTAGCTTGTTAATGTCAGAACACTAAACCCTTGCCAGCCCAGAGCAAGAAGGGTAACCTGGATGTCAGCATTACACCAGCAGAGGGAAGGGCACTAGCCAAGGGGATTGTGAGGGCTTAAAGTCAGAATGTCATCCAAGAACGCCAGGGAGTGACTGCCTCTCTCAGTGACTTGTCCTGGTGAGGACAGTCTTCTGAACCCCAGGATCTCTGATCTAAAAGGTGCTCTTGCTTTCCTGCTGTGTGGTTCACATTTGCTTTTCCAGCTGTTAGGGTTTTCTGAAGAAAAAAAACGAACCTTTCTTTAAAAGTGGCCTTATTTCCTTCTCTCAGGTCTGATTTAACTCATAGTGCTGAGGTTCGATGCTTTGTTTATCTGTTCATTGATTTATTTAGCATTGGGGGTGAAACTCAGGGCCGTATGTGTGTTAAGCACTTGCATGTCACTGAGCGGCACCTCCGAGCCCCCAAATGATAAGATTTGAAGTTTTTAGGTTGGTTGATTGTATTTATTTGGTTTTGCTTTTGTTTTGTTTTTGAGACATGGTTGCACACATCCCGGGCAGGCCTTGCTATGTAACTGAGATTTGTAGCTCGATTAGAAGCCTCACCTGAAGAACAGTGCTGACCGCCTTGGCTGGCCCACCCGGACTGTGGGCTGTACCTTCAGGGAGCTAAGAAGGGCATGGCTAAGAGGGAAAAATCACCTCTCCTTTTGCGGGCTTGGCTTCCCCTCTTGCTGATAGTTGATCTGCCCTGTTGCTACCACTTCTGATCCCTAGCATGTCCCTAGTTCCTTGCTGGGAGCCTTCACTGTAACTCCTTATGCCTGTCTTACGTGTACTACAGTACTACGCCTGTAACGTACCACTGCACTATGGGGCCCTGATGGTTCGTGAGTCCGTTAAGGGGTCTGTGTGATATACACACATACACACAGAAACAGAGACATGAGTCATCCTTGAATTTCCCCAGAATGCCCCTTTTATTGTGTTCAGGGGCAGCCTATATAGTGCTCAAACCACGCCCCAGCTCTCCAGATCCTTCAGCTGCAGACCCACCAGAAATCACTCCCCTGCCATCAGGGTCTCGTGCTCAGAGCAGCTGCAGGCTGCTCAGCGCAGAGGAAAACGAGTTGTTTACTCCAGCACAGGAAATTCAGGGTCTGGGGGTCCACAGTCCCTAACAGATCCCTACATTGATATTAGAACCAGCGGCTCCAAGCTTTCTTCTTGAACTAGGGGCCAGGGACTCTCTGGGAGACTTCCAGGCTTTTTATACCAGTGGGCCTACTGAGAGCCTTATGAACTGACCTCCACCTCCCCCACCCCTGTGAGAGACAGCATTGTGGGACTACTCTGACCACCAAGGGCACCAGCCTCAAGGACCAAGTAAGAATTGTGTTTTCAGCTCTCAGATGTCGTCACTATTTTAAAGCTGACTTAGTAGTTCGTGTGTGTGTGTGATGTACGTATGTATATAAGTACCCCATTTGTCCTGTCCCTCTAGACAACTCTGACTAATAAACTAAGGGTTGCTTTGAATTCCTGGTCGCCCTGCCTCCACCTTTCAGAGTGTTAGGAACACAGGTGTGCACCATCACACCTGATTTGTGCTGGGCACCCAGGGCTGTGTGCGTGCTGGTCAATACTCTAAAAACAAGCCACATCCCCAGCCTAGCATGAAGTTTTATAAGCACAAAGTCCTTTTCCATTTTACCAAGGAAAAAACAACAATGCCCACCAGGCAGGGTAGGGGAATGGGTAATACAGGGGTACCTCCAACTCCTTCCAGAGGAGGGCAGCACGCTGTCTACCCAGAACCAGTAGTCAGGTTCCCTGAGGAATTTAATCTCAGCACCTTCTGAGGCTCTCTCTCTTTCAACCTCTGCCCCTTCCTCCTTTCTGGGGCACCCATTCCTTCTTCCCATCCACCCTGTGGGGCATCGAAATCCCAGACTAAGTCCCACACAGGTGGGAGATGATGCCTGTATCCAGCAGCTTGGGACATCAGATGTCTGCATTGTTCCCTTGCTCTGCAGCCAGAAGATCTGCCGAACTCCGGCCCTGGGCACCAGCCAATCACACACCTTGGAAGTTTACTGAGCCTTTTTTTCTAGGTAACCTTCCGCAGGAGCAGGCATTTCAGGTGTCTTTCCCATAATAGTGGGAGGAGGCTGAGGGGCATAGTCATTGTTCCTGGAATATCTCTTATTAGATCCCTGGCCTGACATGTCCCCTGCGCCCTCCCTCCCCTCTGGATCAGAAAAGACCCTAAAGTCTGAAATACAGGTTGTGGTTTGTATCACCACAGCAGAGGAGATGAATCACTGGGAGCCACCACCAGCAGGCACCTGCCAGGCTTGTTTCCAGAGCATTCCTGACCACCCCACCCAGGAACACCAAACACCAAACAGCCGAGGCTGGGATAGAGGAGATCCTCGCACAGACCGGACTAGCTGAGTGGGAGCATCATGAGGCTGACTGGTACAAACACACACCCCCTGCTCAGAGTGTGCTTATGGTCGGTGGCTACACACAGCATTAACATACAGATATCAGGACAAAGGGCCACACACAAAGGAAAAGGTTAGAAAGCAAGAAAATGAGCACCGAGGGAATGAAGAAACGCAGCTGAGTGAAGTCAGGAAGGAAAGGCCTCTGCAGAACCTGTGGAAGCTCAGGGTGGAGGCTCACGCCTTTAATCCCAGGATTTGGGAGACTGAGGCAGGAGGATTACTCTGAGTTCTAGGTCATCCTGAGTTAAGAGTGGGGCCGGTTTCAAACTCCAATCCCTGCCTACTCTAAGAAGTTGGTATTAATAGAATTAATCAGAGCCGGATCACATCTAACACCGAATCAGCCTTCAAAATGTCATCGGATCTCCCTGGTGACTGATTTCATGGCCTAGTCGGCGACCTGTATTTCCCTGTGAACTGGAAAGTCAGCCTGCCTGAGAAGAATAAGAGAAGACATGTACCTCAAGACTCTTGAGAGCCTCGTAGGTTCGCACACAGCTGTGGTCCCAACGAGGCAGAGGCTACTGTGGGAGGACGGCAAGTTGGAAAGTCAGCCTGGGGTATATACTGTCCCCCACTCCATCTCAAAACACAACAGAACAGAGACTGAGCGGGACCCCAGGGTTTAGCAAGCCTATCGTCCCCATCATCAGCACGCTGCTTGCCCTTTCTCCCCCAAAAGAACAGATGCCTGGCTCCTTGCCAAACTCAGGCCAATTCGCTCTCCTCTCCATCATTTCCCTCCTGTGGTTGATCTTGGAGATTTGGAGTTGGCCTTTGACCCTTTCCTGCCTTGCCTTTGCCCCTTTTCGGTTTTTGCTGTTGTTTTTAATTTGTTGGATGAGTTTTGTCAGGTTTCTTTTCCTATTGTTGTTGGGATTTTTGTTTTATTTTGTTCTGAGACAAGTTTTCAATAGCCCAGACTGTCTTATGCAGGGAGGATCAAATTTCTGATTCTCTTGCTTTCTCACCTTTAATGTGTTAAAACCATAGGCGTATACCACTGCGCCAACTTGTTTGGTTTTTTAAGGTTTTCTTTTGTAGTACTGGAATGAACCCAGAACCTTGTCCATGTTAGGAAATGATGACCTTTTCATTATTATTAATTTTTTTTTGTTGTTGTTGTTGTTTTTCGAGACAGGGTTTCTCTGTAGCTTTGGAGCCTGTCCAGGAACTAACTCTTGTAGACCAGGCTGGCCTCGAACTCACAGAGCTCCGCCTGCCTCTGCCTTCCGAGTGCTGGGATTAAAGGTGTGCGCCACTACCGCCTGGCCTCATTATTAATTTTTTTACAGGTCTCATGTACCCTAGGTTGGCTTAAAAATCTCACATGTATCTGAGGATAACCTTAAACTTTTCAGATTTCTGCCTCTACCTCTTGAGTGCTAGAGTTATAGCCTCTGGTACAATGCTCAGTTTTATGTAGGGCCAAGGATCAAATCCAGGATTTTGTGCATACTGTGTATAGTGTTTGAATAAAACTGGCCCTCATCTGTTTGAATGCTTGGTCATCAGGGAATGGCACTATTTGAAGATTAAGGAGGTGAACTTGTTGAAGGAAATGTGTCACTGGGGAAGAGTTTTGATGTTTTTAAAGCCAATGCCAGGCCCAGTTGATGCTTATGCTCTGTGTCTGTCTTTCTGTCTTTCTGTCTTTCTGTCTGTCTGTCTTTCTGTCTGTCTGTCTGTCTGTCTGTCTGTCTGCCTCTCTCTCTCTTTCTGCCTGTGGCCAGGATGTAAAGGTCTCAGATACTTAGTTGGGCATAGCTTCAAATACCTTTAATTCCAGCTCTGGGACAGCAGAGACAGGCAGGCAGATCTCTGTGAGATCAAAGCTAGCATGTTCTACATAGTGAGTTCTAGGACAGCCAGAGTTACACAGTGAGACTCTGTCTGGGGGACAAGGTGGGAGACAGAAAGAAAAACAATTCTCAGCTATTGCCCTGATGTCTGTTGCTTGCTGCCCTGCTCTCCCATCCTGATGATAATGATTTAAACCTCTGAAACCATAAGCCAGCCCCCAATTAAATGCTGTCTTTTATCAGAGTTGCCTTGGTCACGTGTCTCTTCCCAGCAATGGGAACTAAGACACTGAGCAAGTCCTCTCCTAACAGAGCCTCTTTCCCACTCAGAGTGACCTTTTTGTTTTGTTTCTGAGGCGGGTTCTCTGTATAGCCCAGCTGTCCTGAAACTCTCTTCTGTAGACCACTCTGACCTTGAACTCAGAGATCTACCTGTCTCTGCTAATAGGTTTTTTTTTTTTTTTGGTACCTTGATAATAGATATATCCGCCAACGAAGCAAGCCAGATCAAGTCGAATTGAAAAAGCAAAAGAACAGGTATATTTGAGCAAAGAAATTCCTGGGTGAACCCTCCAGTCCCAGAGATTGGGGCTGGAGAAGTCACAGGACTGAACCAAAGCAAGGGGTTTATATAGCCTGTAGGCGAGGATCCATGATGTGTCCTCCAAGCTGAGTTTGTGCCCAAGTGTGGTCAAAAGTTGGAATGCTTGGGCGGGGACTTGGGCTGCTGGTGGCTTCAGGGGAGGAGCTACCTTAGCTGCCAAGAATGGAGAACTGGCCTTTTTTTTTTTTTTTTTTTTTGAGACAGGGTTTCCCTGTAGTTTCTACAGCCTGTCCTGGAACTAGCTCTTGTAGACCAGGCTGGCCTCGAACTCAGGGATCCGCCTGCCTCTGCCTCCCGAGTGCTGGGATTAAAGGCGTGCGCCACCGCCGCCCGGCAGAACTGGCCTTTTTAGTACCTTCCCTTTGTACAGAGGTTCTCTGAGTGGGTAGGGTTTCAAGAGACAGGAATGGGCATCACGATCAAGCAGGAGTGAGCTGGAGGTCCCAGCTGAACATCTGCCTCCTAAATGCTGGAATTAAAGGTGTGTATCACCACGCGGATGAAACTTTTTGTTTGTTTCATTTTAACGTGTGTGTGTGTGTGTGTGTGTATATGCATGCATGCATGCCCTATCATGTGTGTGGAGGTCAGGAGAAGCTGGTTCTTCCCTTCTACCATGTGGGCTCCAGAGCCTGAACCCAGGCCATCAGGTTTGGCAGCAAACATCTTTACCCAATGAGCAGTCTTGCCAGCTCCAGAAATGATCTCTTTTAAATAAAACCTTAATCAGAGCTGGAGAGATGGCTCAGGGATTAAGATCACAATACGCACTTCCAGAAGACCTGGGTTCTATTCCTAGTACCCCATGTGAGAGTTTACAGCCATCTGTAACTCCAGTTCCTGGGGATCTGATTACCTCTCCTGGCATCTAAATGCACAAGTTAGATGTGCATGTTTCAAAAACATGTGTGCAGGCAAAACACCCGTACAGGAATGTTCTTTGCTTTAATTTATTGTTATACTTTGTGTGTATGGGTATTTTGCCTGCATGTGTATCTATGTACTTTGTATGCCTGGTATTCTTGGAGTCCAGAAGGAGGCACTGGATCCCCTGGGACTGTAGTTACAGATGGTTGTGAGCCACCATGGGGGTGTGGGGAATCGAACCCAAATCCTCTGCAAGAGCAGTCAGAGATCTAAACTCTGAGCCACCTCTCCAGCTCTGGGTCTGTATTCTTCTTTAACTTCTATTTGGTGTTTTGTTTCCATGCTGAGATGGAACCCAGGGTCTCCAACAGAGCAGATGTTTTCATGCTGGGCCTCACCATCCCCTCCTCCCCCAGTCCTAAGTCCTGTTTGGCATTCAAGCTCCATTGTTCCCGAACGTCCCTGAGCGTCCCCACCCTGCTGTGAGGTAGTGTTGAGTCACCTCCTGAGGCTTCCTGCAGGACTCTCCTTTCTAACAGGCCCGCTCAGGGCTTCAGGACTAGAATTTGCCCACATGCCATTCTCCCACAATGAGAATTAGGTTCACCCCAATCCTTGCCCAAATCCCTGCCTATTTATTTTCTAATTTCTTAGATGCTGTGGAATTTGTCTCGTATTAGACACCCCTCCAGCCTTCACTTCCTGAGCAGACAAGTTCTTCCTGAATGGCTGCAAAATATCATGGCTTCTGATTTCTCTTTTCTCTCTCCCCACTCCCCTCTGAGATAGACTTTCCTGTAGCCCAGGCTGGCCTGGTAGCCCAGGCTGGCCTTGAACTCCGTAGATAGCCAAGGTTGACCTTGAACTCCCCTTCTTCCTGCCTCCAACTCCCAGCGCTAGGATCACAGCCACCACAGTCAATTTATTCTGAGATGGAACTCAGGGTTTTGTCTATGCTGGGCAAGCACGCTACCCCTGATTCCCGAGGGCGTTTCCAAGTCCTTCTGTGCTCTCTGCTGTCCCCAGTCCCTTTTCCCGTTCCCAGCTCCAGGCCCTTTGTCTCCAGACCCAAAGCTTCCAGGTCTGGCCTCTTGGCTGGAGTGGCGGCTTGTGTCTGCAGCCTCACAGGCTCTCTCTCCCCTAGCTAATCTCTTTCCCACACACTGTCTTCCACAGCCATTCTGTACAGCAGGAACTGGAGGAGAGGCTGACAATTATCTAATGAGGCCACACAATGCAGACAGCCAATTAAAATATCCTTGACAGGACACCCCTTCACTTTGTTTAAAGCTGAACTCCAATGAGGCCTGCCCTTCACAAAATCTGCCACACCATCTAGAGGACCGGGTGACAATAACTGATGTTTATCTCACTAGCAAGTGACAATTTCAGCACGCTCTGATGCCTTATATCCAAATAAAGGGTAACTAAATGAACCCATGAGCAAGCAAGCAAGCAAGCAAAGAAAATCAAAAAAGCAACACACACACACCCCACTCTTATTGTTAGGGTGTAACTTCAAACCAAAATTCAAGATCAAATAGTGAATATCTTAAAATAAAAGAAAAAAAAGAATTTATTCATTTCTATTTGTTTATTGCAGAGATGAAATCGAGTCTCACACACGTAGGCAAGGGATCTGCCATGGACCTTCATCCCCAGCTCTGGATTGTTGGGTGACTGGTGTGGCTCTTTGTATTGTTTTGTTTTGAGACAGGATCTTGTCCCTCCCAGGCTGGCCCGGAGCTCAGTGTTCACACAGCAGAGGACGACTGGAAATACTGCACTTCCTGCCTCCGCTGCTGAAGGGAGGGCTAAGAGTACAGGTATGAGCCACGCCAGACAGTCTGACGGTTAAAAATTATGTATCAATTGCAGTACTGTGGATTGAATTCAGGGCAGGGCCCCCCTCACACACACTGGGCGAGTACCCTATCACTGACCTAGATCCCCCAGCTTGCTTGGTTGAGATAGGGTATCAAATAGCTCAAGCTGGCCTTATAGTATATGTAGAGAGACCTTGAGCTCCGAATCCTCTCGCCTTTCAAATACTGGAATTTCAGGCATGTACCATCACACCAGGTTCTGTATTTTAAATGTTAGTTAAAAACAAAATTGAGATCAAGGGTCCTTGGGTGCACAGAACTCGTGGTCAGAGGACAACTTTTGGGGAGTGGTTCTCTCCTTCCACCTTTTTTTAAAATAATGTATTTTAAAAGGACTTATTTTATTTTTAATTATGTATGTGTTTCTGGGAGGAGGGCCTGAGCTTGTGGATGCAGGTACCCACAAAGGCCAGGCAAGGTCAGATCTCCTGGAACTAGAATTATAGATGGCTGTTAGTTAGCCAATGTGGGTACTGGGAACTGAAATTGGGTCCTCTGTGTTAAGTTTTTCCGGCCCAACAAAACTCTCTGCTGACTTAATAATCCAAACCAAACCAAAAGACCGAATTAGAAAAAGCCCCGGATTAATGGATGCCAGCACTCCTGGGTGGTCCCTGGGAAAACATGGAGAGGGGGAAAGGAGAACCTGAAGGACCGACCTTGTGTTCAGGATCTGGGGGACAGTTTAAATAGCCTGTGGGCGTGGTCTTGACCTTCCCGGGGGAGAGGTGACCATCTGGCGGGCTTTCTTAGAGGTGGAGTTTGGACTGTGGCAACTCCCAGAGAGGGGCTTGAAATGGAGAGGGGCTGAGTTGATGCTTCCAGCCAAATATTCCAGACTCCTTGTATATATGGATGCCAGGGGGTTGGGGTGAAGCCCCCAACCAAACATTTTAGACTCTTTAAGTAAAGGGGTGCCAGGGAGCTGAGGTGATGCTTCTAACCAAAGACTCTGAAAGAGGGTTACACGGTCTAAACCACCAACCCTGTCTTACTAGCCTTCACCTGTGTGTGTGTGTGTGTGTGTGTGTGTGTGTTTGGCCTGCATGTATGTCTGAGTACCGTGTACATGCTTGGTGCTGAGGAGGTCAAAAGCGAGCATTGGATTCCCTGGAACTGGATTTACAGTTGTGAACTGCCATGTGGGTACGAGGAATCAAACCCAAGTCCTCTGGAAAAGCAGAAACTACTGAACCATTGTGGTTGTTGACTAAGAATGGCCCCATAGGTTCATATGTTTGAATGTCATCAGAAGTGGCACTACTTGGGAGGGATTAGGGAGTTTGGCCTTGGAGGAAGAGTGTCATTATGGATGGCCTTTGAAGTTCAAAAGCTTAAGCCAGGCCCAGGGCCTCTTTCTTCCTCTTGCTCACGGATCCGCTTACGGATCCGCTTACGGATCTGGATGTAGAACTCTCAGCTACGGCTCCATCAGCATCATCTGCCTGAGTGGCACCGTGCTCCCCACCATGATGAACATGGACTAAACCTCTGAAACCGTAAGCGAGCCCTGATTGCATGCTTCTTTTGTGAGAGCTGTCTCGTAGCTGTGTCTCTCTTCACAGCAAGGGAACACTGGCTAGGGCAGTCATCTCCTTAGGTTTCGATGCAGGGTCTCTCTTATTTCTGCGGTTGCATTGTACTCCAGGCTAGCTGGCCTGAGACTTCTGGTCTAATTCTCCATTCTCTGCCTTTCATCTCTTATAGAAGTGCCAGGATTGGGCTAGAGAGGTGGCTCAGCAGTTAAGAGCACTGGCTGCTCTTTCAGAGGTTCTGAGTTCAATTCCCAGCAACCACACAGTGGCTCACAACCATTTATAGTAGGACCTGATCTCCTCTTCTGGCATAAAGGTATACATGCAGATAGAGCATTCTTATACATAAAGTAAATAAATGAATAAATAAATAAAAGAAGTGCCAGGTTCACAGATACAGATGAAGGTTCCTGCATCCAGCTTTTTAATAGGTCCTAGGGATCAAAATAAAGTTATCTGGTTGACGGTGGTGGTACATCCCTTCAATCCTAGCACTTGGGAGGCAGAGGCAAGCAGATTTCTGAGTGTGAGGCCAGCCTGGATCTACAAAGTGAGTTCCAGGATAGCCAAAGTTACATAGAGAAACCCTGTCTTGAAAAACTAAAAAAGAAAAGAAAAAAAAAAAGAAAAAAGTCAGGTTATCATTGTTATTTTACCCAATAGGCCATCTTCTGTGAGCCTGGTCTACAGAGTGAGGTCCAGAACACCCAGGGATACTCAGAGAAACCCTGTATCTAACAACCGGGGGGGGGGGGGGTCATCTCCCTGTATTTCAATTTTTAAATTAGAACATAGTTATTTACATATTTTGAGGGGTACAATGTGACCTTTCTACACATTTGCACAATGTGTAGAGGTCAGGTCAGAATAACTGGCCTATCTGACCTCACACTTCTTTTCATTGGGAACACTCAAGTGTTTATCAGCTGCTTTGAGTAGCCAATATAAGACAGAAACTTCTCAGCTGGCGGTGTCGTAGAAGGGTAGCTTATCAAAGGACCTGGGGCCCATGCCCAGTACCATGTGAATTAAATAGCTGAGCCAGGTTACAGCTCCCATTTGTGATCCCAGCACCCAGGAGGCAGAGGCCAGAGGAACAGCAGCAATTTAGATCCGTTTCTGGGATCAGAGGTCAAGCTGAAGGCTAGCCTGGATTACGTGAGACCATGTTTTTGTTCTTAAAAAGATAGTAGCTGGGCAGCTGTGTGTAGCTGCCAGCCCAGTGGGCTGGTGCAGCTGTGTGGAGACTCGCGAAACACGTGTGACCAGGGCGGGAGGCGGGGGAGGAGGGTGAGCACATGTGAACAGGCAGCGGCGAATGGCGGCGGCAGCATAATGGCACAGACACAAAAATAGGCATAAAGCTTTATTAAAGGAGAGAGAGAGAGAGAGAGAGAGAGAGAGAGAGAGAGAGAGAGAGAGAGAGAGAGAAGGGGGAGAGACAGAGACAGGGAAAAGGGAAATTAAAGAAAGGCATGAACGCTCAGCTTTTCCTCAGAGAAATGGTCTCGGTAAACTCCCACCGCATTTTGTTTGTGTTCCTCACTTATATTTCCCACAAAGAACAAAGTCTAGGGTGGATTTTGTCTCTCCCAGCCCAGGGTCCACATAAGCCTCCCTAGAAGCTCCTGAGAATGATGGCTGACCTCAGGGACAATGCACACCCCTTTGTTTCTCTCCAGGACCCCTCAAGCCCCTCTGTGGCTTTTAAAATTCTTTTAATATAGGGGACAGGTTTTTCTGTGTTATGACTTGTCCCCAACTCCCATGCTCAGGCAACCTTCCGACCTTAGCCTCCTGGTAGCTGAAACCACGGGAGTCTCCACCAGGCCCAGTTGGACTGCAGCTCCTCCCTTCCCCTGGAGAAACCACCAAGGCAGTGACTTCACGTGCTAGAGGGGCCGTGTAGCACACTGTACAGATAGAACTCAGCTCCTGTCCCCAAAGAATTGGGCATCTTGTACAGGTCCCAAAGTCTCTGAGCTGGTTTCATGAACTGTAAGATGAGAATAACAATACTGACCTTGGAAAGAATGTGGGAAGACTAAATAAAATGTAATGATCAGGGGAAATGCCTCCAATACTACTAGTCCATAGGAGGTGGGACACAGGACGGTCAGAAGTTTAAGGTCATCCTCAGCTACTTAGCAAACCTTGCCTCAAGCAAACAACAAAATTGAAAAGATACCCCAAATTTATAATTTCCAGCACTCAGGAGGCAGAAGCAGGAGAATTACTACAAGTTCAAGAACTCTTATAAGAGTTCAGGACGATGTAGGAATGCACAGAGAGACTCTGCCTCAAAAAAAACAATGGAGAAGGAAGAGACATAAAAAAAGGAAGGAAGGATAGGAGGAAGAGTGGGAGGAATCACAAAGAAAGGTTGAGGATGCAGTTTAGTGGTAGAGTGCTTGCCTGCCGTGCACTGGGTGCACTGGTTTGCCCACGCCACCGGCGTGTGGTCCTCAACTGGTTTGAGGTATTTGTTCAGCAAGGCAAACTGGGTCTTCTGTGTGAACAGTTAGGGAGAATCTCCTGTTTGCCGTCTCACGCCTAGGCATAATCAGACGTACAAATGGTTAAAATCAGATGTATTATGGGAAAGGACATGCACAGTGAAGAAAGGCTCACATGATCCTAGCCTGTCAGTCAAAACAGATCCACCCATGCCTTGCCTCTTACATTCCTCCTCATCCTTTCCCTGGCTCTGGAGAGCAGCCAGGGGCCCTGAGTGCTCCCGGCAGGGTATGGGATCTGTATTGTCACCCTGCTTCTGAATACAGTTCCTTGTCACTGTGTCACTAACGTTCATGTCTCCCAGAGGACCCAGCAGTCGCGTTAGTTCCCAGCACCCACATCAGGTGGCTCTCAACTGCCTGGAACGCCATCTCCAGGAGACCTGATGCTTCCGACTTCTGTGGGCACCACACACAGAGAGACACATTCACACACACACACACACACACACATTCACGTAACTAATTTTAAAAAAATCAATCTTTGGAAAACAAAACAAAAAAGCATCTAAAATGGGAAACGGGTTCACACAGATGCCAGGGCCAGGCATGACTGTAAAATAGGGGGGCTTTCTGGCTGGGCAAGGCATAGACAACTTACAGTAAGGTGAATTTTAAAAAACTTCAACTAGCCTGCACCTGTAAATGTTAAAACAAAGGTTAAACAGTTTGAATTAAGATGCCCTACATGTCTGTATAAGGGTAGACATCCTCAGAAGTCACAAAAGTCCCAGTGGCAGGGTGCACTACCTTCCTATGAGGCCTTAAGTCTCAAACCCTGGGACAAATTGCTAAGGTGTCTAGTTAACATATCAAAGTGGACCTGGCTGCAGGTTCTCCCAGCATCCCTCAGTCCCTACCTGTTGCTGGGCATGGCTAGCATAGCTGGCCTTCTATCCTGAACTCTCCAGCCCAGGGGCTGGACTGCCCTTCTCCCAGAGGCTCTTACCTACTAACCCAGCCATTTAGTTAGCTGCCCCTTTCGTACCTTCCCTTCCCCCTGTGGCTGCTGCAGCTCTCTCCTCTCTCTCCTCTCCCTGTCCCTCCCCCTGACTACACTCTTCCTTTTATCTACAATCAATGTCCTCCTCCACCGTATCTAGAAGCAGTCATGCCCCTTCTTTTCCTTCTTATTTCTGTTTTTCGTTCAGTGTTGGCAAAGGAAGCTTCTAAATCCTTCACAATGACACGCGGCTGGCACCGTTGGTGACTGCCCTGAGAACTGGATGCTAAGACACTCTTGCTGAAGACAGTGTTTACATCATCTGGCTAAGGAGAAACCAGGCTGGGACGGAGTTGGGGGCCTCCTCTCTGATGGCTAGTTTCTGTGAGCTCCAGAAGCGGCAACGCAGGCTGCTGAAGGAGAATTGTCAATAACACTCCTACATGCTACCTATGCTATCAATGGTGTTCACTGATGCACTAAGACATACCACCACTGTCCCGAGCAGAGGCTCCTCAGCCAGCCAAGGCACTGACTCCAGAGTTTAGCATATGTGGAGAAGGGAGATGATGGCCCAAAGAGCAAGCCTGGGATACAGAGAAACAGCTTTGAAGTGGGTAACACAGGAGCAATCGGTGTGAAAACTTCTGTTCATTTCAAATTATGGTGCCATACCAATGGCTGGTCATCAAAGTCATTTGGTGAGCTTCCACCAGTATCTCCCCATCCCCCACTTTTCAAAATAGGGTTTCTCTGTGTAGCAGCCCTGGCTGCCCCAGAACTCACTCTGTATACCAGGCTGACCTCAGACTCACAGACATGCACCTTAGCCTCCTGAATGCTGGAACTAAATGCATCTGCCACCACCACCTAAACAACCTCCAAAGGAAATAGAATGAAATAAAAAGGAGGAGAGACAGGTGCCGAGAAATCACAATATAGATGAATAAATGGTTGAGTTAACATGTCAGCGGAGGAAGGTGTGAAAGCCCAGGGCCTCGATCACATTTCAAAGGCAACAGCCAGCTCTTAGAGATGAGTCTCGTCCTGCTTGGCTGGCTTGTGTGGGAGATAGTTCAAGGCCTTTTCAGGTGGAGTGGAAAGGACCGGAACATTAACACTAGAGCAAAGGGCTCGGAAGGGTCCTGAGAAGCAGAGAACAGGAGTGATCCTGAGGTGTCACAAGCTTTTCTCCAAAACGATTCCAAGCTTATCACTGCTGCTGTGTTAAACATGGGTTCGGCTAAATGTGCACACACCATGGCAGGTAAAGGAGAGTCCTGTAACGTAGCCCTGAGAGCTGGGACATGTTGCCAGAGAAAAGCCCTGCATATTGTCACAGGGATTAGCAGCTGGCATCGCATCTGTTTGTGTCACGTAGGCTGTCTACCTCCGGTCTGGGGGAAGAGGCTGGATTAGTGATAGCAGCAGAGGCGCTCCGTGGGCCAGGAAATTCTGTGATTTATGTGATATGGGAGAAGTGTGTCTCCCAGTAATATTAGGAGCCTGGGAGTGTGAACTTGTGGCTTTCCTAACCAGGTTTGTCCTCAGTGGTCATGGAGAGTGACCATAAACCCTTCAGCCTACCCAATCCTCTTCCTCTCTAGATGCCAGCATGGTGGTGAACCTCCCCTTCCAGCCAGGATGTTACTGTCTCAGGGCTCAGCTTTTACAACCCTAATCCTTCCCTTCACACATAGGCACTGACCGTGTCTCTTTGGGCACAGTATGCTTTCCTGCCCCTCCCCGCCAAAGAGACTAAGGGGAAGGGCCAGGGGCATGTTCCATACAACACAAGCAGAATGTGTCAGCATCCTGTATTTGGCTTTATTGCTCTGAACGGATTTTTGTAAGTACCACATCTTGTTACACCCAGATGGCTTGTAGCTCCAGAAAGTTGGAGCTGTCGCCTTTTCTACTCTGCACACACAACCAACCCAAACAATGTCCTGTAAACTGATAATAATAAGTCAGCAGATTCCATTGTGGATGCATCTTAGTGCCTGTTTGGTATAGTGTCCGCGGTTTCCCGACAAGCGGTTCTAGACTACTAAAGGTAAAGGAGACACATCAAAGCAAAATACTAACCTGCAAAACAGTTCCCTTAAAAACCAATAAGGGCTGGAGAGATGGCTCAGTGGTTAAGAGCATTTGGCTGCTCTTCCAGAGGACCCAGGTTCAATTCCCAGCAACCACATAGCACATAGCAATTGTCTGTAACTCCAAGATCCAACACCCTCACACAGACAAAAAGACAAAACACTAATGAACATAAAATAAAATAAATAATTAAAACAAAACCAACAAGCTCTATAAATACTTACCCTGCTGTGCTTTCCTGCATCACAAGGGTCATTCTAATATAAGATTTCAATGCATTTATTCTACATGTCTGAGTGCTTTGCCCGCCTGTATTTGTGTGCAACATGTGCCTGTGGGGTGCTCACGGAAGCCAGAAGAGGGCACAGGATCCCCTGTTAGAATATTTACAGATGGTTGAGAGCTGCTGTGTGGTTGCTGGGAATTAAACTCAAGACCTCTGGAAGAACAGCCAGTGCTCTTAGCCATCCCTCCAACCCCCAATGTAATTTTTATAGACTTCGATACTGTTGTA